>NC_090934.1:616771755-617086168 GCF_040938575.1 Ambystoma mexicanum
CTATCACGCTTACGTACACTTGATGGTCTATTTCTAATCAACTTTGATGCAAGTAAAGTAAATGCTGGTATTCCTTGCATTTTAGAATGCAATAGACTGTGTTCACTGCACACCTCCCATCTAAAAACATATCCTGTTCCACAAAAAGCAAAATGTTGTAAAAGAAAACTACTTCATACAGAAATGCAACATGATCTCACTGCAAATCCTCCAAAAAGAATAAAAGATGCTAGTACTTCATCAATTACTACAACCAAAGAAGAATGTACTACTCAAAGTAACAAGAAGCAACACACACTTCAAAGAAATGACTTGCATACAGAACTATCTGGTGCATTCAAATTTTCAAATGTAACTGCTCTAAATTGCTACACAAATGTAACAATAAATATTCAATTTCAATTGCAACCAATTATTGACAACATTACTTACACAATACAGACCAATTGTGTTTGCAAATGTTAGTCCTTCATAGAAATGCAACCAACAATCCTGACAACACATATAGTGTTCATGGAATAAGAGAATAATTCGACTACTGTGCTCGAATGATAAAATTCACTATAAACTCACAAGAAGATCCACAACAATATCTAATGTACTTACCACAAGTACTGGAAAACAAAAATATACCTATAAATGTCCAGATTTCATACATATGGACACATACATGCACTCTATGCAACAATATGGCACAGGAAGAAATCCCTAATGAACGTTTTGTGTATGTATCCATAACTAACTGTGAATCCGTTCCATTTCAACAAATTGTACAAAATGCAAACAATTGCAGATTACGTACCACCTGCAATTCAAATAATCGCTCCACCTAACAAATACAAACACAAACACATAGTAAATACGTAATACTAATGCTTTTACGTTACAATGCAGATGGTACCAAAAACAACTGCAAGCTTACTGGATTCACACATTCACTTGGTAAGAAAACCTTCACAACAATAGGTATAATCTACCATGCAGGAGCCACAACCAATGCAGTCACTACACTGCATATAAAAAAAAATGTGGATGATTCGAATGTAATGATAATACCATTACTCTAAAGCAAAGATTACCAGGAAATCTTATAAACGCTTATTTAATATTCTTAAAACCAAAATGTAATAACGAATCTGTGCATAAACATTAATACAACTTCAATTAGAAAACTATAAACAGTTACAATACGCCAACAGCTATCTAACTGCCCCAAAATTCAGCAAGAACCAAACAGATAAATCAACACCACTAAATAATAAGAAGAAATAAACAGTTAGACTACACCAACAGATATGTAACTGCCCCAAGATTTTGCAACAATCAAACAGATACATCAATACCACTAAATATAACAAAAAAGAAACAGTTAGAATACACCAACAGGTATGTAACTGCCCCAAAATTCTGAAACAACCAAATAGATAAATCAACACCACTAAATTATAAGACATTAACAGTTAGAATACGCCAACAGGTATCTAACGGCCCCAAGATTTTACAACATCCAAACAAATAAATCAACATCACTAAAATATAATAAAAAATAAACAGTTAGAATACGCCAACAGGTATCTAACTGCCCCAACATTCTGTAACAACCGAATAGATAAATCAACACCACTAAATTATAAGAAAAAATAAACAGTTAGAATATGCCAAAAGGTATCTAACTGCCCCAATATTTTGCAACAACCAAACAGATAAATCAATACCACTAAATTATAAGAAATAAACAGTTAAAATGCACCAACATGTATCTAACTGCCCCAAGAATCTGCAACAACCCAACAGGTATATTAGCAAGTTAATAATATACATTTTAAAAAAACTATAATCAGTTACAATTCAACAACAGGTATCTAACAATCTGCAACAACCAACAGAGATAGAACATTAGCCAGAAACAAGTAAACACTGAAAACAAATAAAAACATTTACTGTACCATAAGAAAAAACGTTTTTTTTTAATCCAACAAGGATTTTTTTTTCCCACAGACCCAATGATTTAAGCAATAAACACAGAAACTGAGCAAATTGCACAGTACACTGGTTTGTAAAGTACTAAATATGAGGGTCGAAATAAAGCAGAAATGTCTATTATTCTATATAATATGTCTTTATAATCTACCTAAACATGATCTTTTCTTTTATCACAGAAATTGAAAGAGAATATCATGCTCCAGTTACCCACGTCATGAAAAAAATATATCCAATCACACAAAATCAAACAGTAAGTATATTATAATAAATACAACTCATAAATACTGCTCCATAACACAACCATTGAAGCAAACATCTAACCATACACCACAATACAACATGTTTACTTCCATGGATAAGTTATACTGCAGTGCTTGTTACCAAACTCTACAATCTAAATAACATGAAGTAGCCAAAACATCACATACAAACTATACAAATCAACCACAACACAAACTGTAGATTTGCAAATATTTGATAGATGTTTGAATCTATGGGTGTGATCTATGGGTGTGATATGCTGCGGTGGTTGTCGCCAGGGCCTAGTAGAATTAAACATTTTAACTATGCTATATGAGCATTTTTTATGTCCGCGGACAGCCGCAGTGACCGTGGACATGACGGACACATCAGGGGTGCCTGCCACCTAAACAAATATAGCATTTGACCCATCTCTTACTCCCCCACCCTCCCAAAGCACTCTTACACACCAACACACTTCCCAAAGTTTTATTTCTCCCCCGTTCGCCTCGGCACTGTCCGCGGATGTCCGCAGATCACAGATGGCGGGCGCATCAAAACAATATGATGCACCTCATGCTTCATTCCAGCCACTCAGGGGACATGTCTCATGTCTGCGGACATGACGCAAGCCGATTAACCAATCAGGGTCCTGTCCGCGGAGGAAACAGGGAAATGTGTCCGCAGAGCAGACATAGATATCACCATTTTTTATGACCTAGTTTTTGGTATTTTAAAAAAAAAACGACTGGACTGACCAAATTTACAAAAGAATCCTTTCGGGACCAAACCACTGCTCCTGCCGCAAATTTGGTGAAAATCCGTCCAGCGGTTTGTGCTGTAGGCATGAGAAAAGTTTTTTCCCCATTCAGTCTATGGGAAAGAAAGACATTTTGGGACCCCCCCTATCACTTTGCCCCCCCTGGGCCAAACCTCGCCAAACTTTGCAAATAGATTCAGAGTGGGCCATATACTTTTTTTTTTTTTTTGCAAAGTTTTGTGAGGATTCGTCCAGGTGGAGCGAAGTTATAAATTGCCCAAAAAGTGCTATTCCTATGGGATTAGCAAATTAACCATAACTACACGGCCACTACTGTGGCTGTGTAATAATTCTCTAAGTCTTCTGGTTGTGTAAAGACCCACCCATCAGGATCTCCTTAATTTTCCCCAATTATTTAATGACATCCTTCTTTTCAGTATCCTTTTTATCAACACTTAAGAGTAAGATATACTGTTTTTTATTTCTAGAATATAATCTAAAAATGTTCTTACTGATGTACAGGGTGACGAGAATGAGTAACAACGTGAGGACAGTCGCTCGAAACAGTCCAGAAAATCAGGTGGGCACCCATGCAAAAATGCTGTTGAACCAGTCACTTGATTCTACTACATTAACTTCGCTGGTCATCTTTTAATGGATTGTTTGTATCTCTGTTATGGCTACTTTCAATGTTCCATTTGAAGCCTCTAATTTTCTCCAGCTCCCATTCCGCTTCCTGTAGTGCTGTTAGTATCCCTCCTTTCAGTCCTTTAGTCTTAGCTGTGGCTATCGCCCTCACTACCACTTTAAGGCTTCCCAAAGCGTACCCGCCGACTCAACCCTACCGGTGTTGGTCTCAAAGTAACTGACTAATTCTTCTCTCAAGTCCTCCCTGAACATTACATCTTTTAACGCCCCAGCTCTGAGGCGCCATGTCGGTATCCTTGCTCTTGGGGGTCTGTATTGCCATGTGAGGGCCAGTGGCGTGTGGTCAGACAAGACCCTAGCCTTGTATTCTATCTGTACTATTTCTGCCATCAGCTCTTGCGTGACAAACGTGTAATCTAGACTAGTATGCAAGTTTTGTGGGGCCGAGTAATGTGAGTACTGTCTGTCCTGCAGGTGGTGCATCCTCCAAGCGTCCTCAAACCTGAAGTCCTTTAACAATGACTGCAGTACCCCGGCAGCTTGTGCAGGTCTGTCTATTTTGTTATCCGATCTCTCTACTCTCAGGTTTAGCGTACAGTTAAAATCTCCCCCCAAATCACTGCCTTCCCTAAATACATGCTCAGTTTGGTATACAGGGCCCTAAAATATGCCACTGTGTTCTGATTTGATCCGTACATATTTATAATACATATTTCTTTATTTTCCACCAACCCTCTTACTGCGACCATCCTCCCGTCTGCTTCCACTGTGGATTGTAATAACTGGAATGGAACATGCAGCGCCACCCAGATGATCACCCCTCTAGCATAAGCCAAATATGTCGCGCCAACCACTGTCCCCTTCCATTTCTTCTGGATAACCTCTAGTTTCTCTTTCGTAAGGTGTGTCTCTTGTATCAGGGCTATGTCTATTTTCTGTCTGCGTAGGTACATCATAACCTTATTCCTTTTCAGGTAACTATTGAGCCCCCTAACATTCCAAATTAGTACTTTGAGGTCCCCCATTATCCAATGCCTTCCCGCCCCTCCTTGTGTGAGTCTGCAGGTTTTGCTTGTAAGCCATTGCTCATGTCTGTAGGCTCTTTCCCAAACTTTACTTCCCCCTTTCCCCCTCCTTTTCCAACCTCAACTTACTTCCCAACTCCCACCTTTCCCTCCCTTCCTCTACAAACACTGCAACTCCTCCCCTCCCCTCCTACACCCCGCCCTCCCCAGCCCCAACTGGTGCCCAACTCCATCACTGGATCTTTGGCCTACCCGCATTTAGCACCTCTTCGGCAATGCCAATACTAGGACACAGCAGGGGGTTGCCACCCTACCGGCAACCTAACTATCCTAACTATTGGGGTTTAAGAGTGCATCCTTGGTTTAAGAGTGTCTCCTGTTATTTGACACATTATGTTGTGCGCCTTCCGTGTTACATTCTTAATCCGTCGCCCCTTAATTTCAACACAATCCTACTCTATCTTATATTCAAGTCCCAAAGTCACAGTATATACAGCACCTCAGTCTCAGGATCAGGCTTCACTTGTCCGTACCGTCCTCTTTCCGACTGTCCGGTCCCTCTGGACAATTTTGGCTGCCCAACCAATCTGTTGCGTCTTCCGGAGTCTCAAAGAACAGAGCTTTGTTTTTGTGGAACACTTTCAGCTTTGCTGGGTACATCAGCATATATATTGTAAACCCGCATCAAACAATCTCCTCTTCACTGTCCCGTAATTCAGTCGCCATCTCTGCACTTGAAGTGTGTATTCAGGATATGCCGAGATTTTCACAGATGCCCTCTTTATGGTTCACCCTTTCCAGAAATATTCCAATATCTTCTCTCTATCTCAGTAGTTCAATATCTTGGCAATGATTGGCCTTGGGGGGGCTGCGAGTGGTAACATTTCTAATAATTTACTAAGTAATCCTGCATGCTGTTCAGGTGTACCATAACCTCTATTGAAGCCTCTACTCTCCCATCTTGCTAGTCCTGGGTGCACTGTGGAGGTAACATAGGCCGAATCACAAAAAATGTTTACTACCTGGCCCTCTGACATATTCAGTGCCTCAATCAATGCCACCAGTCCTGCTTCAGAGTAGTGGTCCAGCAGATGTGTCTGTGATTACACTATTAACTCCTCCCCTTGTGTACTCCATGTCTGTGCCCCACCACAGCGGAACCTGAATGTCTTTGTCCTGTGGTCTGATCAATACTGGAGTTTCCAATATTGAAAATCATGACCACCCCCCCCTTTGATCACCTCTTCCTTAACCAGGGGGTTACATTTGGCTCTTCTCTATGTACACCACACAGTCAAGAATGTAATCTCCCTCCTCATTCTTTTTTTTTCTGCAATGCATTCTGCTGGATATATAGTCCTACATCTCACCACTTCTATTGCTGGGTTTGTCAGTATTACCTCATACCCTGAAGACCTCTGAGTTGTCAATGTTGATTTTGTTTTTTCCAGTATTGCAAATAGTGCATGGTCCACATATAAAATTACGGAGCATCCCGTAGTTATTGTGGAAGCCTTCTCAATTGCAAATGTAGAAACAAGTGCCTGATCACATGGGAAATGTCCCTGCATCACTGCATCTAGGGATCTACTGTAAAATGCAAGTGGTTCGCTTCCCTGTCTTTTTTCTGTGTCAGCATAGCTGTCATTACTTTTCCATCTGAAAGGTAAACTAGATGAAACTTTTCTTTGTAATTGTGTGTGGCCAATACTAACTCATGTTTTAGTTCATCAAAGCTCTCATCCATTTCAGCTATCCATTGTATGTGTGTTTTGTGCTTCTGAGCTTCTTTTAATGGCTGCAACAATGGCCTGGTGTAACGGGTGTAATCATAAGCCCCTACCATGCAGTAGTTGCATAGGTCTAAGAACTGCTGAATCTCTTTCACCGATTTAGGTCATGGATGTTTATGCATGCCTCTACACTTTCTGGTGTTATTCTTCTCCCGTCTGCTGATGCACTCTGACCCAGATACACCACATCTTTTTGACAGTACTGTAATTTCTCATTTGTCCTTTTTGTATTCTTTGGCAGATAGCAAAGTCAGTAGTGTCACTGGACCTCATTATGACTGTGCTGGTCCGGTAACAACAGTGCTGTTGTTACCGGACTGGCACAGGATTACTCTGCGGGCGAGTGCTGTCAGCCCGCCTGGATCAGACCTGGCGGGCACAGCACCCGCCTGAAGAGTTTCACGGAAGTACCAGCACCAAATTAACGGTGCCGGTGCTTCCTTGATCCCTACTCCCATTGAGACCTATGGGACTGAAATGGGAATGGGGATTTACAATTTACTGGTGCCTGACTTCCCGGAACGTGGGGTTGTAACCCCCCGTTGTTAACCGGCCAGCCAGGTGCCATTAAATCTTGCAAGCCAGGCGGCAACCCAGCGGTAACACCGGCAGGGTTACCACCGGACTTGTTATGAGGCCCACTGAGTCCTTTCTACACTCCTTTTCTGTCGTGCTACATACCAATTAGTCATCAACACACTGTATCACTGTGCTTGCAACCTGTAAGTTGCTCAAATCCATTTGTATAACTCTGTTAAAAATGCTAGGTCCCTCGCAGTACGTTTGGGGCATTCTACAGTGTTTGAATCTCATTCTGCGTTAAGTAAACGCAGTGAGATACCTGGAGTCAGGGTGTAGTGCAATAGAGAAAAATGTGTTCTTGAAATCTATCACAGTAACAAAGTGTGCCTCCACTGGAACGCTACAAAAAAACATCACAGGATTTGGGACCAATGGATACTCTGCATTGTAAATAATATTGTTAAGTGGCCGTGAAACCTGTATAAAATGCCACACCCATCCTTTGGCTTTTTTGATCATGTAGATAACGTGTCGCAAGGTGATGTGCTTTCCTGTATTATGCCTTGCTGCCATGAGGCATGCAGTGTATTATACATTCCTTCATCTGCTTATCGAGAAAAGGGGTACTGTTTTACTTGTGGCAATAGTGTTGTTCTTTTAATTTGATGTGTACTGCCCGGCCCCCTTTACTATCCTTACATCATGAGGTCCATAAGCTTTTTGGCACTTTTTACAAATCTTCCTGCAAATATTTTGCATTATTTTTTTTATCTCAGTCATCTGGGAAACTGCCTTTTTCTTTTATGTGTACTGGCCAACGTATGCTCAGTTCAAACCCTACCTCTCCTTCCCCATTGTCTTTTGTTGCAAACAATTCTGTGTCACTTACTCCTTTTAATGTCAGTGTGGCTCAATACATAATATTGAACTCCATTCCATGTTGTATTCATCAGCAGCGACCAGTATGATCATATCGTTCCATACCACTACTTCCTCAAGGTAGAGCTGTGTGTGTGTACCTGAACTAACATAGGAGGGACACTGTGGCCTGAACAAAGACTTATTGGACAGCCGAAAAACCCTTCTGCCCGTTCCTGGTAACCATCTCAACAGCATGTGCACTCCGTATAAAAACACCTTCATATGCATGGGTAGCCCTCTCATTGTACTGCGTGCATAGTATGCCTGAATCAACAATGCCACCCTAGCTGGATACATTCCAGGAGTGAAGCACACCATCCCTTTCTTTGCAAATGAAATGGTGGTATTCAATTTGCTGAGTAAGTCACTTCCCAGAATGTTGATCGGAGTATCTTTTGAATAGAATAGTGGTGCTTAAATATACACTGTCCCTATTGTCAAGGGTAAATCTTTTGATAGAGATGTAGAGGAGGAGCTAAGTACCCCCACCTCAACCACCTCACCTGCATTGCCTATATGTTGGGAGCCAGGATGTGTGACACTTGCGGAACCAGTGAAAATACTGATATCTAAGAGAATCTTGGAAGCAAGGTTCCCATTGAGAAAACCGTACCTGCATACAACAAAACGTGATGGCCATTTGAATGAAATCCCAGAAGAAGCAGAGCAAATGAATGGACAAGACGAATTGTAATGTCACACAGAGCAGAGTTGACGTGTCTAGAACAGATGCACAGACTAGAGGATGCAGACATTCTATTAGGCATCAAGAAAGTATCAGGGATAATTGACATCTTGGGATCAAGTTGAAGAGGCGTATGACAAATAAACAGATGAAGAAATCCAGTTAGTTTACATGTGTACAGATGCAAAAGAAGCGCAAGCAGATGAAGTACTCTTAAGGCTTGCTTTATAGTGAATAGATTGTGGCATGCACCATTATATACATATGTGCATTAAGGATAAAAGATGGATTTTTCCACTAAGTGTTATAGCAGAGTTGGACTAAAAATGGAAGGCCTCATCTTCAGTGAGGGGCAGTAAGAAAACACATGAATTAAAAGTGAATCTCGGAAAGACGAGGCTGAATGAACCATGAAGTCAAGCTAAGAAGACAAGATCTTATCAGGATGAAGTTAACTATCATTGGATACAAAATCGTGTGAAAGAACAGCTCCTGTTCAGAAGGCATGAACAACACACAAAAGACATCAGAGGTCTATTAAAAAATTGTATTTTATAGAAAGTAATAGCTCAAAATCATGGTCTGTAGTCACATGGAAGGCTGAAGTTGGACGAGCAAGATATTCACACTTACGCAGGTGGAAAAGTACTGATGAAGGTTAGAGTGCCAAAAAATTGTAGGGGACTGCGTAATTAAGGATCATATAATTTGTGTAGCCAGTGGGATGTTGTGTATTTAGTGATGTTCATAGTGGCCATTTTGAGGGAAGGTCTTAGTTGTCCCACCTGATATTAAGAATCCTATCACTTTCACTTATTATCCCATACTAGTATAGATTGTATATGTAGATGTTCACTCAGAGCCTATCATAGTTAGTAATAGGCTCTGTAGTTTGCCATGTAGGATGCAGTTGGTAGTGACGCAGGTCAACGTCAATGATGAAAAGTTTTGAATATAAAAGTACAGTTTTTTATGAATTTCGTTGAGTAAGAGGATCGAGCGAATTCTTTGATATTTGTTATGCTCCCTGTTTTAGACAAGTGAAAATAAAACAGTTATCCTTTTTACCGACTAACTGGGCCATTTTGATTATTGATGTTGAGTAACTTCTGCATCCCTGTCAATCTCCAGGGTAATTTCTACTCATCTTAAAGGGCTGAGGCTACTGAGTTCACTTGGTAGCGGAGAGGATGGTTAAAATCCATCCACATAAGTAAACTTTGGAGTCCCTGCAATATCGCATGACCTGTGCCATTCAGCTAACAGGATGTGAAGCGCCCCGTAGATAGTGGTTGGTGTAATTTCAAAAGCTTGCAAGCGCAGTGTGATGGGTCCCCTAGTTTCTACAGAATCCCCGCCCACGTCTACGAGAAGCTGAACGAACGGGAAGTTGGAGAGGCGGTAAAAGAGGCGTACGATCTCGAGAGTCGGAAGACAAGCTTGCGAATGGTCAGTAAGAACTGAGCATGTTGGTAAAATGGTGTATGGGTTATAAGTGACAAGAAATGATAAGGGAATGAAGTGTAACGGAGGGAGGTGGGGTAAATATAACTTGAGAATAAGAGTACTGAATAGTGAATAGCAATTCACTTGAGTGTGGCCAAGCAATAGATGGATCGTGAGAGAGGCCACGATAATAGAGTACACCCTGTTCCTGCGTTTTAAAGAACAGATCAGAAGAAATCTTAAACATAAGGTTCCATAGTGGACGCACAGACGACAAGTTCTGGTTAAAGAAAGACTTAAAGAGGTTGATTTAAACTGTGTATGGGGTATTGATTAGAGGGCAAGATGAGTCTTAAAGAGAAGATCATAAGAGATATATGTGACCGGTCGAGTGTCTGGGTTTGTCTGTTCATTGTATGTAATTATGAATGTATGTTCTAGTGATGATGTCATAGGTTAAAGAAATTGGTGAAAAAAGGAGAAACGTGAGTTTGGAGAATTTAAGTGATTGTTTAAATTTGAGTTGATGGTGTTTTTTAGCAAGGTAAAAGTAAAAAACATTGTTAGAGGGATTGGAGCCTGCGTCGATTGGTGCGCGCTCATATTATATACATTTTCTGAAACATATTGTTTTTTCAAATCTGTGACAAAAGCTAACGAGTATTGATAGTCAAGAGTGACAAGTTAAAAATGGAGGATATTACTCCACTTGTGCATCTTTGCAAGCAGTTGCCGAAACATGCACCTAAACCTAGACTGTATAGTGCGGAATGGGTTAAGGCAACTGCAGATAAAATGTTTATGCCGTGGCATATTTGCAGGCAGTGTACACAGGTAAAAAAGCTACACAAGTGACTAGCAAGCTTAGAACTTTGAAAAATGTATCAGGAGGAAAGAGAAGAGCCGCCTCCTACAGATTGGATCCTTAATAAATGCAAAGAGGGGGGTGAGGAGCCTTCCGCCCCCTGCCCTGTTAGAAATAAATGGCAAAAGCAAGAAAGACAGCAACAGATTATAGTAACCCAGCATATGAGTTGCCTGCACAAAGCAGTGACGAGGGCCCGGAGGGAAATTCTGAGGAAGACGTAATTCATAAAGTCCCAAGGGACAAGGAAAGACGGGACAAGGATAGAATGATCAAGCAAGCACATCTTTAGATATAGGGAGGGAAATAAAGAGATGGAAGGGAGGAAGAGATAAAGCTGATGAGTTAGCACTTCTACAGAACAAATGGATGGGTGGACAGATTTTTCTCAAACTCAATGGTAAAGGCATCGAGGATGTAAAATAAAGAGAAGATCAAGATGGGCAAGATAAAAAGGATAAGGAAAGGGTGGAACGATTGAAGGAAGAAGAGACAAAAAGAAAAGACAGACAGGGATGAGATCAGCTATATCAGGATGAACAGTTGAAGAAGCAGCAAACAGCAGAGGAGCAAAGAAAACGAGATAATAGACAAAGGGCAATCAATGAGAGGGAAAAGTTATAAAGGAGTTCCGGGCAGAGTTCCAGTCTGCTCCAGATACTGCTACTGTGAGGACGTGCTTTTCTGTTCTTCTGTTTCACGGACTTGCTCTGCTATCTGCACCTTTAAGGGAAAATACCCTCCACCTCCCTTAAAAACTCTACTTCCGTGCGGTGCGCGCGCAGAGTTCCGGGCAGAGTTCCAGTCTGCTCCAGATACTGCTACTGTGAGGATGTGCTGTGCTGTTCTTCTGTTTCATGGACTTTCTCTGCTATCTGCACCTTTAAGGGAAAATACCCTCCACCTCCCTTAAAAAGAGTTCCAGTCTGCTCCAGTCCGCTTCAGGTCGTGGGGAGTGGAGGGGTTTCTCTGCACAAACTGGAGGTAGGCTGCCTTCTTATCTGCTCCCGTTTTATGACTGTGTGAAGGTGCTTTGCCTCGTGACCCATTTATGAGAAAACCAGTGTGTGAAAACAGCATTTGCCGGTGGCAAGGCGACCTGCGTTCTCTATTTCCCTCCCTCCTTCCTTCGATCTTTCCTCCCCCCCTCCTTCCCCCCTTTTCCATTAGTTCCCTGCTTTCCCTTTCCTTTTCCCCTCCCCTTCTTTTCCCGTTTTCCTCCCCCTCCCCCTCTTTCCCCCACCCCTCCTCCTCACCCTCTTGTTCTTACCTTCCCCTTTTGGTTCTCCCCGGCTATGGAAGAAGACTCGGAGCAACGCCTCCTGTGAAGTCACGTCAAAAAGAATCTGCTATCAACGCAGAACAGCTCACCAATGACTTCTACTACAGACTTGCCGGTCGCTCTTTCGACCGTTTCCTTGATGACTGCAGTCCAAGTCCTGGACCATACGCCCACCAGTCCTCTCAGGCGGCAAGATGCCTCTAATGAAATGAAAGCTCCAAAGGCTGTGCCGCTTCCTGGAATAGCAGTACCTACATTGAACTCTGGGGCAGCTAATTGTATTTTCAATGGTCCTCTGTTACAGACCTTAGCGACAGGTCCTAGAGACCATTCAATCTCGTCAAACGCCGCTTCCAACTATGGTCTGGGAGCACACATGAGCCCGCTAGCCAGTACCACCTGCCACGATACCACCTTGGCGAGTGGCCCTCCCTCCGTGAGGGTCGGAGGACCCCCGGGGGAGGACCTGAGGGGAGTGACATTGGCGGGCGGCCCTGACAGGCGGTCTTTCAGCCTGTGCCTACTGCTGCAATGCTTGATTTGCCTGAGCCCCTGGAGCCGTCCCTTCCTTCACAAACTATCATGGCTATGATGCACTCTCCCTTGGTGGACTTAGCCATAGAAACCAACGAGCCATGGAAAACTGCTCCCTTGAGGTCTCCTAGAGCTTCAGCAACATTGCCTTTGGCTCCTACGGAACCAGAACATCTTCCAATTTTGAATTTACCCATGGGACCATCACCATCAATGGATGAGGATCGGGCCATGGCTGCCTGGTCTGTCTCGCAAAGGACGAGAGGCCCCCCCGAAGCCATTTCGGAATCAGACTCTGAATCAGTCTCTGATCATTCTTCTACATCTTTGGCAAGTCCTAAGTCGTCTCTACAGTTAAACACAAAAAGACCTCTATACAAAAAAAAAGGGAAGGCGAACCTAAGAAATGTCCTGTGCCAAGGCCCCAATGTTAAAAGCTTTCCGTTCAATAAAACACAGCAAAATCAAGCGGATCGTAAAGGAAAGAACAGTAAACAGATGAAACAATTGGGGCCATCGGCAGTAAATAAAAAAAACCTCCGGGGAAAAGCCTCCTTTCAACTCCCATGCTGTCAAATGCCCTCTTGAATTTCTTCAAGACTCAGGGGAAAAGAAAAGCACTGATTGACTCCGAACCATTGGATGCTGAGATCCTGGAAGCTCTGGAGAAAACCCCTCTGGCCTCTAAATGTAGGAAAATAGCAGGGGTGTCAGCTCCCCATTCACCGATAGCTGAGCCAGATGCTGGCCAGGCTCTGGATATCCGGCAAATCCCTATGGCGGCTCCATTCACAGCGATAGCACACCCACAAATTTCATTGACTACCACCCCCGCTCAATTAATACCTCCTCAAGCGGGGACAGCGTCAGCCAATTTTACTATTCCGCCGTGTAAAGCCCCGCAGTCTCCTTCTATTGAGGCTAGGCCACTCCGGAACGGAGTCTCAGAGATCCTGGACCTGCTTCAGCCTAAAGTTTATCCCACCCAAAGAGGGAATGTCTGCACAAGCATGGACTACAGCCCATTTGAATACACCCAAAGCGGCCTCTTCACCACAGGAATCTAGCCTTAGACGTAGACACTCAGTTGCCAATGTAGCTTCTATAGATCCGAAGCCCACACCTGCTAGGAATGGAAGATCAAATGACAACGAATCACCGAGGCATAAAGAATCACCTACCATAAGGAAAGACATGACTACGATCATGTCTGCCATAACAATAGCAATGGCGCCTTTCTGCAAACTTTATGAATCCATGGGCGATACATCAAAAGATAACACGGCATCTCTAGCCATTATCCAATCAAAGTTAACCTTTCTGGAGGGTTACATCTCGGCAATAGACTTAAAATATGATATTCAAACTAAAAAAATGGACCTGCCGGAGGCAGCCATGCCCAATCCATCAACATTGATATGTGCCAAACGAGGACCGGCTGACGTGGCGGTCCACAAATCCACACAGACTTATCCATCTATACACAATGAGGAACTGGCACCATTGTTCCGCAACAAGCTTGCTGCCACAACCCCGTCAAATAGGTCTTCTGCAAGTTATGTTATGTTATGTTATGTTATTTTGCATTTATATAGCGCCTTATAAACCATTGGTATGGTCTGAAGGCGCTGGTAGGTTGAACGCCCTTGGGAACCGAAGTTCATATCAGTAGAGAGAGTAGAGAGAGTCAAAAGGTTCGTGTGAGCACCGGGTATGTGTACAGCTCCTGCGGTATCAGTGTAATAGCTGCTTTCTAGCGGTAGGTGTGGTGGTTGAGAGGTCAGGAGTATGTGTTCGTTCTGGCAGGATTTATCCAGATCGGATGTGGCTGCGTTAGGCCTGAGGAGAACGCCTCGCTGGGGGGGTGTAACCAGCAGTGATTATTTAGAATGATGTGGAGGGAGCGGCGAATGTTGATATGAGAACAGTTATACCGAATGGTGTCATAGTATCTCTGTGTTCTAGTTGAGTGGTGATGTAAGGAGAGAGTAAGTGTGTTGGTGAGATATGATGGGTTACATGCCCTTTCAGAGACTTCTAATTCACGGGGAGGCTATTGGGCACGCTTCTAAATTCAACTTTTCACAGAGAGGCTATTGGGCACACTTCTAAATTCAACTTTTCACAGAGAGGCTATTGGATACACTTCTAAATGCAACTTTCTAAATGTACTTCTAAATTCAACTTTCACAGAGAGGCTATTGGGCACATTTCTAAATTGAACTTTTCATATAGAGGCTATTGGGTACACTTCTAAATGCAACTTTCTTTTTTGTACTTCTAAATTCAACTTTTCACAGAGAGGCTATTGAGCACACTTCTAAATGCAACTTTTCACAGAGAGGCTATTGAGCACACTTGTAAATGCAACCTTCCACAGAGAGGCTATTGGGTACACTTCTGAATTCAACTTTCTAAATGTACTTCTAAATGCAACTTTTCACAGAGAGGCTATTGGGCACACTTCTAAATTCAACTTTTCACAGAGAAGCTATTGGGTACACTTCTAAATGCAACTTTCTAAATGTACATCTAAATTCTACTTTTCACAGAGAGGCTATTGGGCACACTTCTAAATTCAACTTTTCACAGATAGGCTATTGGGCACACTTCTAAATTCAATTTTTCACAGAGAGGCTATTGGATACACTTCTAAATGCAACTTTCTAAATGTACTTCTAAATTCAACTTTCACAGAGAGGCTATTGGGCACATTTCTAAATTGAACTTTTCATATAGAGGCTATTGGGTACACTTCTAAATGCAACTTTCTTTTTTGTACTTCTAAATTCAACTTTTCACAGAGAGGCTATTGAGCACACTTCTAAATGCAACTTTTCACAGAGAGGCTATTGAGCACACTTGTAAATGCAACCTTCCACAGAGAGGCTATTGGGTACACTTCTGAATTCAACTTTCTAAATGTACTTCTAAATGCAACTTTTCACAGAGAGGCTATTGGGCACACTTCTAAATTCAACTTTTCACAGAGAAGCTATTGGGTACACTTCTAAATGCAACTTTCTAAATGTACGTCTAAATTCAACTTTTCACAGAGAGGCTATTGGGAACACTTCAGAATTCAACTTTTCACAGAGAGGCTATTGGGCACACTTCTAAATTCAACTTTTCACAGAGAGGCTATTGGGCACACTTCTAAATTCAACTTTTCACAGATAGGCTATTGGGCACACTTCTAAATTCAACTTTTCACAGAGAAGCTATTGGGTACACTTCTAAATGCAATTTTCTAAATGTACTTCTAAATTCAACTTTTCACAGAGAGGCTATTGGGCACATTTCTAAATTCAACTTTTCACAGAGAGGCTATTGGGTACACTTCTAAATGCAACTTTGTAAATGTACTTCTAAATTCAACTTTTCACAGAGAGGCTATTGGGTACACTTCTAAATTCAACTTTTCACAGTGAAGCTATTGGGTACACTTCTAAATGCAACTTTCTAAATGTACATCTAAATTCTACTTTTCACAGAGAGGCTATTGGGTACACTTCTGAATTCAACTTTCTAAATGTACTTCTAAATTCAACTTTTCACAGAGAGGCTATTGGGTACACTTCTAAATTCAACTTTCTAAATGTACTTCTAAATTCAACTTTTCACAGAGAGGCTATTGAGCACACTTCTAAATGCAACTTTTCACAGAGAGGCTATTGGGCACATTTCGAAATGCAACCTTTCACAGAGAGGCTATTGGGCACATTTCTAAATTCAACTTTTCACAGAGAGGCTATTGAGCACACTTCTAAATGCAACTTTTCACAGAGAGGCTATTGGGTACACTTCTGAATTCAACTTTCTAAATGTACTCCTAAATTCTAGTTTTCACAGAGAGGCTATTGGGCACACTTCTAAATTCAACTTCTAAATGCACTTCTAAATTCAACTTTCCACAGAGAGGCTATTAGAGATTCCATCTAAGTGTGGCATATGCTAACAATCACATTTCTGCCTAGATGTGGCGCAGGCTAATCTGTGTGGTTCTCTCGGGCTATGGTGCTGGTTAACATTAGACTGCAGGCCATTGAAAGGTAAGTGAGAGTGGCAGGAGCCTTTTGGAGTAGAGTAATTGCTCTACCCACCACCCAAGCCAGCACTTCCAGTTTTGTCTGTGTTTGGTGGCTTCCATGGCTTTTCCTGCGGACACCTGCTGACACTTCCTGGAGCCGCCTCTGTTGGAGCCGCCCTTGGCCTTGGGGCCCTTAGCCGCTGGGGCTGCTGGGCAGAGGGCTGCCCTGGGAGGACCAGTGATGAAGGGCTCACGCCCCAATCAGAGCGGGGATGGGCGGGTTGGGAGGCGGGAGGGGAGCGGGAATCAGGAAGAGGGTGCGGGGTGGGAGAGGGACGCTCGGAGGGCCTGGGGGCCTAGTTGGCTCCCAAAAAAATATGCGGCGTGCCCGGATGAACTTCCTCACCTCGCGCCGGCTGCCTGCAGTGAACGCAGGGGCCGGTGCGAGGAAGGTCGCTAGACCCTTTCAAATTGGGCTCACGGCCCAATCAGAGCGGGGATGGGCGGGTTAGGAGGCGGGAGGGGAGCGGGAAACAGGAAGAGGGTGCGGGGTGGGAGAGGGACGCTCGGAGGGCCTGGGGGCCTAGTTGGCTCCCAAAAAAATATGCGGCGTGCCCGGATGGGCTTCCCCACCTCGCGTCGGCTGCCTGCAGTGAATGCAGGGGCCGGTGCGAGGAGGGTCGCTAGACCCTTTCAACCTGGGCTCACGGCCCAATCAGAGCGGGGATGGGCGGGTTGGGAGGCGGGAGGAGAGCGGGAATCAAGAAGAGGGTGCGGGGTGGGAGAGGGACGCTCGGAGGGACTGGGGGCCTAATTGGCTCCCAAAAAATATGCGGCGTGCCCGGATGGGCTCCCTCACCTCGCGTCAGCTGCCTGCAGTGAATGCAGGGGCCGGTGCAAGGAGGATAGCTAGACCCTTTCAACCTGGGCTCATGGCCCAATCAGAGCGGGGATGGGCGGGTTGGGAGGCGGGAGGGGAGCGGGAAAAAGGAAGAGGTTGCGGGGTGGGAGAGGGACGCTTGGAGGGCATGGGGGCCTAGTTGGCTCCCAAAAAAATATGCGGCGTGCCCGGATGGGCTTCCCCACCTCGCGTCGGCTGCCTGCAGTGAATGCAGGGGCCAGTGCGAGGAGGGTCGCTAGACCCTTTCAACCTGGGCTCACGGCCCAATCAGAGCGGGGATGGGCGGGTTGGGAGGCGGGAGGGTAGCTGGAATCAGGAAGAGGGTGCGGGGTGAGAGACGGACGCTCGGAGGGCCTCGGGGCCTAATTGGCTCCCAAAAAATATGTGGCGTGCCCGGATGGGCTTCCTCACCTCGCGTCGGCTGCCTGCAGTGAATGCAGGGGTCGGTGCGAGGAGGGTCGCTAGACCCTTTCAACCTGGGCTCACGGCCCAATCAGAGCGGGGATGGGCGGGTTGGGAGGCGGGAGGGGAGCGGGAATCATGAAGAGGGTGCGGGGTGGGAGAGGGACGCTTGGAGGGCCTGGGGGCCTAGTAGGCTCCCAAAAAATATGCGGCGTGCCCAGATGGGCTTCCTCACCTCGCGTCGGCTGCCTGCAGTGAATGCAGGGGCCGGTGCGAGGAGGGTCGCTAGACCCTTTCAACCTGGGTTCACGGCCCAATCAGAGCAGGGATGGGCGGGTTGGGAGGCGGGAGGGGAGCGGGAATCAGGAAGAGGGTGCGGGGTGAGAGAAGGACGCTCGTAGGGCCTGGGGGCCTAGTTGGCTCCCAAAAAAATATGCGGGGTGCCCGGGTGGGTTTCCCCACCTCGCGTCGGCTGCCTGCAGTGAATGCAGGGGCCGGTGCGAGGAGGGTCGCTAGACCCTTTCAACCTGGGCTCACAGCCCAATCAGAGCAGGGATGGGCAGGTTGGGAGGCGGGAGGGGAGCGGGAATCTGGAAGAGGGTGCGGGGTGGGAGAGGGACGCTCAGAGGGCCTGGGGGCCTAATTGGCTCCCAAAAAATATGTGGCGTGCCCGGATGGGCTTCCTCTCCTCGCGTCGGCTGCCTGCAGTGAATGCAGCGGCCGGTGCGAGGAGGGTCGCTAGACCCTTTCAACCTGGGCTCAATGCCCAATCAGAGCGGGGATGGGCGGGTTGGGAGGCGGGAGGGGAGCGGGAATCGGGAAGAGGGTGCGGGGTGGGAGAGGGACGCTTGGAGGGCCTGGGGGCCTAGTTGGCTCCCAAAAAAATATGCGGCGTGTCCGGATGGGCTTCCTCACCTCGCGTCGGCTGCCTGCAGTGAATGCAGGGGCCGGTGCGAGGAGGGTCGCTAGACCCTTTCAACCTGGGTTCACGGCCCAATCGGAGCGGGGATGGGCGGGTTGGGAGGCGGGAGGGGAGCGGGAATCAGGAAGAGGGTGCGGGGTGGGAGAGGGACGCTCGGAGGGCCTGGGGGCCTAATTGGCTCCCAGAAAATATGCGGCATGCCCGGATAGGCTTCCTCACCTCGCGTCGGCTGCCTGCAGTGAATGCAGGGGCCGGTGCGAGGAGGGTCACTAGACACTTTCAAGCTGGGCTCACGGCCCAATCAGAGTGGCGATGGGCGGGTTGGGAGGCGGGAGGGGAGCGGGAATCATGAAGAAGGTGCGGGGTGAGAGAGGGACGCTTGGAGGGCCCGGGGGCCTAGTAGGCTCCCAAAAAAATATGCGGCGTGCCCGGATGGGCTTCCTCACCTCGCGTCGGCTGCCTGCAGTGAATGCAGGGGCCGGTGCGAGGAGGGTCGCTAGACCCTTTCAACCTGGGCTCACGGCCCAATCAGAGCGTGGATGGGCGGGTTGGGAAGCGGGAGGGGAGCGGGAATCAGGAAGAGGGTGCGGGGTGGGAGAGGGACGCTCGTAGGGCCTGGGGGCCTAGTTGGCTCCCAAAGAAATATGCGGCGTGCCCGGATGGGCTTCCCCACCTCGCGTCGGCTGCCTGCAGTGAATGCAGGGGCCGGTGCGAGGAGGGTCGCTAGACCCTTTCAACCTGGGCTCACGGCCCAATCAGAGAAGGGATGGGCAGGTTGGGAGGCGGGAGGGGAGCGGGAATCTGGAAGAGGGTGCGGGGTGGGAGAGGGACGCTCGGAGGGCCTGGGGGCCTAATTGGCTCCCAAAAAATATGCGGCGTGCCCGGATGTGCTTCCTCACCTCGCGTCGGCTGCCTGCAGTGAATGCAGCGGCCGGTGCGAGGAGGGTCGCTAGACCCTTTCAACCTGGGCTCAAGGCCCAATCAGAGCGGGGATGGGCGGGTTGGGAGGCGGGAGGGGAGCGGGAATCGGGAAGAGGGTGCAGGGTGGGAGAGGGACGCTCGGAGGGCCTGGGGGCCTAGTTGGCTCCCAAAAAAATATGCGGCGTGTCCGGATGGGCTTCCTCACCTCGCGTCGGCTGCCTACAGTGAATGCAGGGGCCGGTGCGAGGAGGGTCGCTAGACCCTTTCAACCTGAGCTCACGGCCCAATCAGAGTGGGGATGGGCGGGTTGGGAGGCGGGAGGGGAGCAGGAATCAGGAAGAGGGTGCGGGGTGGGAGAGGGACGCTCGGAGGGCCTGGGGGCCTAGTTGGCTCCCAAAAAAATATACGGCGTGCCCGGATGGGCTTCCCCACCTCGCGTCGGCTGCCTGCAGTGAATGCAGGGGCCGGTGCGAGGAGGGTCGCTAGACCCTTTCAACCTGGGCTCACGGCCCAATCAGAGCGGGGCTGGGCGGGTTGGGAGGCGGGAGGGGAGCGGGAATCAGGAAGAGGGTGCGGGGTGGGAGTGGGACACTCGGAGGGCCTGGGGGCCTAATTGGCTCCCAGAAAATATGCAGCGTGCCCGGATGGGCTTCCTCACCTCGCGTCGACTGCCTGCAGTGAATGCAGGGGCCGGTGCGAGGAGGGTCGCTAGACCCTTTCAACCTGGGCTCACGGCCCAATCAGAGTGGGGATGGGCGGGTTGGGAGGCGGGAGGGGAGCGGGAATCAGGAAGAGGGTGCGGGGTGGGAGAGGGACGCTCGGAGGGCCTTGGGGCCTAGTTGGCTCCCAAAAAAATATGCGGCGTGCCCGGATGGGCTTCCCCACCTCGCGTCGGCTGCCTGCAGTGAATGCAGGGGCCGGTGCGAGGAGGGTCGCTAGACCCTTTCAACCTGGGCTCACAGCCCAATCAGAGCGGGGATGGGCGGGTTGGGAGGCGGGAGGGGAGCGGGAATCAGGAAGAGGGTGCGGGGTGGGAGAGGGACGCTCGGAGGGCCTGGGGGCCTAATTGGCTCCCAGAAAATATGCGGTGTGCACGGATAGGCTTCCTCACCTCGCGTCGGCTGCCTGCAGTGAATGCAGGGGCCGGTGCGAGGAGGGTCGCTAGATCCTTTCAACCTGGGCTCACGGCCCAATCAGAGTGGCGATGGGCGGGTTGGGAGGCGGGAGGGGAGCGGGAATCATGAAGAGGGTGCGGGGTGGGAGAGGGACGCTCGGAGGGCCCGGGGGCCTAGTAGGCTCCCAAAAAAATATGCGGCGTGCCGGGATGGGCTTCGTCACCTCACGTCGGCTGCCTGCAGTTAATGCAGGGGCCGGTGCGAGGAGGGTCGCTAGACCCTTTCAACCTGGGTTCACGGCCCAATCAGAGCAGGGATGGGCGGGTTGGGAGGCAGGAGGGGAGCGGGAATCAGGAAGAGGGTGCGGGGTGGGAGAAGGACGCTCGTAGGGCCTGGGGGCCTAGTTGGCTCTCAAAAAAATATGCGGAGTGCCCGGGTGGGTTTCCCCACCTCGCGTCAGCTGCCTGCAGTGAATGCAGGGGCCGGTGCGAGGAGGGTCGCTAGACCCTTTCAACCTGGGCTCACAGCCCAATCAGAGCAGGGATGGGCGGGTTGGGAGGCGGGAGGGGAGCGGGAATCAGGAAGAGGGTGCGGGGTGGGAGAGGGACGCTCGGAGGGCCTGGGGGCCTAATTGGCTCCCAGAAAATATGCGGTGTGCACGGATAGGCTTCCTCACCTCGCGTCGGCTGCCTGCAGTGAATGCAGGGGCCGGTGCGAGGAGGGTCGCTAGATCCTTTCAACCTGGGCTCACGGCCCAATCAGAGTGGCGATGGGCGGGTTGGGAGGCGGGAGGGGAGCGGGAATCATGAAGAGGGTGCGGGGTGGGAGAGGGACGCTCGGAGGGCCCGGGGGCCTAGTAGGCTCCCAAAAAAATATGCGGCGTGCCGGGATGGGCTTCGTCACCTCACGTCGGCTGCCTGCAGTTAATGCAGGGGCCGGTGCGAGGAGGGTCGCTAGACCCTTTCAACCTGGGTTCACGGCCCAATCAGAGCAGGGATGGGCGGGTTGGGAGGCGGGAGGGGAGCGGGAATCAGGAAGAGGGTGCGGGGTGGGAGAAGGACGCTCGTAGGGCCTGGGGGCCTAGTTGGCTCTCAAAAAAATATGCGGCGTGCCCGGGTGGGTTTCCCCACCTCGCCTCAGCTGCCTGCAGTGAATGCAGGGGCCGGTGCGAGGAGGGTCGCTAGACCCTTTCAACCTGGGCTCACAGCCCAATCAGAGCAGGGATGGGCAGGTTGGGAGGCGGGAGGGGAGCGGGAATCTGGAAGAGGGTGCGGGGTGGGAGAGGGACGCTCAGAGGGCCTGGGGGCCTAATTGGCTCTCAAAAAATATGTGGCGTGCCCGGATGGGCTTCCTCTCCTCGCGTCGGCTGCCTGCAGTGAATGCAGCGGCCGGTGCGAGGAGGGTCGCTAGACCCTTTCAACCTGGGCTCAATGCCCAATCAGAGCGGGGATGGGCGGGTTGGGAGGCGGGAGGGGAGCGGGAATCGGGAAGAGGGTGCGGGGTGGGAGAGGGACGCTCGGAGGGCCTGGGGGCCTAATTGGCTCCCAGAAAATATGCGGCGTGCCCGGATAGGCTTCCTCACCTCGCGTCGGCTGCCTGCAGTGAATGCAGGGGCCGGTGCGAGGAGGGTCGCTAGACACTTTCAACCTGGGCTCACGGCCCAATCAGAGTGGCGATGGGCGGGTTGGGAGGCGGGAGGGGAGCGGAAATCATGAAGAAGGTGCGGGGTGAGAGAGGGACGCTTGGAGGGCCCGGGGGCCTAGTAGGCTCCCAATAAAATATGCGGCGTGCCCGGATGGGCTTCCTCACCTCGCGTCGGCTGCCTGCAGTGAATGCAGGGGCCGGTGCGAGGAGGGTCGCTAGACCCTTTCAACCTGGGCTCACGGCCCAATCAGAGCATGGATGGGCGGGTTGGGAAGTGGGAGGGGAGCGGGAATCAGGAAGAGGGTGCGGGGTGGGAGAGGGACGCTCGTAGGGCCTGGGGGCCTAGTTGGCTCCCAAAGAAATATGCGCCGTGCCCGGATGGGCTTCCCCACCTCGCGTCGGCTGCCTGCAGTGAATGCAGGGGCCGGTGCGAGGAGGGTCGCTAGACCCTTTCAACCTGGGCTCACGGCCCAATCAGAGCAGGGATGGGCAGGTTGGGAGGCGGGAGGGGAGCGGGAATCTGGAAGAGGGTGCGGGGTGGGAGAGGGACGCTCGGAGGGCCTGGGGGCCTAATTGGCTCCCAGAAAATATGCGGCGTGCCCGGATGTGCTTCCTCACCTCGCGTCGGCTGCCTGCAGTGAATGCAGCGGCCGGTGCGAGGAGGGTCGCTAGACCCTTTCAACCTGGGCTCAATGCCCAATCAGAGCGGGGATGGGCGGGTTGGGAGGCGGGAGGGGAGCGGGAATCGGGAAGAGGGTGCGGGGTGGGAGAGGGACGCTCGGAGGGCCTGGGGGCCTAGTTGGCTCCCAAAAAAATATGCGGCGTGTCCGGATGGGCTTCCTCACCTCGCGTCGGCTGCCTACAGTGAATGCAGGGGCCGGTGCGAGGAGGGTCGCTAGACCCTTTCAACCTGAGCTCACGGCCCAATCAGAGTGGGGATGGGCGGGTTGGGAGGCGGGAGGGGAGCGGGAATCAGAAAGACGGTGCGGGGTGGGAGAGGGACGCTCGGAGGGCCTGGGGGCCTAGTTGGCTCCCAAAAAAATATGCGGCGTGCCCAGATGGGCTTCCCCACCTCGCGTCGGCTGCCTGCAGTGAATGCAGGGGCCGGTGCGAGGAGGGTCGCTAGACCCTTTCAACCTGGGCTCACGGCCCAATCAGAGCGGGGCTGGGCGGGTTGGGAGGCGGGAGGGGAGCGGGAATCAGGAAGAGGGTGCGGGGTGGGAGTGGGACACTCGGAGGGCCTGGGGGCCTAATTGGCTCCCAGAAAATATGCAGCGTGCCCGGATGGGCTTCCTCACCTCGCATCGGCTGCCTGCAGTGAATGCAGGGGCCGGTGCGAGGAGGGTCGCTAGACCCTTTCAACCTGGGCTCACGGCCCAATCAGAGTGGGGATGGGCGGGTTGGGAGGCGGGAGGGGAGCGGGAATCAGGAAGAGGGTGCGGGGTGGGAGAGGGACGCTCGGAGGGCCTTGGGGCCTAGTTGGCTCCCAAAAAAATATGCGGCGTGCCCGGATGGGCTTCCCCACCTCGCGTCGGCTGCCTGCAGTGAATGCAGGGGCCGGTGCGAGGAGGGTCGCTAGACCCTTTCAACCTGGGCTCACAGCCCAATCAGAGCGGGGATGGGCGGGTTGGGAGGCGGGAGGGGAGCGGGAATCAGGAAGAGGGTGCGGGGTAGGAGAGGGACGCTCGGAGGGCCTGGGGGCCTAATTGGCTCCCAGAAAATATGCGGTGTGCACGGATAGGCTTCCTCACCTCGCGTTGGCTGCCTGCAGTGAATGCAGGGGCCGGTGCGAGGAGGGTCGCTAGATCCTTTCAACCTGGGCTCACGGCCCAATCAGAGTGGCGATGGGTGGGTTGGGAGGCGGGAGGGGAGCGGGAATCATGAAGAGGGTGCGGGGTGGGAGAGGGACGCTCGGAGGGCCCGGGGGCCTAGTAGGCTCCCAAAAAAATATGCGGCGTGCCGGGATGGGCTTCGTCACCTCGCGTCGGCTGCCTGCAGTTAATGCAGGGGCCGGTGCGAGGAGGGTCGCTAGACCCTTTCAACCTGGGCTCACGGCCCAATCAGAGCAGGGATGGGCGGGTTGGGAGGCGGGAAGGGAGCGGGAATCAGGAAGAGGGTGCGGGGTGGGAGAGGGATGCTCGTAGGGCCTGGGGGCCTAGTTGGCTCCCAAAAAAATATGCGGCGTGCCCGGATGGGCTTCCCCACCTTGCGTCGGCTGCCTGCAGTGAATGCAGGGGCCGGTGCGAGGAGGGTCGCTAGACCCTTTCAACCTGGGCTCACGGCCCAATCAGAGCAGGGATGGGCGGGTTTGGAGGCGGGAGGGGAGCGGGAATCTGGAAGAGGGTGCGGGGTGGGAGAGGGACGCTCGGAGGGCCTGGGGGCCTAATTGGCTCCCAAAAAATATGCAGCGTGCCCGGATGGGCTTCCTCACCTCGCGTCGGCTGCCTGCAGTGAATGCAGCGGCCGGTGCGAGGAGGGTCGCTAGACCCTTTCAACCTGGGCTCAATGCCCAATCAGAGCGGGGATGGGCGGGTTGGGAGGCGGGAGGGGAGCGGGAATCGGGAAGAGGGTGCGGGGTTGGAGAGGGACGCTCGGATGGCCTGGGGGCCTAGTTGGCTCCCAAAAAAATATGCGGCGTGTCCGGATGGGCTTCCTCACCTCGCGTCGGCTGCCTACAGTGAATGCAGGGGCTGGTGCGAGGAGGGTCGCTAGACCCTTTCAACCTGGGCTCACGGCCCAATCAGAGCGGGGCTGGGCGGGTTGGGAGGCGGGAGGGGAGCGGGAATCAGGAAGAGGGTGCGGGGTGGGAGTGGGACACTCGGAGGGCCTGGGGGCCTAATTGGCTCCCAGAAAATATGCGGTGTGCCCGGATGGGCTTCCTCACCTCGTGTCGGCTGCCTGCAGTGAATGCAGGGGCCGGTGCGAGGAGGGTCGCTAGACCCTTTCAACCTGGGCTCACGGCCCAATCAGAGCGGCGTTGGGCGGGTTGGGAGGCGGGAGCGGAGCGGGAATCATGAAGAGGGTGCGGGGTGGGAGAGGGATGCTCAGAGGGCCTGGGGGCCTAGTTGGCTCCCAAAAAAATATGCGGCGTGCCCGGATGGGCTTCCTCACCTCGCGTCGGCTGCCTGCAGTGAATGCAAGGGCCGGTGCGAGGAGGGTCGCTAGACCCTTTCAACCTGGGTTCACGGCCCAATCAGAGCGGGGATGGGTGGGTTGGGAGGCGGGAGGGGAGCGGGAATCAGGAAGAGGGTGCGGGGTGGGAGAGGGACGCTCGGAGGGCCTCAGGGTCTAGTTGGCTCCCAAAGAAATATGCGGCGTGCCCGGATGGGCTTCCTCACCTCGCATCGGCTGCCTGCAGTTAATGCAGGGGCCGGTGCGAGGAGGGTCGCTAGACCCTTTCAACCTGGGCTCACGGCCCAATCAGAGTGGGGATGGGCGGGTTGGGAGGCGGGAGGGGAGCGGGAATCAGGAAGAGGGTGCGGGGTGGGAGAGGGATGCTCGGAGGGCCTGGGGGCCTTTTTGGCTCCCAAAAAAATATGCGGCGTGCCCGGATGGGCTTCCCCACGTCGCGTCGGCTGTGACAGGGAGAACTGGCTTTAGCCAGATGCAACGCCCGACTAAGTGCAAAAAAACATTAAAATTACGTAGGAAAGAAGAGTCGGAACGATTGACTGGCCAGTCCTTACATCAGGATCCGGAAACCAGCGGGATATTCTCCCGGTCTCATCCAGAGGTGGATACACCAGCCGCAAGGGGCAATCTGGCAGCCACTGTAACTGATCTAACCCAGTCGCCTAAATCAGCGGAGGATTTCTTGGACTCAAGTCTTTTATTGAATGTCTGTGTACAGCCTGAAGAAGTTCCTTTGTCTGAAGATACTAAGCTAAAGGAAGTGTTGAAGCTTCCTATTGTTTGAAACAGTCCTCCACGGAAAGCCCAATCTATGAAGAGCTTAACTCCCCAAAGATTAGTTCTGGAGGAAACTGCGGTTCGGCCGCCAGTCCCAAGGGACAGTCCCTTACGTAGAAATCGTCAAAATGGATCCTTGTCAACTCGCCATTATAATTCCTATAACCATTCAGAATCCCAAGAGGCAGACGTGAATAGGGAAAACCAGATACGTCTGTTCAAAATTGAACAAGCTTCTAGCAAAGACAGCTTTATGATTTTGAATCGAAGGACAGTTCTGAAAATTACATCTTCGACAGTCAGCCTAAAGAAACTGAAATCCAAGGGTTTTAAATGGATTCAGCCCTACCATAGCGACAAGAAGGCCAAGGCCTACCTGTATATACATGCCACCGCAATACAGGATCTCTCCCGCAAAGTAGGAGATGAATTAAAATCACTGGGGTTTCTGTTATCAGAAATAAAGTCCCCGGTAAATAGCAGCTATTTGACGAAAGAGAAGGCTTCTGCCTCTAGTCACAAACCTCGAAGCCCTTCTCTTCACCACTCTGCACGGAGAGAAGCTTTAAAAGCGCACTTCTTTGACTTAATGGATAAGAACAATGCTCCTAGGGACCAAAATCAGCAAATATCCCGCTCTCCGGAAATAACCCAGCGGACGGTCAACCATGCCCGAACTCCCGAAGTAATCCGGCGAAGAGATCATCATGTCCGAATTTATGCGGAAGTCACATCCGATTTTGCTGATAGGAGAGGCTGCAACGAGAAGAACAGAGACAGCTCGCCTGCACGACGTACGGACAATCGTCGCCCCTATCCAACAAGACAATTTACCAGAGACTATTCACCGCACACAAGAAATGACACTCAAAGAAAATATCGACAAGGCTCTTCAAGCAGAAACTCCAAAGACTTACGTGAGCTTCCCAAAAAAGCATCTCCTTTAGGCGGTCCATGGAATTGGATCAAAGGAGCGCTGAGTGTTAAACGATCTAGATAGCAACCATCCTCTGAAGCCAGCGATGTGTGTGTCCGTAAGATGCTGACGCTGGCCTCATGGAACACGAGAGGACACGCCCATTTAGCTGAATCCAGTACTATCGATTTAGCCTTGTTTGATATTTTCTGTCTCCAAGAGACGTGGCTCCAAGACAAACCGTCCATGGACGGATTCGAAATTGAGATTTCACCAGCTACAAAGGGCTTGTTAGGCCGTCCATTGGCAGGTCTTCTCGTTGCGGTACACTCTGTGCCCAATTTGAGAATCATCAAGACTACGAAGAGGGCTTATAGGGTCTTGGCCGTCCTATTGAGTGGAACTACGTTGCTGGTAATCCTCACCCACGTTCTAAGTCTTATTCCAAGCACCCACTAGAGGTGATAACCATGTATTGTTACCCGCAAAGAACGACATCAGCAGACTTCTGCCAAACCATGGCAGAAACTATAGATGCCATAATGCTGGAATGGAACACCCCTTTTGCAATAATTTGCGGAGATCTGAACGCTAATTGTATCCACCCCTTCCAACAAGCTGTTGTTGACGCTCCAACCACGCAATCGGAACACACAGGGCAAGCCTGGATGGACCTAATGGCAGCAAGAGGGCTACATAACGCGGAATGGATTCTGAGCGGAGACCATCATATTCCGACCTAGGAAAGAGGCCAGTCGATGGCAGCCCTGGACTACATCTTTGTCTTGCAGGCCCTAACTGCAGAAATTCAAAATGATCAGGTGGTGAAAACCGAGGCAAGCAACCACAACATGCTTACCTTGGAATGGTCAGCCGATGTCCAGGCGTGTAACTATTATTCTCCTTCCATCAAGACGAATCCTCAACAAACCCGGCTTCGGCTAACAGCGGCCAATGTGCGGTCCTTAACTCAGCAGTATGCTGCTGTAGCTAAAGTTCAACACATTTCCGGACAGACAATGAGGCCGAACTACCTCCCGATGTTGATCGAACATAGAAAAAAGGTGGGGTCTGGGATGGCCTCTTAACCATCTTTTACTCATAATTACGACAAACTCAGCAGAGAAAAAGAAGGAGCTAAGAAAACAAAAATGCAGAGCAAAGATTGAAAACACACGGGCAGCCTGGGACGTGTGGGTTATCTACAACAAAATCTATAAATCATGGATCAGGTCAAGGAGAGCAGCCATTTATCAAACTGATGCAGAAAATATGCTGAGAGTCCTTACCTCAAAAAAAACTGCATACTTCTGGAATCTGTTAAATCACTCTCAGCGTAACACGCATAACAACTTGATCAACGCAGTGTCGAAAGTAGCCTGGGTTCAATTCTTTACAGCCCTTTTTACGAGCCCAAGATCCACCATAAATCTGCGGGTAGAGCTGTCGCAGACATCTTGGGCTGATTTGTCGGATCCTACGGACATATCTATGGCTATTCAGAAATTGAAATCTTCTAGAGCCCCGGGTCCCGATGGCCTCTCTAACTTTGACCTAAAAACTTACATCAAGGAATGGGTCCCCTTTGTAAGTCTACTCTTCAAACACTGTGCTGACAGTAGGAAAATTCCTCTATCTTGGACTAAAGCCATCGCGATCCCCATTTTTAAAAAAGGAAGTTGTGAAGAACCAGGCAATTACCGGCCTATAGCATTGCTGGACATCCTGAGGAAACTATTTGCCTCGCTCCTATTGGATCGTTTCCGGCGCTGGGCGCTTTTGGCCCCCTGCAGAGATCCCTTCCAGGTCGGCTTCAAGAAGAATGGAAGCACCACGGTGAATATCTTCATAATGAACATCTTGAAAGCTAAAATTAAACAAGGGGCACCGACAGTCTATGCAGCATTCATCAACCTCTCGCAGGCATTCGATAAAGTGGACAGAGTGCTTCTGTGGAAACAGCTGAAAAACTGGAAATGCCCAGATGCCATCCTTAACCCCATAATTGCGCTGCACACTAACACCACGCTAAGTGTCCGTCTCAACAAACAAGGGTCTCTATCTAAGGAAATTTCAGCCAATAGAAGGGTAAAGCAAGGCTGCCCGCTGGCACCGGCGCTTTTTGTTGCCTTTCTGGGAGATTTTAAAGAGTCTGAATCCACGGTACGATCATTTCCTCCGAAGTTTGGTGGCTCTAAGATGTCCCACATTTTATATGCGGATGATATGATTCTGCTCGACCAGACGCCCATTGGCCTTCAACGCCAGCTGGAGAATCTAGCTCACCATATGGACATCAACAATCTGTCCATAAATAAGTTGAAAACCAAAATCATGATATTTTCAAAAAGCCAACCATCGACTAAAAACATCAGGTCCTGGTCTGTACACCAAACAAAAATTGAAGTGGTCTCGCAGTTCAAATATCTCGGAGTGATTCTTGACGGAAGCATGCAAGACATAAAAATGCAACTACATCTGTGGGCAAAAGCAAAAAATCTAACTTCACAACTGAGAATGGTGGATCGCAAATATGGCAAATTTTCTTTGGTCCCGGCCATTAACTTTTACAAGGGCAAAATGGTTCCCGCCCTGACTTATGGCATGGATGCCTCGCTCACCATACCGACCTCCTTTTGGCAGAAACTAGAGGGATTCATCTGGAAATCAGCTCTTGGCCTTCCTAACTCCATTCCCATCGTGGCCCTGAGAAGAGAGTTAGGCTTGTTATCATTGAGTGCCACTGTGAGTGTGTCCACATTGGCCCTATTCAGAAAGACTCACATAAAAGACGGGCTTCCTATCTTTAATGTCATAGCTCAAGAGATGGCTTCATCGAAGTGCAAGACTCTTTTGAATTGGGCTGATCTCCAAAAAATGAAACTACAGGAGTTAGAGTGCACTACGGACGACCTTATCTCCAATCCCCAAAGATTCAGCAAAAAACTGAAAGTCCAGGATTGGATAACCACCAACGATCAAGCATCTGCGTGCAAGATGCTGACCCATCTTCCTCCGACGTTTAATAGACTAAACACTCCTCTAGCCTATTGCCTAAAATTTCCGGACAGGAAACTAAGGTACACCTTTCTAATAATAAGACACCAAACAGCAATAACAGTCTGCAGACTATGTAATGCCCCTGATTCCATTGAGACAGTTAGACACCTTCTTTTGAACTGTCCCTCTTTAACGCAAGAATGCACTGCTTTCCTGTCACCCTGTTGGATTGATTCTCACTTGATAGAAGAAGACACCTGGTGGTGCCATCTCATCTCAGGGGAAAAAACCTGCTGGACATTAGCGACATCCAAACTGATGGAAGCTGCGTTCAGTAAAATCAACGCCCTTGGGCACGGCTTAACCGCACCTATTTCTTCGCCCTAAACTGCCTCATTTTGCCATGAGGCGTGCTACTGAAGTTTTTCACATACTTGACACATGGTGTCTACTTGACAGTAGCTGGGAACTTTCATAAATAAGATCGGCCTGTCAGATGTCTCAGGAAGAAGCTAGCCTTGTAAAAATCATGTATTTTGATTATGCACAAGTAAATAAAAAAAAATAAAAAAAAGGAAAAGAATAGAAAATGAAAAACAGAAGTAAAGAGATAAAAGAATGCAAAGTCAAAGGGTTGAGGAGATATGAATGGCAAACGAGAGAAGGGATAGGAAGAAAAAGGAGGAACATTGTAAGGGAGGAAGCAAGTAAGCGCAGAGTGCTTGATGATGACATAGAATGAAAAAGAAGGCAAAGAGTACGCAACCTCAATCACCTGGAGAACGAGATAAGGGATCCTGAATCAGAAGCAGCATGGGAGGACATAGAGGAGTTCTTCCCGGAATTTGAGTCATTACGTGGTCCATCTAGAGTAAATCTAGAGGATGAGTTTGACTCTAGGAGCAATGAGGAAGCGATAGATAAAGTATATCATGAAATGAAAGCCCAGAAAGAATTGAAGGAGAAGGGAAAAAATGATCGACTTGAGAGTACACAGCGGTACGATACAGAGGGAGCCTCATATAGCATGAGGCACCCCAAGGAGTTGTGTTTAGATAGACTAACTCTACACAGAGATTAGGAGGATAAACATTATATGAGTTGGGATCAGGAAATGTGGAACGAAGACAAAGACACCTTTTGTGGAGAAGAGAGGGATGATGTATTTAGTCCAGAGGATTGCTTTTCAATGGATAAGGAAGTGGGATGGTCAAATTTAGACACACCTGTACCTAGGACATCAAAACCATTGACACAGTCAGATCAACCTAAAGGGCAACCTCATGGTGAGAGGGGGGAATTGACACCATATGTGAGCAGATTAAGGTTGCTACCAGGAAGAAGTTGGTACAGAAATATTGTCCCTGCCTTGAATAAACAGACAGTGGGAGATGAGAGTGAGTTAGGAGTTTCACAGTTTCCCTTGCTAGAAAAAGGGGGAGCTACACCACAGTATATACCTTGGCCCCAGATGAACAAGGATAATTTGAAGTGTAAACTCTTGAGTTTAACTTGTGGGGCTGGGAAATTGATACATGATTTAGAAAAGAGGACAGGAGGTAATACCTTGCCTATAGGGGACATTAAAGGCCTCTTGATTGCCTTTCTTGGAGAGAGAGCAGATGACGTTAAGTTCTGAACAGGATATGCTAGTGTTACTACAGTTAACACTGCTCATGACAGAGCACCATTTAAATAATTGGAGAGCGGCAGTCTTGAACGCACTTAGAGTACTGCATCCAGACACCTCCGATATGGGAGCTATAATGACAAAAAACATGAACAAAGGGGAAGACCCGTTTGCTTACATTAAGAATTTTCAAGAGCAGTGGAGCTTGGAGACACACAAATATTGGGGAAAATCTATACCTGCATTTTATCATTTATTATGCCAAGGGCTGCCATAACCTGTACAAAAGCAGCTCAAGAAGTTAATGGGTATGGAGGCCAATCCATGGTCGGACATCCAGTTGTCCATCGCACATTATTGCAGGAAAAGAATTGCAAAAAAGATGTAAAGACGAAGAGGCGAAGTTAGTACAAAAGAGGTTATCTAAGTATGCTATTGAAGGGGCGATGATAACTAGTGGAGACTGATCGAATTCAAAACAGGTAACAAACATGTCACAGGGAAATAATCAAAGGCAGTTTGATCAGGGCAATAGTGGATTTGCTCCATGAGGAAGGGGAGGATTTCGAGGGAGAGGCTTTCAGAGTAACCAAGGAAATTGGTAGAACAATCAGGGAAACTTTCAGAATAATCAAGGTGGTTTTCAGAACATGCAGAATGATAATCAAGGCATGCATGGAGGGCAGATGGGGAGACAGTCTCCTGTATGTTGGTTATGTGGGATGACAGGGCACTTTGCTTGCATGTGCAGAAGTCAAGGGTTCGTGCAAAATGGTCAATTTTCAAGAGGAGGGATTTCAAACCTGTGGTATGAGTTTGCTCAGAATCATTAAATCACCACAAGGGCAGTCACAGCATTCACCTATGCAGATACTGTAAAGCACGAGCACGGGGTAGTTCATGACTCCTAGGATAGAAGTGGTGACCGTGGAAGGAGGAAATCCTTTTACAAGTACAGGAATGAGGCTATATCCATAATAGGACAGCTCACTGGGAGACTTGATGTGTTCAATTCTATTCTTGATACCATATCCACACGAGGAACCTAGGGTAGATGTCAGTATAGGAGGCAATAGTTTTTCATTTTTAGTAGACACGGGTGCAACACGTTCATGTATAAAAGCGGGAAAATGTTTAATGTCTGGCAATGCCATGAACACTCAAGGATTCACAGGAGCTATAAGCAGAGTTCCTTTTACTGAAGACTTACCAGTCTCTATAGGAAAATGGGATATGTCAGTGCAACTGCTGTATTCAAGGCAGAGATATGTCAAAATATTAGGGTGAGATTTGATGGGTAAATTGAATATGACAATCTTGTTTACTGTTAAAGGAATAGTGTGTTCAACACCAGGAATGCATTATTTAAACGTGAATGAATTTATTACGCCATTCGCAGGACAAATGACCATGAGAGGTATCCCGTTAGAACCTGAAGTATTTCATTATGGGGTATGCATCTTTTTGACATGGCTGCCAGGCTTGGTAGGCAAAACTATGAGAATACCTGATGATTTTTTATTCAGGCCAAAGATACCTAAGGATGAACAGGAAGGGCAAATCTTCCCTCTTGAACTACCATAGTGCAAGGAGAAATGGCTTTGCTTGATGGTAATGATCATGATGGAAGACGATGGTGCATGGTATCGCCATTGGGTAAGGTTACTGATTGACTGACGTCACTGATGAGGACATGTTTAGAGATCATCCATCAGATGATGAAGTAATATTTGAGATGAGCATTACTTATTGGGTACAAGCCATTAAACGTGAGGTTCCCCAGAGAATTAATCTAGTACAAAAACATTCTGAATATTTTTAAGAAGACATGGCAAAAAGCCAGTCTCATTATGGACTACATGCCCTTATGACATAGGCCTATTGAAGGGGATGGAGAAGTGAGGATTAAATTGAAACCAGGAGCAATTCTGTCTCGAGCACAACAGTATCCAATGTTTTAAGAGGCAGAAGAAGGTATTTTTAGGACGATTTCCACCATGATGGATCGGGGCATCTTGGTGACATCAGAGTCACTGTAAAATGCGTCAGTGTACCCTATCAAGAAATCTAAGGGGGGGACATGGAGACTAATTCAAGATTTAAGACCGATAAAACAGATTGTAGAGGCTGAGTTCCCTCTAGTTCCTAATCCAGCTACAATCTTATGTAACATACCTGTTAAAGCATGATATTTTACTGTGATTGATTTGAAATATTTGTTTTTCTCAATCCCTTTGCACACAGACTGGCAGGATCTGATGTCATTTATGTTCAGACAGACTAATTTAAAAAGCACAAGATTACCTTAAGGGTATTGTGAGTCTCCATCGATTTTCAATAGAGTTCTCCTGATGGACTTAAGCAATATTGATTTGAAAAGTGTTGTCTTGCAATTTGTAGACAATATATTAGTTTGCAGCACTTCAGAGGAAGGATGCAGACACGATTCTATTCAGTTGATGATTACACTTGCTGATAAAGGATATAAAGTTGACAAGGAGAAGTTACAGTATTGTCAACAGGAGGTATTGTACATAGGTCAGTTGATTTCGCATGAAGGAAAAAAGGTCATCCCTGAGAGAGGTGAGGCCATTTTGAAAACCACAAAGCCACACACGATAAAGCACATGCAAAGATTTCTGTGATTATGCAACTATGTCAGAGCATGGGTCTTTGATTGTAGTTCCTATACAAGCCCTTTATTGCTAGCTCTAAAGGAAGCACAGCAGAGGCTATGCAAGAGAGAATTGTCTGGACTGCGGAGATGGAAGAAAGATTTGAGGAGTTGAAAAAGGCAATTTGTACAGCTTCAGTTTTAGGGATTCCTAATTATGGTGAGGAATTCTTTTTTTGTTTTCACATATGGATGGTACCGTTATGACGGCAGTACTCACACAGAGAACTACATTGGGGTACAAGCCCCTTGCATATTACAGTGGGATTTTAGACCCCATAATGAAGGGTCATTTTCTGTGTGAACAATCTTTGGCGGCCGCCGCTTTCGCCATTGAGAAGGCTGTGAGTATAGTGATGGGCTGCTCTATGATGTTGTTTGTTGAGCATGCATTATTTGCTATCTTGGAGAAACCAAAAGGAACATTGACTTCCCAAAGGGCTTCTGCCCATGAAGTAGTCATATCAAACCCAGCGATCAAAATTGTCAAATGCACAAAAGTGAGTCCTGCCAGGTTTGTAGCTGAACCATTGGCAGAGGATGAGCATGCGCATGACTGTTCAAACTATGAAGAGTTCTATGATGAGATCCCTAGGAGAAAAGAAAATGCCTTGGCAGGGGAAGAAATTGTTTTTATTGACGGTTCTTCAGGGATTGATCAAGATGACGGGCAGAGATACACAGGTGCCACTGTGGTAAAACACACAGCCAATGGGGAGTTTCAAACATTGGTAAGTGCACGTCTCCCATCTCACTATTCAGCACTGGCTGCAGAGTTAGTGGCACTGATAGTCGCTCTTGAGAATCATGCAGACCAGGAAGTAACGGTGTACAGTGATTCCGCCTATGTGATGTCGAGAGTGCATGCAGGATTAGCACGTTGGAAAAGGAGGGGCTACCTCCGAGAGGATGGCACTCAAGTTCAACACACTGCCTTATTGGACAGGCTTATCAGGGCACTACAACTCCCAGTAGCCATTGCAGTCATTAAATGTGCAGCTTATACTAAAAGGGTAGATTTTATCTCACGTGGAAATCAGGCAGCAGACGATGAAGCCAAGAGAGCTGCATGTTTATAAGATGTCTTTTGATACGCCTAGTGTAAATGAAAACATGTTGGTGATGACGAATGTGTCTGACCTATATAGTAATCTTTCAAAGACACAATTAATAGAGATTCAGGGAGAAGCACCTAAAGATGAGAAATATCTGTGGATGCAAAGAGGGGGTTCTTTAAACCCCTCTGAAGCATTGTGGCAACAAGACAGCACTGATAAACCAGTGATGCCTGTAGCCTTAGTAAGGGTGGCGCTGCAACAACTACACTACCCTGGGCACACAACTAGAGAAACTATTGCAGAGGAATAGTTTTTACCAAATGTGTTAGAACACGTTGCATTCTATTCAGTGAACTGCATTGTGTGTCATAAATTCACTGCTGGGCACACACTGCGCACAGTTAGGGGAGTTTTTGCGAGACCTACTGGCCCTTCTCTGCATTTGTATATCGATTATGTCGACATGCTGCAAGTATGTAATGGGTATAGATACATGATTGTAGTAGTTTGTCCCTTTTCACAATGGATTGAAGCTGGTCCATGTACGCATCCAAACTCTACCTGTGCAGCAACATTTTTAGTGCGAGAAGTATTTCCTAGATGGGGAGTATGTGAAGTATTAAGATCAGATAATGGTCTTCATTTTGTGAATCAGGCTTTCGAACAGATTGGCTTGTTGCTTGGTATAAAGCACAAGTTTTCTTTGGCTTATCATCCACAGGGGAATGGGATCTGTGAATGGCTCAATGGCTTGCTTAAAGAAAGGATAGCAAAGTTGAAGCTTACCTTGAAGAAAGGGTGGTTGCATTGCCTACCACTGGCATTATATGCATTGAGGAACCAACCAGGTTCAGACCACCATCTCACCCCCCATGAAATAATGACAGGGAGATGAATGAGGACACCCCTCATGCTTCCAGAGTTAGACCAGCCAACATCAGAACTGTTAGGAATGGAGTTACATGATTATCTTACATGTATGACCTGAAGTATCTCTGTCATTTCAGGTCAGCTACGGCAAAGAGGGGGTGGGGCAGCGCAGAATACAGAAGGAGATGCTTCAACAAGTGGACGTAAAGAACTATGTGTTCGTAAAGTGTTCCCTGAGATGCAATCTTAATTCACAACCATACAAGGAAGAAGTGGGACGAGCCCCGCTTTAACAGTCCATTTATTGTAGACGACGTCACGCCATCTGCAGTCAGATTGCAGGGCAGACGCGCTTGGACTTTTTTAGGTGACCTAAAGATGAATGCTCGAGAAAACTCTCTGACCCACCCCCATCAGAAGCAAGCATCGGAGAAGAACCTCAGCACGTGCAGACAAGTTCTATGACGAGGAAGAAGGACGCTGAAGCTGTGTGTAGACAAAGAGTTAATTGGACTGTGGCTTGTTTCGGGACACTCTTTTCAGTCACTTATAAAAGAGTAAAGGGAAGTTGATTTGAACACTCTGTGCATTCATTTCAGGGTTAAGGAAAGATATTTGTTCTTGAGCCACAGGGGTTTGTGATATTGGACTAAGGCATGTGTAAGCCTTGATAAGAAGAAAGTATGTCAGATCTTGAGTTTGTATTTGACAATTGGAACAAGGTACTGTGCCCTGATTCATTTGTCACTGAGTTCCTGTTTGGATTTGCTTATGGTGGTGCCTGATAACAACATTACACAGATCATTCTTGCTTATTTTGAGTTCATATTGCACGCAGCATTTTTTCTTGCAAGATCCTAAAAATAGCCTAGTCGTGAGAAGATTGCTCATAGTTATCGCTGAACCAATTCTTCAGCTTCCTGAGTACAGTGGAGAAAATACAAATGCCCCTATCAGCTGATAATGCACATAGACTTGTCAGTTTGGTCTTCTATTACCTGATTTAAGAGTGTCCACAACTTGCCGGAAGACACACTGATGTGAGAGACAAATAAGACATAAAAGAGATACCGGGGTTGATGATTTTGAGCTAAATGATCACCTGGATAGTACAGAACATTTGGGAAGCAACATATGGTATCAACATATGAGGAAAGTGGGAAGAAGTACCTCTAAGGAGGAATGCTTTTTATGTGCACTCCTGCCTTATAGTATGGGGAAGTCGAAGATCTTCATAGCTATTCAAATAGATGTCCAGGCAGCACATTGTCTTTAACACATAGCACTTTGCAGAACCAGAGGCCAGTCCATGGGTTGAGATGCTTATCTCATCTGGGCAACTGAATGGACAGATCCAGATGAAGATGACTATATTCAAGATACAACTACAAGAAATAGAGCTCACACGAAGACTAATGTGATCTGACATGAGAAGCCTGGAGTGAAAGGAGCTGGAATCAGATGGGAAGTAAACAAAAACTGGAGAGTCCAGGAAAATCTGCAGAAGAAATCCATAGATGGAAGAACAGAGGTCAAATGCGAATCTGGGGATCAATGTTCTCACCAGACGGATGGTAAGAAGGAGTGGTGATCTGCAGAGCTTGGGTGGTCATTGGTTGTTGTAAACCTGCCATTGACATTGTACAGAATGGATGCAAGCCACTATGGCCAAGACCTGCTAAGCTACTGACTTGGGTCAAAGACACAGGAGGACCCTTGCAGATAGTCCCTTTGGAAAGTTCAAAGCTGTGCTTCAGAAATAATGGCACAAGACAAGTTGAAGAGAATCAGAACTGTGGTCGAACCTTAGATGTACCAGGAATGATAGATGGGACAGCAGTGATCATGGATCATTATTGGGCTTGTGGATCCAGAGCCTACATGAGGCTACCCAAGGATTGGGGAGGATGATGCTCACTAGTGAATGTTCATGTTGCAGCACTGGTGATTTCAAAAAGTGACTTAAACCATGACAGTTTCCTGAAAGCAGATGCTCACCTGAGGAAGAAGAGATCTGTGGAGCTGATAAGAAGAATGAAGAGAGAGAATTACTTCTCAGCAAAATCTATGGAGGCTTTTGATGCTATTCCTTATGAGCACATACTATTTAGCCAGACAGCATCAGTGTTTTTGTTGATCTTCTCACCAAGTGTCCAGGTTGTAGCAAATACCAAATGGCTACATATTCCCAGATGGGAATTTCTACAGACAATTAACACTACCATAAAGGGATTCAATGCTATCAGAGAAAAATTGAGAGCCATACGACTGATGACTCACCAGAATAGATATGTTTTGGACATGATCACAGCTATGGATAGAGGTGTTTGTGCAAAAATCGGAGAATCATGCTGCACATTCATACCTTCTCATGATGACGAGAATGGAATTTTGACAGAGGCCATAGGTATGCTGACAAAACTTCATGGCCAGATGATGGATGAAGTAGAAGATATTTTTGATGACAGCTGGTTTGGATCACTCTTCTATTGGGTTCCACAATGGATGACAGACATTTTCAAATTCCTTGGAGTCCTGATACTAATGATATTGCTTGGCTTCTGTGTGATCAAGATAATAATCTCTCATATTAAGAAAACAGCCAAGAAAGCCATAGGGATGAAAATCATGATCAATGTTGAACCAGGATGGAAAGCCAAAGATTTGACAGATGAAGACATCAGAGACTTTGTGAAGGACAGTATCCATGCACCCGACGGAACAAAGTTCCTGTATCCAAAGAATAATAAGAAGTATTTGGGAAGATGGATCTATTGCAGTCCAAATGGACAGTACAGTCTCATGACGTGGAACAAGGATGATCACATGAAAACAGAAGGATGCTTGAAGGGAGTCATAAAGATATGGATCCTAAAGAAGATTTTCTTCAGACCAAAATGTCTGGATGTGAAGGATGATGAGACAGTGGTTGATAAATCGTCCAGAGGGGGGAGTGTAGAGGAGGTGCTAAGTGCTCCCCACTGCAACCACCTCACCTGTATTGCCCATATAGTGGGAGCCAGGATGTGAGACTTGTGCTGTAACAGTGAAAATATTGATATCTAAGAGAATCCTGGAAGCAAAGTTCCCATTGAGAAATCCATACCTGCATACAAGAAAATATGATGGCCATTTGAATGAAATCCTGGATAGAAGAAGAGTAAATGAATGGACAGGACGAATGGTAACATCACACAGAGCAGAGCTGACGTTGTTAGGCAGAATTATATGCAGTACCCTTTGGAAACACCACACACAATTAAGACTACAAGTGACAGTACAAATTCACCTTTGAAGAGTAAAGTGGTAGCGATGGCTGAGCTATCTCAAGAGCAAGTGAGCGGTATCGATTCAAACAAACACTGACTCAAGGTTTCTTAGTAAAAGAATATACATTTATTTACACATCAGTTGTATAACATTTCACTAAAGTAAAGCAGTTTAAAAACCACACTCTTAATACACCACACCACTCCCAATGGGTTCCAGACAAGTTAAGCTCACAAATGAAATGGGAGCAAAATGGCACTCCAGAAATTTAAAAGGGAGAGAAAGACAAAGTTAGGCAGAAATTGAACAATTAAAAAAACACTTTGTCATACAATTGAGATAATCATTCCCTTTGGGTTTCCTTTCTGCACCCGTTGGGGTGGACATCAAAGCAGGTAGTTGGCATTGCGTGTTGTCATTCATTTTTAAATATAACTCTCCCTATCTAATATTTGCCAGGTCTTTTAATGATACTAGGCAAAACTTCAACCTAATATACTCAATAGGCATAGATTGTGGCAGACTGATTACCCTTTTCCAAAAGTATCCCTCAATCTGGTCCAGCCAACGCCAATCATCCATAGCTAATACATCCAAACCATAAAGCACCATAGTGCACAGACATTGGGTGTAAAGAGTAAGAACCCCTTCCAGAGAGTAGCCCACAGTCTGATTCGCAAACTTGGCAATCAAATTAGTCAATCATTTGGCTTTAATACTTTTAGTTTCTTTAATTTGGCTGTATGTTATAGAGGGGCTAATTTCCATCCCAAATATGGGTATTTAACCACCCTTTCTAGGACACTAAAACTTGTATAAAGAATAGGGCATTTTGTCATTTTAGGGGCAACAACCGTGACCTTAGTATTTTCCATATTTATCACCAAGTCGTTTACCACTGTATAATCTACTAATTTCTCAAACATTGCCTTTATTATGCAGTATGTTAAATCAAGAGAACAAGATCGTCAGCATATAGCATACACAATACCGTACGATCTCCCACCTTAGGACAACATCCAATCTGCTGGGTAAATATTAATGGAAGGTCTGCAACGTATATACAATACAGCAAAGGTGCCAGGGTACAACCCTGCTTAACTCCTGTGGTTGTCTGTACTAGAGATGAAAACCCACCCCAGTCATTTAACCGTATCTGTACCGCAGTATCGTAGTGCCGACACTGTTAGGGAGAATTCTCCAGAATGGCAAAATTCCCTTACCTACTGAGTCCCTCAGCAGCTTTGCTGGATTTCTAGGATTTATTTTTTCACCTGGTAAGAGTGTGAGCCTTTTTCCCACTCTTAGACTGTGGAGCTTCACCTACTCCATAGGTATCACCTTTTTACTGTGTGTCACACAGCACCTTTAGTGCAGTGACACAGGGTTGTCTTTTTTCAGACTTCACACTTTTAACTCCATTTTCTGGAACTGACTACTGTCTCCCAGAACCTGTAAAGTTGCCATTTACTTTATTTGTTTTTTTAAATGCATAGATCCAGAACAATCTATCTTACATAGAGTACTGGAAAGGGTTAATAGGTATCCCTTTTTGTCTGTTTCTCATGGAACATTATTTTGTTCCCCTTTCTTTAAGATTTGGTTGGTGGCAGTGGTATCTACCATATTTTTGGAGGGACATGCACTACCCAGGAAAGAAACCAGCAGCAGAGCAAAGCTACAAATAAAAGGTGCGCTCCTTAAAACCCAAGCAGGGTCCGACCTTCCTGGCTATCCGGCCCACTGTAGCTCTGTACAGTGAATTCGACCAGAGGAGTTTGTGCAAACTGGTTGGTCCCACCAGCTCAGGGGAAGAAGATTCCTGGAGGTTCTTCTCTGTCAATGGAGTTCGAGGATTCAGAGCTGCATCAGGGCTTCACCGGGCGGTTCAGTCGTGGTAGGGGTCCTCTTCTGTCAGCTCCTTGTCAGTTCTTTCATTCCAGTGGCAACTCTGCCTTTCCAGACCCAGAGACCTGCTTTTTATTCAGTTTTTCCCCATTCACACGGCCTGGCTGTCAATCACACAGCAGGGTGGCTGTCCTGCCGGGACAGTCACCACAGCCAATCATTTCAGAGTGCCACATGGGTCTCCAAGGGAACCCTGTGCAGGGAGTCCTAAACCCCTCACTCACATCCTGTCCCCTCCAGACATACAGGCGCCTAAGGAGGGCTTCTGCGTAGAAGCCCGCAAAAAGACAGTGAACAAAGGAACCAAACCTGGTTTGGCGCGCAGAGTAAAACACGAGAAAGACCTTTACAAAAAGAAATGGCGAATAAACTCAGCCGGAACCTTAATAAAACATATATGGTCTAGCGGGTTTAAGTTTGAGGCTACCAAGATAGCCTAAAACAATACCAAGGTTTTTAAGATAACCGCGGTAAGAAAAATAGGATAGATACCACTGCCACCAGCCAAGTCTTGATGAAAAGGGAGCAAAAGAATGCTCCAAGAGAAACAGACAAAAAGGGATAAGTATTAACCCTTTCCAGTACTCCAAGTAAGATGGTTTGTGCTGGGTCTGTCGTTTTACGGAGGCTAATAAAGTTAATGGCAACTTTATATGTTCTGGGAGACAGTAGTCAGTCCCAGAAAATGGAGTCTGATTTGGGAAGTCTAAAAGACAACCCTGTGTCACTGCACTGAAGGTGCTGTGTAACACACAGTAAAAAGATGATGCCTGTGGAGTAGGTGAGGCTCCACAGTCTATGAACACAAAAATGTTAAACACACACAGCAAAACACATGTAAGAGTGGGAAAAAAGTATATCACTCTTACCAGGTGAAAAAAATGAATCCTAGAAATCCAGCTGAGGAACTCTTTAGGTAAGAGAAATTAGCCATTCTGGAGAATTCTCCCTAACATACTCTGAACTGTGTGATCCTCTGAACCATTAACCTTGGCCCAGGCTCATTGATTTGAATTGTCATTGTAGCAAGCCTTTCCTAGATTGCCCTGCCTACTTACTTGTTGGTGCTACTTAATTTTGTATAACCTTTTCTTTCCCTCCCTTTTTAATTGCTGGAGTGCCATTTTGCTCACACTTCATTTTGAGCCTAACTTGTCCAGAATTGATTGGGTGTTGTGTAGTACATTAAGAGTTTGATTTTTCTGCTGCTTTATTTAGTGAACTGTTTTACAAATTAATGTATAAATAAATGTATATTGTTTTACTCAGAAATCTTGAGTCAGTGTTTTTTTTAACCATAGTAATTGCTGTCCTGATACTGCTCACTTTACTCTTGAGATAAGTGGCTGTTCAGCTATCGCTACCACTTTACTGTGTAGTTACAGGTTTGTACCAAAGGTGAATGTGTACTTACACTTTTAGTCTTAATTGTGTGTAATGTTCCCAAAGGAACATATTATTCTGCCTAACAAACACATAACAGCCAGCCAGGGCATTCTCATTGCTCCATTTTAGCCCGCAACTTCTCACGACAAACCCCATCAAAGGCACCTGTAAGTCCACAAAAATGGAATACAAAGCAGCCCCCCCGGGTCAGAAGCCTCTCTGTAGAGCTTGTCCATCAACCTAATATTATGGGATGTACAACACTGTCACCGGAACCCTGTCTGGGCAAAACTCAATATAAAGCCTCCTCGACCCAACAGTGTAAAGCATCGAGGACAAAAGAGGTAAACATTTTACCTGTGGTGTCCAAAAGGGAGAGTAGTCTATAGTTATCTGGCAAGCTACAATCCCCCTTTTTATAACATGCACCAAAATCACCTGTTTCCATGAAGACGTTATTTTTGGAGAATTTTTTCGAGAATAGCACACTCTATCGTAAAATATCCTTTTTCTAGGATTTTGGTTAAGGACAGCATTGGCAAGACTATTCGGTCCAGGGGCACTGGAGTTTTTCGATTTCATTATTTTATTTTCAATTTTAGCTTCGCAAATATCTAATTGCCAGCCCTCCAGAGAATATCTAGGAGGTAGAGTCCAATCACGTGTTACATTACCCCCCTTTATGTACTCAAGCCATACCATTTCCTGTATTGGGTTACCATTTTCTCTGTGTTCTCCCCCTTGGCTTTATTCAAATGTAGCCAAAGGGCCTTAGAGTTTCCCTCTCAAGACCATAATCATATCTTGATGTTCTCTATTTGTTATTGAGTACTTCCAACCTTTAAGCCATCCTCTATATGTACACTCTATTTGTCTTATCGTACCTAATTCTGTATCCTTAGGGAGCAATGAATCAGGCGCCAATCTAATTTCCTTGTGCATAGTGTGCTTGGCGTCTCAAATAGCCCTTTCATATTTTTAATAGCTTTTTCACTAATTATAATAAATCTATTAGAACATAGTAGCCAAATTCTCAAACCATTCCTCTATCTCGTTACCACTCAAAGTCCGGAGTGATTCTATCTCCACATAATCTAAGGCCTCTACTAAAGTACCAATTTAACTTAGGTACCTCAAAGACCATTTTATGGTATTACCTGCATGATTAGTAAATCCCAGGGGATTTACATTAAAACCCAGATTTATTGTCAAGGTCACTACGTGATGATCACTATAGACACAGGCCTTAATGCTAAGCTTGCAAGTGGCCATTAGACAAGAATTATTTCCCCAAAAATTATCTAACGTGGCCACAGAGATATTGCCCAGGGATATCTCCTGCAGATCTACCATTTAACATATTGAGGTCCCATTGTCGCAAATAACCAACCAGTCGGTTCCCTCTTACATTACCACTAATACATTATCCGGCCTGCCCCGATCTGGATGGGTTCATCTGCTTGCATACTGACAGTCCTTTCACCCAGCAAAGAAGAACAAACCAGAGGCTGGGGGGTGGGCCTTGCTCTTCTTCTCTCTTGCCGTCTTTCCAGGAGACAGTACTCGATCTGTAGAGAGAGTGTCACCAGCTCATGGAAGGTGGAAGGTCTTGTGGTACCAGCTAGCTCATCCTTAATGTCTTCATGGAGTCCCCTCTGAAAGGGCGTCTGTTGTGCAGAATCTGGCCACCCGGCATTGGCAGCCAGTCTTTGGAAGGCTGAAACATATGTTTGAATCACTTGGGTCCCTTGTCGAAGATCCAGCCTGGCCTCATAGGATGTGAACTGCACTTCTGGTTGTTTGAATCTTGTCTGAAACATCTGAGTGAACAATGTGTAGTCATTACTAGCGTGATAGCCTCAGTGATTAATGGGGTCACCCAAGCCTATGCAGACCAACCAGATTGGACACTTTAAAGCCCACACAAGCACGGTCTGACTCGTAGATTCTGGGAGAACTCCTTGAGAGTCTTCGGGTTCCCGCCATATTTCACAAAGGGCAGAGGTAGGGGAGGCAGGTCTCCTCAGGTGTCTTCCCTTACTGCAATCTGTTGCCTTAGCGTGGGGTTTTATGAACAAAGGGATTGGACCTATGCTGTCAATCCCTGTAGAGTGGCAACTACTTCCTGATATTGTTCTAGGGATGCCACGGGGGGCTCAGGGCGTTTGCAAGCTATCAGACTGTGATGACTCTTCCCTCCTATCCTCCTCACCAAGGGTCATTGGTAGAGCTGTCCCGTGTCTCAGACTTCTTCTTTCTCCTGATCTTTTTTTTTTATTTTTTCCTTCCTTCCAATCTTTCTTCTTTTTGTGGTGAAAAGAGTGAGCACGTCTGGAGGCCACATTGCCAGGATTCAATATACCAAGCAACGAGGATTCCCTGGGTGCAGACCCCAAACAGGGAAAAAGACTTTCGGCAGAAAAAAACCTGCAGAAAATGTGGTCATATAAGGAGTTGGCTGGACAGGATCCTGAAAAGAATGAGACGTGTTTTATATCCGGAGGGAAGTGGCAGGTGGTCCGAAAATGTCTGGTATCTTCCCTTCCAAGGGAAGGTGGGTAAGTGGGTCCTTAGAGAAAGCAATCGGGTAACAAGAGTCACTTGGTGGGTAGAGTTGCTGCTCTGGATTGCTGCCGAAATTAATAAAAGCTGTGATACTTCCCAGGTAAGGAATAGTGGGAGGAAATGGAAATGGCTGCTCCTGAGAACAGGTGAAGGGGCACAGCATAGCAATACTCCCAGAAAAAATGAGAACCCCAAGAAGTGAACTGGAGGACAGAAAGAGAGCCAGGGCTAGCCAGAGGAGAGACCCAGAGCAGAAGAGCCAAAATGGGAGGAGAGAGAGAAAGCTCCCGAGAGGAGCGGGAAAAGGAAAGATCGAAGGGAGAGAGAGGTGGCGAACCAGAGCGATCGCCAGACAGGGAAGATGGCTGAAGGATGGAAAGAAACAAAGTAGAACGGAGCATTGGCTCCAAGGGAAGAAAGTACTAGTGTATCACCAACCAGTCAAGCGAAGGTTGCAATGCGCCGGGCAATGCCGGGAGACTGAGTAAATAGAGGCAGTGGCTATCTTGGTAAAACAATAGACTGCTAAGGGAAGAATGGCATACAACGTAACGTGCATGTCAATGGAGTCTCCAGTGGTGCCATAGCTTCCAAGGGTGCAGCATGATATCTTGTCAACATGTTCTATTGGACTTTAGAGTTTGCCGCTTTTTGTTAGCATCCCTCCGCCGGGTTCACACTTGCCAACCTGTATAACACACTGTTCATGCACTCATTTAATCAAGCAAGATTCATTTCCCTTAGCTTTGCAATCATCTGTCGGTCAAAGACTTTTGACTGTACAGAGAATTTTATAAGATCGCTGTAGGACCACTTTGACCTCTTTTCACCTCTTCCCAAGGGCTGCTGGTTACAGTTGTGGTGCCATCAGGTAATTGCCCAGAGTTTCCTACGTGAGCACCCACGTGGTGCCGCCTCCTCTGTTGCTGGTTTTCCCCCTCCTTCATCAATAGTGTCTTTTAGTTTTTCCAAGTTCAAATTAGCCGTTGCCTATTTTTCGTTCAACACAGTTTGGTTTCTTATCGACACTCCCCTCGATTCACAGGCTGTGATGAACTGCTTGCGTTTCTTTCTCTTTGAGTCCAGGTTGGTACAATGGAGACCAGTGTCCTTGCCCGTCTTGGTTATCAGCAGGGGGGGGCCTCGTGTACCGTTGACATCTGCTGCAACACACGCTGGCTATTGTTCGAGGATTTATGATTCCTACTGCAGAGGTTTCATGGGCCTTGATTGCAAAGGGCAAGGTCACTTCTCTCCTTGTCACCCTCTTGGTCTGCGCCGTCTTTATCCTCCTCTCGAACTGCCATTCTGTGTTAGCTCTCACATTGTGCGGTCTGCTTTGTTCGTATTGTGCTCTTTTGCTCCTCCTTTTATCCCTGTGTGGAAAGGAAAGGGCCATCAGGTGTGTGTGATTTTGGTCAATTGTCTGACTTTGCCTGACCCTTAGGTTGGGACATGTCAGGTGAATGATAATCAGAAGGATGGGAAAGAGAATAACTGGGAGTGTTCGGGTAGGACGGGAAAATCAGGAATTCTGAGAGAGGTGGTTTCTGGATGTAACTGGGTTTGGGAGTTCAGGGGATTTGTTATATTTATACAAGAGAGGTTTAATGGGAGAAAGGCGGGTAGATGGATTACACCCTACAAAGGCCTTAGGTATCTCGTCCTCCTCTCCTCCTTTGGTACAACACTGCGTCTCACCTGGGGCATTTCCCCAAATATACCCCTGGGTTCCCCTACCCAGGTGATCCTCCCTCGATTGTCCACCCCCAGAAATAAGAATGAATAAGGGATTCCCGAGGTCTACTTGAGAGAATACCCTCAGGTTTCTCACAGTACACACTCTGGCTTCTCTGCCAAGAGGATGCAGTTCAAAACATAGGTATCTGGGCCTACTGTGCCAAAGCCTCTTTCCCAATAAAAGTATCTTATTGCAGAGTGTCTGGTGTAACAAACAAGTAACAAAGTTCCTTTCTCATCAGGATTGTCACATTCACAAGTTCTTGGGTTTATTGTTCACCAAGGGTCTTCTTCAGTTGGGCTCTGACCCCCTCAAACACAAGTAAATAATTGGTCTCCCTCGATCAGGCTCAGATTACGGGCCTGCCTTGATCAGGCTCAGACCTTATAATCTCACCTTCTTTGCATTCTTTTTGTTATCAAAATTTGAAGACTTTCAACCATGCGATGGATTTTTCTTAAACCACTGCAGGACTGCTTTGATTCACTTCATCCATAAGTTTCACTTTGTTGCTTTTGTTTGTGCCACGTTTTGCTTGGTTAAATCACATAGAATGAATGAACACACCCGCGGTGCCGGACCACTCTGTTACTTTGTCTTGTACCTTCTCTGATTCATATTAAAGTTCAAACATTCATCTACAATTGAACTTTACTTGCGTCTTTAATCACACACAGTAATGTTCTTTGCTCTTGCGCTCTTCATAAAATGGTGCCACTTGCAGCCTTGACTTCAACATAGGCAGGTCTTATATCGGTCTCCCCAACTCACCAGCTGTGTTTATTTCTCAGGCACTGCTTTGATCCTGGAGCCAAGGACAGTATCACAGCAGCTGCTGCTCATCCCAAACTTGGCCAGTCATGCAAGAGTGCCCCCGGTATCTCTGAAACACAATGAAGGATTCTTTGGTCTGGGTTCCTGGCCTAAGAACTTTTAATATGAAGGTTTCTTTTTTTTTTTTTTTTTTTTTTTTATCGGTTTATTACAAACCTTTAAAAATATTTTACAAACAAACGCACAATAGTACACTTCATCAGGAAAAGAACTGTCCGTTGACAATCTCTTAGCCATCCCTTAGCAATCACTTAGCAATAACCCTGCCAAGATCACAGCCAACTATGCAAGACATTGACCTCCTTGAGCTTCCACTGACAATGAGTTCAGTCGATTTTCAATTACCATCAGAAATCGGGCTAATGGTAATATCAGCTTCCTGTCACATCCTTGAAACATATAGGCCCACCAATCGTCCGCACAAAGGGAGGGATAGATTGCTCCCCAAGGGCCCAGATGGATTGTCCTTTCAGAGCGGAGGTTAGTGCAAAATAGGACCAAGTGCTTTAAGGTTTCCTTGTCTTTGGAACATATTCTACACATCAAGGATTCAACTTTATTTGAACGCCAAGACATCAGCCGTTCTGGAAAGTAACAGTTTCTCACTAGAAAGGTAAAGTATATCTGACTCCTTGCTCTCCCTTCTTGGTTTGCCACCTTTCTTCCCTCGTTCAGCTGCCATCTGGAAAACACTGTTCCTTTGTGTACTTTGCCTCATTCGGAGTGTGCTCTCATGCACCACCTTTTATCCAAATGGGGAAGCTTAATGGAAGTCAGGTGTGAGTTGTTAACAGTAAATGGCTGACTTTGCCTGACAATAGTAGTGGGACATGTCAAGTACAATTCTCAAGTCTGTTTTCTCCCAGAGCGGGCTGTCTGTGTGAAAGTGTTTGTGTAGGGAAGGGGGGAGTTAGAGTTCCCAGATATCCTACCTGTTAGGATGGAGAAAAGGTGTTATAGGGGGGATACTGCTTCTTGCCATCAGGTGTCCCCTTCTCTGAAGACCCCTAAAGCAGGTGATCCTCCCACACTGGTCCACCCCCTGGGTCTGGTCCCCAGGGAATAGTGGGTGACAACCCTCTGATTTCTCACAATACACACAGATTTGTATATATGTTTTATTTTATTATTTTGAGCCATGGCTACAGCATCATCTAATGAGATGCAGGAATATGCAGGTGCGGCTAAGGCTAGCAATGACTGGAGTGGCTCTATCTTTGGCTACATCCCCCTATTGACATTGTAACCGTGGTTACAATCAAACAGTTCGGGGGATTTTAGACACTTGTATTACATAAACTAAATCACAATAGATATTGTAATATATTTTTGCAGTATGTGTTCAATTTCCTCTATTTTTTAACTTAAAAGGCTGTTTTGAGGGAAGTAAAGAGGGAGTTTAATGGGGAGGGAAACACATACGGACATAAGGACTAAACAAATAACAGAGGGAATTAAAATAAAAGGAAGATATATTTTGGGGGATTTCTCTGTTTTTATTATTTTCTTTTCAAAAAATGGGGGAGAAAAAATGGCCACTTAAAAATAAACTAAGGATGACAGGTAATATGTTGTTCAGACATGCACTTCTTCCAATCCTTAGTTGTGAAACCCCCCACAGCTACCCATTCCTGGCATCATTCACACAGGACTCGCATCACTGAGAGATTGAGAGACAGTAAAATTGTAGTAAGTGACGTTGACACTGCTGCTGAAGATGAGGCTTCATTCAGTGTCAGTGATGTCCCATTGGTGGATGTAGGTGCTGGAGGTGGTGCTGATTTCCGTGCATGTAATGCATGAGCCCCATGCAGTTTAATTTTTTGGTGCTCGAGCGATTTCGATACGCATGATCCACATCATCCCAGTGGACTCACACCAGATGATTTATCATGATTGATGTTCCTAGGCTTTGTGAAGGAACACTAGGAGGGCCACCTCTTAGAGTGTTCTTGCACAATGTGCATAGTATGTCCTCTGCTTCTTTTGTAGAACAGTATTCCTTCACCTTGAAGTATCGCCAACTGTCTGCGGTGGTCTTCATTCCAGTTGCTTTCTTCCTGGTTGGAGACGGATTGGGGACCCAGGGGACATTGTCATTGCTGCTGTTGCTACCATGTTACAAGAAGAATGACAACACTAAAAGGACAATGTAACAAAAAATGAAACATTTTTTAAGAAATTAGACAAACTGAACACATACAAGACAAGAGAAAAGAGGATTAGGTGAAAAGTGGGTAAAAAGGAAAAAAAACAATTAAAGGGTTGTAGTGCTAAAAGTTCTTGCAGTTACTTGGATTACCTTTCACTAACAAGCACTGATAGCAATGATCAATGTCAACTTATTTGTGGGTGGAGTGTTTATTCATGGCAACACACTGCCGTGCACCCTGATTGGACACATGCAGATGTCCTCATACGGTGTGGGCATAGTCGCGTCAATACATCGGAACATGTCATTGGACCATTGGTTGATGCAGATAAGAATCACATTCAGGCGTGTATTATATGTTTGGCTGCTGCATGAGACACGCCGATGATTAACTACGTTTAAGGGGCTAGACATCCTATTGGGTAATTTTGCATGCATGGATTTCGTCATACAACATGGGCGTAGCAGCATCAAGAAATCACAACGTGTGATTACAACATCGGTTAACACGGATAGAAGCCACGTGCATGTGTGCATCTGCAGCGTGAGATATGTTGGCTGATGCATCAGGCGAGAAGATCCGTAGCCACGCTGAACAAGCTCATTGTCCTTTTGGGTCATTTTGCACATATGGATTTTCTCAAACGGCAAGGACGTAGTCATGTCAATACACCACAGTGTGTCATCGGCAAGGGTACCAAAGTCGATAATGCAATGGGCTGTTTAAAAACACGTCAACATCATTTTTTTAGTAATTGGGACTTTCTTTGACACAGCTACTGCCACTTGCTGGCGTGACGCTTCATTGGGCGAAGTGATTGGTCGATACTTTCAGCACGAACACGTCCTTGCGTTTGGGCTAACCCACACATATGGAAATGACTCCCGGTTGGATATATTTTACGTAACCCCATTTACACCCCTCCCCCATGCACCTTTTTTATGTTTTCTGTCATTGCTTTTCATCTCTTGGTAGGTGAACTACATTGTGAGCCTTCAGAAATTTTTAAAAGCAGTACCATAATGTATGCATTCCTTTTTTACCTTTATTCTTCGTATACCTTTGTCTTGTGTCTTGTGCTTTGTAGTTTGTTAGGTTTTGTTATATTAGCTTGTTATATTTTTTTTAAAGAATGTTGATATTAAGTGGCAGCGTCCTTTTTGTGTTGTGTAATTTTACAGTTTTTATTTTCCTCCACGGTCCTGCATTTCAATATGACTACGACCAGCAGTGATGTTGAGGTGGTGTGGGTGGCTTAAGCTTTACAGCCACGGGATAAGCAATGTGCACTAAAAAATGCATCTGACAGTTGGCAATATTTCGGTATAAAGGACCAACACATCAAAAAGGAGATCGAGGAGTTCATGTGTAATTTCTGTGGTAAGGTTTTGTGGTGGGGACCTTCACACAAGCCATTGCAAAGCTTGGGGACATCACTGTTAATTCAACATCTTGTCCGTGTTCATTGGAATGAAGTGGATGAATCCTATAGCAAGGCTCATGTAAAACATAAGGTCAAAGCACATGGAGCAAGATCAGCACAGCAGTATTTGTCATCTGTGTCACAGACCTCCAACACGATTACTAACTATGTTCAACCATCTAGCACCCAACCCCACCATCTAGTGCATCCTACCAGCACCTGATCTTTCTAACTTTGTCGTAATGTGTAAAACCTGTTAAAGCTTGTTTGAGATGGGAGGTGGCACCCTAGACACTTCGAGCAAGGCTCTTTCAGAACATACAGCCAATTGCCAACGCTATGTATATTTTTAAGTGTCATTTTTTTTAACCATATTCTTTGTTATGTGTATGAATCCTAGTGTTTTCCCCTTCCCAGTTCCTACCTCTTTTTTCCTTATTCCCCAAAACGGTCCTTTTCATGGCTAACTTTTCAGTTATAAAAACAGACAATAAAAACACATATTGTATATATGGACCAAAGACCTTTAATTGATCCTTTCAATACAGTATGAGTAGAAAGAAAAAATCATACCCTTATGCATTTCATTATAGCCGTGGTTATCGCCTGTGTAAGCCACAGGTAAAACTCCCCAATTGATACCACATTTAGCCACGCATTCATCTTTGGTATCCACGGCTAGAAAACTTTAAAACATATGTGGGCAGTAGACTTGTAAAGATTTATTTCAGGATTCATTGAGTGTGTAAATCAATAGTACATATAAATGTAAACACTTTAAAGAGTTAAGTAAATATGCAAACAGTGTTTTTTAAGAACAGGTTTATGTGTGGGTAATGTGGTTGCACAATTTCTTTTTATTTTACTTTCTACACATGTATGATACATCATTATAGCTACCCAACATATCTATCAATTAGCTACATTTTCTGTAGTATTAATGTCAATTGTGTATGGAATAACAAAACCCTTGACATTCAAGGAAAAAACTTTAGTTGCAGGGATGTTAAGGTGAGAACTTAACACAGCAAAATCCCTGAAATTCAGCTAAAGCCACCTTAACTTTGCACCCCCTGTTGCACAGGCTATGACCACAATAATGACATCACAGATCACATCACTGATGAAATCACTAATTACATTACAGCAGTAGCTGACAATAAGCATGGCCTTCAGACATGGTCAGTGTGCATGGCCAAATATATTTGAACACATGCATGGGTACTAGTCATGACCTTCATCCATGTGCACTGAATATTTTAAAACAATAACAGGCTACCAACCATAGATATCGGCCTTTACCATACAGCTTTCAACCGTGACCACTTTATATTATATACACTGATCAGACACTAACCATGGACTTTAGAATAATACTGGCCAATGGCCACAATATTTGGCTGTGCCCACTATATATTCTAACATATAAACTGGCCTCACTAGCCATGGCCTTTGACCAGGAACAGTTTGTACAACTTCTGGCCATGTCCACTGTATATTTTAAAATAATAACATGCCATAAGCGATGGACTTCATACGTGCCCACTGTGAATTATACAACACTAGCCAGCCCTTATATATGGCCTTCGGCCATTCCCACTGAATATTATATACACTAACCAGAAACTAGCCATGGTCTCCAACACAATACTAGCCAGTAGCCACAGCCTTTGGCTGTGCAGACTGTATGTTCTAACATATTGATGGGCACTAGCTATGACCACAGACTAAAGCTTTCAATGTTGCCCACTGTATATTTTTAAAAAGGTGATGGGCTACTAGGCATGACTTTTAACCATGAACATTGGTATTTTGAACTCTAACAGACCACTAGCTATTTGGTGCTGGCCAGCGATCCCAACCTTTGTCATGGCCAAGCCCATGACCTAAATTGTTATTAAGGTAATCATAATTTTCATGAGCTAATATATACATGATGTTATCTCCAATTTAATTATTGATGTAATCAGTTATGTACAATTTAATTAGTGTTGTCACTAGAGAGGGCAACAATGAAGTTATTTGTAATTTCATCAGTGTTCTCATACAGCATGTAATTAGTGAGTTCATCAGTGATGTGATCTGTGATGTCATCATTGTGGTCATAGGCTGCGCAACAGGGGGCCTGAAGTTAAGGTGACTTTAGGTGAATTTCAGGGGTTTTGTTGCATTAAGTTCTCACCTTAAAGTCCCTGCAACTAAAGTTTTGTCCTGGAATTTCAAGATTTTTACAACTCTTACAGACCACTAGCATGGTCTTCGGCCATGGTCAGTGGGGCCGTGCCCATTGTCCATTTTAAAATGCTACCAGATGTTTGGATGGAAATGAGTATATTCCACCGCCCTAGGTGCTTTGAAGTGAGGCATACAAAAGGGGAGAGAACCGCACTATGAACCTTGCTGAGGATATAATATAGGTCGAACAGCAGATGCATAACCTTAGAAGGCACATAGAAAGAAACATCATTTTGTTATTATGACAGAGGCACAGGCTTGCATGGCGCACTGCACCAGTCGAGCTCCATTGAAGGATTTGACAAGTTTCAAAACATTATGATAGAATGAGCCCACACCACAAGTTTTCAAGAAAGCTCACTTCCCCCTTGTCCCTTCAATGTTGCAAACACTTAGTATCATTGGAAGGAATGTGCCCTGCAAGGCCGTAAAACAACACCAGGCTCCTCACAGTACCCATTCATCACAACCAAGCTGCCAGTAGGCATCTAACCCGCTACCAGCCAACCCAGAGCCAGATCCCACACCACTGATCCGACCCCCACACCCCTGCATTCCATGATAGCGAGCAAAACTGACTCCTCCGCATACTTTCACCCCTCAGCATAAAATACATCCTTTGTAACATGAGGAACATGGAGGGATACATTATAGATCAAAACAAGGGTGGAAGCCTTGAGAGCGAGATGTGCAATATCAACAAAGCCCAGAATGTGTGAGTCGGTATGACTATATCTCTTCCTCCCTTCCCCTTGGCACCAGTCCCTGAACCTCCCAGGTGCATGCCACAGTGATGTAGTAGCAGGCTTAGCCAAGCATTTTAGTTTTTACAATGTAACTTATGAGATACCTGACGTACACTCCATGGAGAGATGAGCCCAGCTGACCCATGTGGGAATTGACAGACAGCTGAGAAATGGACCAATTTTAGCATGGCATCCCTTATGGAGCAGGATCATCTATAGTGCCGTACCAATCATCTGTGCGGGTTTAGACCCTATATCTGATGTCATCTGTGACACTGTAGCCTCTCAAAAGGCATCACCATTCAGTCTGGATTCAGAACATTTTCAAGCAGCAGAGTCCTTTTCTGATATCTTGTATTCTGTACAATAAAACCTTGTTATCCTTGCAAGCGATCTCTTGGCTTCATTCCCCAGAGGGTTGTATTCATTCTGGCGTGTGCGCATCAGGGACTTGCCTTGATTTGGTGACCATGCCGATGTGATCCCATCCCCCCGTACCAGCGGAGGTATCCAGGGGGCCTCTCCAGAAGGGCCGTGCCCACCCACAGTGACCAGTCCCAAAATGCATATGCTGAGTGGTCTTGTGGGAGCCATCTTTGTAGAATCCCACCTGCTATTTATAGCGGGGTGTGGGCCCAAGGAGAGGTGCAGGCCTGTTGTGGAACCCCATGGACCGAGGTCTTTGGGAGAACGCATGCAGGTGAGTATAATCTGCAAGGAATAACAAAGTAGGGGTGGGGGTATGGAGCAGAGTGAAGATTGTGAACATGCAGTGATTGAGAATAAGAACGGGGAATGTCTGTAGAGTGTGGTGATTTGTTGCCATTTGAATTATTTTTTAAAGATATTAAGGAAACGGAATAGAAGGAAAAGGGAGACACACCGAGTGAGAGGAGATGGTGGTGCTCCTACACTGTCTTGACCAGTGTGGGGAAAATGTGAGGATAAAATATAGGAGCTCTGCATAATTAGAGCGCTCGGAAATAGTTCTGGTTGTTATTCAGGCTTGTTATTTTAGTTTGTTTTGTTGAGTATTTTTAAAAAAAAGTGTAAGGAGGAGGCCCAGAAGGGGCGGCTCTGGTGTGTTTGTGTGAGCATTTCAGGAGAGGGTGAAGTGTGGGGGCAAGAAGCTCTAGTGGGAAAAAGCGGGGAGGGGAGAAAAAGAAAGTGATCAGTTTGTTTTTTTTGTAATTTGTTGACAGCCTTAAGATATATTAGAAATGAGACTGAACTGTATATCTATTGAATTGAACAAAGTATTGTTTAACTGTGACATATCAGCCTAGATGCATTCCCATGGTTAGGACACAGGAGAGACATGACAATGAGGGTAGAAATGCTACAAACCACACATGCAAGGCTTTGCGCCTATATTGTGAAACAATGAATAAATATAATAATGAATGGGTGACTGAGACTAAAGGGACGGGGGGTGCCCCACTCATGGCCAGACCAGGGCTCTTTTGACAGAAGCATGTTGGAACAGATGTCTACATACCTGACAGAAGAATACAAGGGAGACCCGTAGCAGAACAGAAGGGAAGTATTGAACCTCTGGAAAATGTTCGAGGAAACAGAGGATCCTAAGGAGGAGGTGGCGACACGCGACAGTAGCAAGGAGACAAAGGGAAAACCAGAAACAGAGCAGAGGGGAAAAAGGAATATATCCCCTAGCAACACGCCCAGCAGAAGTGTACATGAACCCAACATATCTGTCAGCGGGCACGATGGTAGCAGCACCAGGCACAGCCCCACCCCTGCCATATGTCTCACCCCCAGAAGTTACTGCCAAAACTGAGGTGAGCGGCAAAGACTTAGAAATAGCACTAGCATCCACAAGAACAGAACTAGCCAGGCTGAGAGCAGCATGCAATGTGACCAACCAGCACCGCCATAGAAACACCAGTACAACCAGCGGGGGACAAGTGGAAATCGATCAATTTTCTATTTAGGATAGACAGTGTGCCCATAAGGACTGTTCACGTAGGGTGTGACGGTGAAACAGACAGCCTGAGCTATGCGAATGTGGGGTCCCGCAGAGAAGACGAGGAGTATTGGAGTGATGTTGATGAGACTGAAGAAGAGGGGGATGGGGACGCTGAGCAGGCACCCCAGCCTACCCCAAGGTTCGAAAGTATGTGGGACAGAAGGTTGAGGGAAAGATTTGGTAGGATTGCTTTAACGCGGAAAAAGGGAAGTGCGACCAAGGGTGGAAAAGGAAGGATGAACATGCAGATGCCACTGATACACAAGGGTTCAGGGAGGTCCCACTAGGCACCCTGGGCAAAAATGGATAAGAAAAACCTCCTTAAGACCCTCCCACAACTCATGGTGGGGGCTGGCAAATAGATATATGCATTTATTTTATTTTATTGCTCTATTTTCAGCCGAATGGCTTTGTATATACAACATAAAACAAATACGTAGTAACAATACATACATACAAGAATGATCACATAAAAATACAATTCATGAAAGCTCCGCTGACATACATAAAACTAAAAACAGATAGGTAGGGTATCTAAAAACCCATTCTTCAAAACACTAATTATATAAAACCTTAAAAACATAAAAACCTTAACAATTGAACATACAATGCATTAAAACATTAAAACACATGAAGATAGTAATTTAAGAATGTCAGCACACTTCCAATAAAATGTTATCATGTTATATATCAAGTTGTGATCACATCCTTCCAAAAACAATGAGCTTAAAGAAGATAAATCCTCACAGTTAAAGCTGCTATTGTAAGATTTGAGATAACCAAACCTTAGCTGTAGCAGACTCTCACATTCAATCAGCAAATGTTTGATGTTTTCGATAGCTAAAGTGCCACATAGTCAGCAATAACGTACCTCTCGTTCTCGTAAGATGAGCAACTTAATGCCCCCTATGATTTAAAATTGTCTAGCTCAAGAAAAGCACCTAAAAAGCTCACCATCATTGTTCTGTTCTTTAGCCTTCGTAGATGTTCATAAAACCTTACAGTTTTCACAATCAGGTCATACATAATTCCATTGAGTTTGCATTCTAAGTGCACATATTCAATGGACACTGCTTGTGGTAAGCAAAGCAGACTGCGCAGTATAGAGCTCTCAGAGCGTTTTAATGCTACTGCATACAGGTGACCCCAGATTTTAATTCCTTAGAAGAGAATAGAGTGCACTTTTGTAGAGTATAAAAGCAGAATGGTTTGGATGGAGATTCCTCCTTAAAGACCTATGAATTGACAAATAGCACCTACAGTATTATTACGGTAGATAGTAAGAAACTGGGTTCTAGATAGTGAACATTCCTGTGCTAAGCTCTGTGAATAGTTCACTTGGAATCAATCTGTTTCTGCAAGGTCACAGGTTGGAAGAGGAAAAATCCAATACCTCTTGAAGGGGAAGTTTCAGCAAAAGCGTCCTGGTTACCTTGCAAGGAAAGTGTTCAGACCCTTGTTTATGAAAGGATCTCTTGCGATTCTGCTGTGGTTATTACATGAGAGTTTTTATTTGCACTGGAATATGGTTTAGACACTTTGTCTATAAGGTGAAGGTTAGCCGACACGTGTTTCAACCCCTGAGGGTCTTTCTCGAGGCACGACGAACGGAGCGAGTAGAACACAGGCATCAGCCTAACAACATTCTATACAAATTGGATTGCTTACTAGCCAATGAACCAGAGGGATTCTTGCCCTAAGAACCTTACCTAGTTGCCTTGAGAAAGACCCTCATGGGTTGAAACATGTGTCGGCTGACCATCACCTAATATACAGTTGTATTATCTTTGGCCATTGATTTAGTCCAGTGCCTTGCCCACTTCAGGGTATTTTGTATATACAGCCCTAAATATTTGTAGGAAGAGACACATTCTAATCAAAGGCCTTTTAACGTACACACAATGTTTTTACATTGGCGAGAATTGGGGGAGAATATCATTATCTTGCTTATCTCGATATTCACTGAGAGTCCATTTGTGTCGGCATACTCCCCTAATGCTGAGATCAGGTTTTGTAGCCCTTTAGGGGTGTGGTCTAATAAGAGCAGATCATCAGCATAGGCCAGCCAACTGGTCAGGTGGCGGCCCATTTGAACAGGGCAAACATACAAGTTATTAAATGCCATCCAGAGGTCAACCAAGTAGAGGTTGAAGAGTGTAGCAGCAACAATGCACCCCTGCTTCACCCAGCAATGTGTAGGCATAGGGTGAGACAATTTGCCCTCAGCATCTAGTCTGATTTTTACAGCAGCATTTGTATAAAGTAGCATCAACATCCTGAGCAGACCTAGAGGGATAGTCCTTTGAGTCCGTTTTTGCCACAATTTGTTGTGCATCACTGAGTCAAAGGCTAGCATCGCTAGCATCCTATAGTTACTTTTTATGCACTGGCAAGATGTGGCTTTCACGCCAGGTTTCAGGGATGTTACCACTCGTGCCTATTTGAGAATAAAATAAGTGTAAAATAAGTGTAACGCTTGAGCTCACATCCCTGGGGATGATTTAACCAGAGCGTTGCAAATCCCATCAGGTTCTGCAGCACGAGAACAGTTTAACTGTTCAATTATAATGATTAAGTCTAAGATGGTACCCTGACATATCCAGGGAACAGTTGGAAGAGGCAGAGGTCATTGTTAGGGATGGTCACTCCTAGGGTACGGGCGATATGGTGAACCCAGTCTGGTTCAAGTACCCCATTAATGGATAGAGCAGGATTTTCAATCCCAGTAAGAACACTCCACATTAGCGTATTATCTTTTTGGATGGCTAGATGGGCAATTTTGTTCTATTTGACAATTTTGCATTTTGATTTATGTTCTTTTAACCATTTATGGTGGTTTTGTTTGGCCACTCTAATATACCAAGTGGTCTCTTGGGGGATGTAGGGACATATATTAGTGTATAAAACAGCGGCAATCTTTTCACGTAATTGACGCATGGCTAGTGCAATCTTGGGGTCAATATGTATCTTGTGATGGTTTTGTTTGTACGTTCGGCAGCACTTTTGTATTGCCTCACCGAGGTGACAGATTCCTTAATCCGACATATCAGACTAGAGAACGTTTTTGCTACCCAGAGGTTACGTCCATGATCAGAGAATCAAAATGCAATATAAAACTTGTGAGTACATTCTCTGAGGTTTTGTCACTTGTGTTAACTTTGACACATTCCATCGCACTTGGTTGCCATTCTGATATATATATATATATATATATATATATCACCATTAACAGCATAGGGATTATCTGTTTTAGGAACTTCTAGGTGATTAAGAAGGAGGCACATTGGAAGATGATCGCTTTCGGCTCTGGGAACTATGACCATATATTTAACTAAGGACAACCCTCTCGGATTAACAAATATATAATCAAGAGTAGACACAGATTTACCACAGACGTGTGTGAAAGCCATCTGTGCATCGCCTGGGCAGAGACCAATAAGACGTAAAAAACACATTTTTCAAGGAAAATCATCCAAGCTCTAGCAACGCGTTTGCTCGGGACAGAGGAAGAGATGGGTGTAGACTCATGGATAACGAAGTGGACAGGATAGGTCAGTACTATGAAAGAATTGAAATCTCCCACTATCCATATGGGGTATTCTTTATGATAACTAATGCAAATCTGTTTGACTGCTGCTACATTTATGGTGGTAGCTGTTCTGTTGGGCGAGTCATATATATTGATTAGGATAATAGTCTCGAGCAGATGTTGAAGTTTAACGGCTTGAACCAGTGAAGTTGACCCTTAAACTTCAGATATTAACCAAGAGGATGTCACAGAGATCAACAATCCACCTTTAGGATGACGAATGTGCCCCTTTGTGGCTGGCTTCTGTAAGGTCGCTCGACCATCAAATTCAAAATGTTCATTAAGCCATGTTTCTTGTAAAGCGATGATGGAGAAGTTAGACATATAAGATAAGAGGCCATCATCGCTAAATAGATGGGCAAAGGCCAGGGTATTCCAGCAACACATTGGGCCTCATCACAAGGTTGGCGCTCCGGTAAGAACGGCACCGGTAAGGCAATACTGGCTTCCATTACCGGGCCGGTGTATCATGACCCTAGATGCCGGTGCCACCGGCATCGTCAAGGACCTGCTGTGGCCGTGCACCACCGTACCGGCATGCGGGCACAAGTGCAGATGGCGAGGCCTTAATACTGGCATCCCGCTAAGAAGGGGACACCACAAGTCACACAGACAAGTACATACCGGCATCTAATAAGGGCCACCATGATGTCGCCAATACCGGCATCGCGGACCACCCTTAAAAAGCAAACTGCTGTGTAACCAAGTGCCACAGGTGCACACAATCAGCACAGGTGGAGGCAATGGAGTCAGGGTCAGCACAAAAGGAGCACACCCACACACCACACGCCCTTCCAAGCCAAAATGCTACCACTTGCACTTGCCATACTGGGGCTGGAGGACATGCCTGCACTGCTACTTTGTGAGCAGGCAGTACAACAGGAAACACAGAGGAGACGCAGGAGGAGAAGGAGGGTGAGACATGCCCAGCAAATCCCACCAGTGCAGGCAGTCACTCCCCACAGACAGCCAACAATTCCGCACATAAGGGCCAATCCATTTGACTTAACCCCAGCACAGATCCACACCCTGTACCGCCTGGACAGAGACACCATCACCAACAAAGTTGAATTGATACAGGATGACTTGGTCAGCCTGATCAACATCCGCACAGCCTTTCCCCCTTTGCTGAAGGTGGCATCCGTACTCCACTTCCTGGCCACAGGCACTTACCAACACACAGTGGGCCAAATGCATGGCATGTCCCAATCATGCTTCTCTGTAGTGTTAAACCACGTGCTGGATGCACTACTGAATCATGCAAGTGCCCACATATCCCTACCAAGGACACCACAGGAGGCAAATGCCACCAAAATAGCATTCCATGCACTGGCAGGCATGCCCAATGTAATTGGTGCCCTCGACTGCACCCATGTAGAGTTGGTAGTCCTACATGCTGTGGAGGCGGTGTATCGCAATCGGAAGCTATACCATTCCATCAATGTGCAGATGGTGTGTGATGCCAGCCATATAATAACACATTGCTGTGCCAGATACCCAGAATCCACGCATGATGCCATGGTGCTGCGGAACTCCTCACTACATGGAAGGAGACGTTGTACGAAGTGGCTGGCTGTTGGGTGAGTCTGCCCTCTGGGCCATGGGAGCAGATGGATTGGGGGGGGCTACATGCATATGCAAGGGGAATGCCCGAATGCCCTCTGGGCCATGGGAGCAGATGGATTGGGGGGCATGGAAGTTTCTTGAGTCATCCGCCGACACACAGCCCTCACATTTGCATACAAAATGCCCGTAGCCAAGAAATATATTGGGTGGCCTGGTGGTTTAAAAGCCCAGGACCCTAGGTCGTGTATGTCACCCAAGGCTTCCTCTATGGATTGGCGTGCACTGTACAGGGCTGACAGTCATGTGGATGTGGCTGCCATTGACGAGATTGTGCATATGAACTTGAATGATGCACAGGCTGAGCACACTTGTCAACTGAGCCTCATCCTCACACATACCTCCTTCTGCTCCCATGTAGGTGATGCTGGATATCCTCTGAAGGCATGGCTACTCACCCCTGTCAGGAACCCGCAGAACAGGCACGAGGAGGACTTCAATCGTGCACATACACGTACGCGTGTGGTCATTGAGAAGACGTTTGGCCTTTTGAAGGCACAGTTTCGCTGCATTAGCAGGTCAGGCGGGGCACTCATATACGGGCCTGAGAAGGTGGGCAAGATCATCATGGCATATGCAATGCTGCATAACATGTGCATCCGGCGGAACATCCCCCTGCCACCTGACGTGGAGTTGCCACCACCTGGTGAACTAGAAGGAGAGGAAGGAGTAGAAGCGGGACATAGGCCAGGACGTGAAACACGTGAGGGTCGCGCAGTGCGGAAAATGGTCATAGACCAATCATTCTGATGTACTTTGATGCAGAGGGTGCCATGTGTTGGGAGCTGTGGGCACTCGGTGTGTGATCACATGTGCACGATTCACCATGAAGCAATAAATTGACATACAACAAATCAGCAATGTCCACTCATGTGATGTTTGCTACACAAAAGGTGTATTTGTGAGATATTTAGTACGACATGAATGAACAATCCACACCCCCACCACCCCTCCACCTCCCCCCCACCATACTCCAATGCCCCCAAACACCCCAGTACTACACACTACACCCACCACCCACCCCCTAACACACAAAGTCAACTATCGCACGACATGTGTCTGGATGTATACCCAAAGAGATTCTGCAGGGTGGCCCTGCTACTGTGGAGGCCCCTTCGAAGGTGGGGGTTGGATGTATGAGCGCTGCGAACTCTGCAGGGACATGCGCATGGGCTGGTCTGCCTCGAAGTCGCTGGCATGGTTGATGCGGATGAGCCAAATGGTTGTAAGCCCAGGGGCAGGGTTTGCCGTTGGTCCATGCTGTCAGCAATCCTGTTGAGGATCTGACCCAAGGCATTGAAGTCATCACGCACTTGCTGTGCACTTGAGTTGGTGGCCTGGATTACGCCCGCAGTGCTGTCCTGGATGATACGGCGTGTTGTCTCCCCTTCAGCAAGGTACTGCTGCACATAGCCTTGCCTCGCCTCCTGCCGGGCCTCCATCCTGGACAGACGTCCCTCAAGGTCCCATATGGCAGTGTGGGTTGTGGTCGGCACTGCATGAATCATGGGGCTGTGCATTGCCGGAGACCACTCTCCATGGCTGCCCTGGTCGGATGAGTTCCGCCGAGGTGTGTCCTGTGGGGTGGCCTGCAGGCTTGGTGTGTGAACTACAGGCTCCCAGTGGTCAAGTCCTGCATCGGCCTCATTGTCCGGGTCAGCTCCCTCATCAACACTATGATCTGCCGATGCAGCCGCCTCCCCAATTGTGCTGGCAGCACCAGACTGTGTGCCATCCTCCATGCCTGTTGTGTCCTCAGCCAGTGTAGATGGTGTGACCAGGGGTGCAGGGGCATGTGTCTGCTCGTCCTGTGTGGATGTTTGTGTGGCTGTATTGGCACCGGTTGCTGATCCGCTTCCCGCTTGGCCCATCGTTGGTCCACTTGAGGTTGACGGTCCGGTTCCATCACCTTGACTCCTAGGCCTTTTGGCTGCTGTTGTGCATTGTGCACTCCCATGTGTTTCATCACTGTCTGCATCCGTACCTGTGGTGGACAGAGAGTGGCAGGGCATCAGTGATGGTGGCGCTTGCATTATGCATGCATTAGTGTTTGGGCATGTGGCGCCATCTGATCAGTTGCATGCCTGGCTTTGTAGGGGACTGTGTACATGCATTGTTGGGGGGTGCATTTTGAAATCGTACTGGTGTTCACATGTACACCATGTTGGCTGCTGTTGGGCCTTGATGTGTGTTGGGAGTGTCGTCCTGGGTGACACGTGCACATAATCTGTGTGTCGGGTGTGTATTCATGTATGGGTGCAGCATGCATTGGGATGGGATAGTGGTGGCCCCGGCATGTGTATATGGATATGTGTAGGTGTGCATGATGGGCCATATATCGGCTGGGGTTGCTGCCACATTTGGAGGACTATGAAGTTGTTTCATTATCGTGTTTTTGTAGGGACACTCACCTTCATCTGCTGATGTTGGCACGCCAAACTCTGCTCCACCGACTCCTTCGATTGACTCCACATCTATGACAGAGCTGCAGGTCTCCTCCCATCTGGACAATTTCAGTGGTGAGTGTGGTCCTCCTCCTGTTGCCAGCCCCTGGCTCCGATTGGCCAACAATATGTGCCAGACTCTCAGCCTGAGGTCGTCCCACCGTTTTTTACAATCGCGCACTGTGTGTGCGGTTGTGACGATTGCACTTACTTTCTGGGCAACTTCTTCCCAGATGACCTTCTTCTTCAGCTGGGCTGGACGCCTGAGGTCGTTGAAGAACACCACTGCAGCATTTGCCACTAGGGTGTCGGCTAACATGTTCAGCTCATCGTCTGTGAAACGTGGTTTGCGCAGGCGGGCCGTGCGTTTCCGGGTGGCCTTCGACATGTTGTCCGTGGTGGCCTAGGAGTTGTGGTGTTGAAGGTCCTGTAGGTGGAGGATGGCAATGGATTGTGTTTTTGAAGATGGCCGCCATGGCATTTCCCGTTCCGGCGCAATGACGTTACTTCCGGGTCTGGTAATAACGGGCCCGTTATTTTCACTATGTTCATACCGGTACCGCTATTTAGGGGTTGCTGAGGGCGGAGGCTTTCTTTGCGTATTGGTCGATGCCGCTATCTGGGGGTTTGAGGGTCGTTACCGGCATGCCGGTACGGGCGTTAACGGCATGCAGGGGTGCACATGCTCGTGCACTCTTGATTGCCCACTATTTGCGGGTTGGTGCCAAGCCGGCCGTGTTATTAACGCCATGCCGGTACGGGCTGATTTTTAGCGCCAACCTCATGATGAGGGCCATTATGTCGATGACATTGCGATATTGTTACAAAGTGATTTTTGAAGACGAAGGGTAGCCATTGCCAGTAGCTTACATCAGAAGCCATTGCTACATTTGAGTTGCATTGCAGTGGAGCTATGATCGCTGGTGTTTTAGGTAATAGATTTAAAGGAGTAGTGCCACTTATATTAGAGCTTGGCAAGGAACCTAAGGACACAATCCTGTCCTCATTGCAAACATGATGGCAGCATGAGGGGTAGGGAGGTGCCACCATTGTAACTGTATTGGTAGGAAAACTGTTTCTAGTGGATGCAGAGCTAAGTTTATGGTTTGGGACAGTACTTGTAATTACACAAGGGGCCTCATTACGAGAATGGCGCTAAAAATCCCTCATTACCGGCATGCCGGTAATAACATGTCTGTGTAGGCTTGATCCCACAAATAGTGGTTGATCACGAGTGTGCGAGCACGTGCACCCCTGCATGCCGGTAACGTCCGTACCAGCATGCTGGTAACGACCCTCAAACCCCCAGATAGCGGCATCATCAAATGCGCTAATAACACCTCCACCATCGGCAACCCCCAAATAGCGGTACCTGTATTAACATAGTGGTATGAACGGGCCCGTCATTACTGGACCCGGAAGTAACATCAAAGCGCCGGAACAGGAAAGACATTGGCGGCCATCTTTAAAAACACAATCCATTGCCATCCTCCACAGACTGGACCTTCACAGGCAAAACTCCAAACACACCACGGACAAAATGTCAAAGGCTACCCAGAAAGGCACTGCCCGCATGCGGAAACCAAGATTTAAGGATGAGGAGCACAACATGCTAGCAGATACCCTTGTAGAGAATGCGGATGTGGTCTTCTGTGCTGACCTCACACGTCCAGCACAGTTCAGAAAGAAGGCGATCTGGGAGGAAGTGGCAAGGAAAGTAAGTGCAGTTGGCACCAGCGCACGCAAAGTGCGCAATTGCAAAAGCGCTAGGAAGACCTGAGGCTGAGAGTGAGGAAATCTGGTCGGTCAATCGGAGCTTGGGGCAGGCAACAGGTGGGGGACCTCACTCACCTATCAAATTGGCAAGATGGGAGGAAACTTGCAGCACATTGATAGATGTGGAGTCCATTGAAGGAGTCGGTGAAGAGGAGTTTGGAGTGCCATCATCGCCAGATGAAGGTGAGTGTCCCTACAAACACCTGACAACCAATCATCATAGTTGACCACCAAATGTGACTGTGATGAAAGCCAAGACATGGCCCTTCATACACACATACACATATCCCTGTCCACATGCTGGCCACACCACTATCACATCCAAATGCATGCTGCATACCGCTCCCATACACAAATACACACCCGACACACATACGACCTGCACGTGTCACACAGCACTCACGACACAACACACCTGTAGGCCCCACAGCAGACACCATGGTGAACATGTCAACACCTGAGTGATTGCAATACTCACCCCCCAACCTGCACGAACCCAGCTCGCCGCAAATCCAGGCATGCAACTGATCACAAGGTGCCAACTGCATAGAAACCAATGCATGCATGATGCAAGCACGACCATCACTGATGTCCTGCCACTCTCTGTCCCCCACGGGTATGGATGCAGACACCAAAGCATGTGATGGAAGTGCACAAGCCACGACACCAGCCAAAAGACCCAGGGGCCAAGATGATGACACCAGGCCATCTACGTTGAGGGGAGCAAGGATGATCCAATCGGCATGCAAGACAGCAACCAGTGCCCAACCAGCCACGCAACCACCTACACAGGACCAGCAGACACCTGCCCCTGCACTCCTGGGGACACAACCCACACAGGGTGAGGCCACATATGCTGATATTGAAAATGAGGGCTTACAGTCCGCTGCCACAAGCTCAATAGGACACAACCCACACAGGGTGAGGCCACATATGCTGATATTGAAAATGAGGGCTTACAGTCCGCTGCCACAAGCTCAATAGGGGAGACGGCTGCATCAGCACAGCATAGTGGCGACGAGGAAGGGATCCATGATGACAACACCAATGCAGGAGTCCTCCACTCAAAGGATGCAGGTCGAAGCCCAAGCTGCAGGTCACCCCACAGGGCACCCCTCACCAGGATTCAGTAGGACAGGGCAGCCATGGAGAGTGGTCTTCAACATTTCAAGGCCATCAACCGTAACACTATTCACGTCCGCGATGGATTCGCTGCTGTGGGCCAGATCCTCACCAGGATTGCAAACAGTATGGAGCAGCGGCAAACAGCAGCTTCGGGGACACAACCATCTACCTCATCTTCATCTATCCCGCTAGCAATTTCCACACAGACCAGCCCCGTGCGCAGGTCTCTGCGCAGCATGCGGCACTCAGAGATGCAACCCCCACCTCAGAAGGGGGGTCCACAGTAGCAGGGCCACCCTGCACATTTTGATTTGCACCGCATCCGGACACATGTTGTACTATTGATGTCTTGTGGTGTTAGGGGGAGGGTGTAGGAGGGGTAAAGTACTCAGGGTTTGTGGGGGGTGGATGTGAGGGTCTATGTGGGGGGCTGTCAGGGGGTGGGGGGAGTGGTGTTTGGGGCATGGAGGGTTAATTCATATTGTACAAACCATCACTTGAATACACCCATTGTGTAAAAAAACCTCACATGAGTGGACATTGCTTCTTTGGTGTGTGTCAATGTATTGCTTTATAGCGCACTGTGCCAATATACCCCCACACCCAATGCCCACAGTCCCACATACATGGCACCCTCTGCAACCTAGTACATCAGAAGATTGGTCTATGACCGATTGGCGCAGTGCACGTCCCTCAAGTGTATCGCATCCTCTCCTTCTACTTAACCTGGTGGTGGCAGCTCCATGTCAGGTGGCAGGTGTACGACCGCCGGATGCACATGTTATGCAGCATAGTACATACCATGATGATCTTGCCCACCTTCTCAGGCCCGTAAGTGAGGGCGACACCCGACATGCTGAGGCAGCAAAATCGTTCCTTCAACAGGCCAAAGGTCTGCTCAATGACCACATGCGTGCATGTATGTGCACGATTAAAGTCCTCTTCATGCCTGTTCTGTGGATTCCTGACAGGGGTGAGGAGCCACGCCTTCAGGGGATAGCCAGCATCACCTGCATGGGAGCAGAAGGAGGTATGTGTAATGATACTGCTCAGTTATCATATGTGCTCGGCCAGTACATTGTTCATGTTCACATGCACTATCCCATCGATGGCAGCCATTGACTTCACATCTACACAACTATCTGCCCTTTACAGTACTTGCCAATCCATGGTGCTAGTCTTGGGTGATGTACATGACTTAAGGGCCTTGACATTGGAACCACCAGCCACCCCGATGGATTGACAAGGTCCATGATGTACGCACATGTGAGGGCTGTGTGGCAGGTGATTACTCCAGATGCATGTTGGCCAAAGTGTGATGCATTAGGCACCCACGTGGGTGTACTACAAGATACTGCTTGTTCAGACTATGATGCATATGGCTCATTGTAGACACCAGGCACCTGACACTCTATGTCTACATCAAATGGCACAATTGGAATGTTGGTAGTGTCCACCAGTGTTGGGTACAATTCCTTAGGTGACTCATGGTGTCGACTTGCATGCTGGTACTCATGTGCTGTGGGCAATGCCCACGCCTATCGCACTGATGTTGGTGTTGCTTGTTACTTGATGTGTGTAATTAGATGCATCCATGTTGAATGTATACTGGCACTAATTTACATCTGCACATGTTGGCATTGTGTTATTTAGTGTTGCTGTCGGGGAGGGGCTGTGCCAGCGGAAATACCTGAGGAGGAATTCATACTGCGCACTCATGGATGCTTGTACTGCGAGGTGCTTCCATGCGGGCATGTGTTTTCAGCTTTGTGGACATGTGATGGTGTGTTGTGGTGCTAAGGGCATTGTTATGTACAAGGGTGTGTGCTGTTTGTATGTGTCACATTTACACATTGGTGTGCGGGCAGCGTGCATCATACTGCATTGTCTGTGTCATGCATCATATTTGGTTGATTATGGGAATGGTCTTTGGCAGCATGGACAGTGTCCAGACACCCCACTGAGCCCACTCCCATGGCCCAAAGGGCATTCCCCTTGCGTATGCATGTAGGCCCCCAACCCTCTCCTCCCATGGCCCAGAGAGCAGACTCACCCAACAGCCAGCCACGTCGTATGATGTCTCCTTTCACGTAGCGGGGTAGTGAGGAGGTCCGCAGCACCATGGCATCATGCGTGGATCCTGGGTATCTGGCACAGCAATGTGTTATCATCTTGCTGTCATCACCCACCATCTGCAAATTGATTGAGTGGTATAGCTTCCGATTGCGGTACACCACCTCCACGGCATGTGGGACTAGCAACTCTACGTGGGTGCAGTCGAGGGCACCAATTACATTGGGCATGTATAGTATGCAAAATTAGGTGGAAAAGCAATTGGCTGAGAAAGTGTGAATACACAAGTCGAGTATGACTCACCTACAACCGTAGACTGAGGTACAAGAGCAACTGTATGCGACAGGGTGTATAGAGGCGTTCAGCAACAGCGACTACGGTAGAAGAGCAGCGCAGCTAATAAGCGAAAGATAAAAAGAGGACTAATGAGAAGAAGGCTGGTTATAATAACTCTCAGCTATTTGTGTGTCATGTGTTCCACTGTGTTCTTATCCTTACCTAGCAAACTAATAATAGTTTAAATTACATTTAATCTACAGACTAAACGTACTAGTATTATACGGGCAAACTATTTACCTGCCATATACGCCAAAATTATTCTCATACAGTTACATACAAAGGAGTCTGCACAGAGATCGTGACGGACACAAACAGTTCAGGTGAAAACTCAGTACTCGGGACAGGGAATTGCGGAATTCTAAGTGTGTGGGTGCTGCTGGCGCGACCCAGCGACAGGAAACAGCACACTTAGAAGCACCCTTGCAAATGCACGCACGCCAAATGCACGAGCAGGGCAGGTTAAGTAGGAGCTCGTAGTGTGAGGGGGCGGTGCTTCTTATAATATTTAAAAAACAAATGGAGAAATAGTGATATAAGTAATAGTGCTATACTGAGATATACCGGAAAGTGACATATATAAACGGGCAGGTTTAAAGTCCAATTTAAGCACGGAACCTCTGTTTAGCAGTATAGTTTTTCAGCTGGTATGCAGATCCATCAAGGATTTGTTCCAGTAAACAGCAATTTACAAGCCACTTGCAAATGTGTGCCTGCCAAATGCGCGTGCAGGGCAGGTTAAGTAGGAGTTCGTAGTGCGAGGGGCAAGGCTTTGTATAATATCTAAAAAACAAAGGGAGAAATTGTGATATATAAGTAATAGTGTCCTTCTGAGATATACCTGAAACTGACATAAATAAACAGGCAGGTTTAAAGTCCAAGTTTAAGCACCGACCTTCTGTTTAGCAGTAAAGTGTTCCAGCTGTTCCACACTTAGAAGCACACTTGCAAATGCACACGTACCAAATGTGTGCGCAGGGCAGGTTAAGTAGGAGCTCGTAGTGTGAGGAGGCGGGGCTTCGTATAATATCTTCTGTTTAGCAGTATAGTGTTCCAGCTGGTAAGCAGATCCAATGAGGAGTTTTCCAGCGAACAGCACATTTAAAATGTGCATTTGAAAAGAACACAGCAGGGATGCCGTTAGCTATAGTGGAGATCAAGAGCCTGTTAGTGGCTGCAGTTGGGGACCAGGAAGAATCGGTGCGTGTCAAAGCAGGGGACCCAGGAGTGATTTTGAGCAATGATGCCCATGATAGGGCATCATTTAACTAAATAAGAGCACATGTATGGGATGCGCTGCGGAGAACATTCCCTGATACTTCAGATTTACAATCAATAATGCAATGCATGCTGGAGAATGACAAAGATGCTGCCCAAAACATTCTTAGGGCCCAAGAGATGTGGAGAGCAGAAACGGGCAGCGCCTAGACCAGTCAACATCTCTTTTCTATTTTATAGTAAAGCGGGGCTTGCCTAAAGAAGTACTGAAAGCACTTGACAAGATAGTGGGGGTAGAAGCCAAAGGGTGGCCCGAAATCCAAAGCCTCATAATTCACCATTGCAGGAAAATAAAAGAGCGTGAGGAGGAAATGATTCAAAGGAGACAGGCTGAGGAAGTGAAACTTGTCCAAAATAAACTAGTGAAAGTAGCTGTTGTATCGACAGGGCCTACACCAGAACAAACGGAAGAGGGAGGGTCCGCCTCTGATTTAACACAGGCAAGAATAGCAGTGGTGTGGGCTAAAGGCGAACAAGGGCAGTGCGGAGGAAACCAGCATTTTTCAGGACAGCAACGAGGACGAGGTGTGTTCCGAGAGTCCAGCGAGAGTGGGTTTGGCAGTCCGGGACCAAGAGGAGGGGGACCTGGGCAATGCTGGACCTGTGGGAGTTGGCCAGGAGAGTAGCAGAATAGGAAGGGACTAGGGTACAACTGCAACCAACAATAGCACTATGGTTCTCACCAAGGGAACCCCCAAGGGCTAACCCCCAGAATTACTTTCATCCTATATGAAATTCCCCAGGCATACGCACAGTTACCACTACAGATCCCAGGCCTCTGCCCCTCACAGCACACACAGCAGGCAGTGCAGCACCACCAGCCCCTTCCTGATTTACAGCAATCAGAGAATAGGAACACTTTTGGCAGTGTGACTTACGGCACAGTAGCCCTGCTCCAAGGTGCTACAGTGGTAGGGGGAAATCCCTTTTCGTTCCCTGGGACTGACACATATCCTGACTAGGACAGCCTACAGAGAGCACTTGCATGTCCATTCCTGTCAATGACCCTAAATCCAGAAGAGGAACCATTGGTGTGGGCACAGATAGGGAACAAACAATTAATCTTTATGGTAGACTCAGGAGCGGAAATGTCGTGCATCAGTGAAGGTGAATTCTGGCTATCATTTAAAACTCTCGACACGTTGGGATTCTCTGGGGCTGTTTTAACGGTTCCTTACACAAAAGATTTAGATTTAAAAATAGGAGGGAAAGTTGTGAGGGACTCCCTCCTGTATTCTGAGAGTTCTCCTGTCAACTTGCTTGGTAAGGATCTGCTAAGTAAGTTGAACATTACAATCTCACTCATAGACAAAGGTATCGTGTGCATCATGCCTATCATGTGTTCACTAAAATCAATGCTTGTGATATATGCCTTGGCACATGATGTAGCGGTACGAGGAATTCTACTAAATCCCAACATGTTAATTTATGGTATTAAAGTGCTAGCACGTTCATTGCCCCAGATCACCAAAACTTTTCGAACAGTACCCACTGATTTCATCTTTCGACCCGTGTTATTCCCAGAACTAGTTGCAGGAACGATATTGTCCCTAGACGTAGAGGGCCTAGTAGTTATGTTATGTTAGATTATGTTATCCTTTTTAGTACCTTAATACACCACAACTAACATCAAAAAAGGAAACCTAGCACTAATGACTGAGCAGTGACCGTGATCAAGAAAAGAAATTAGAAGAGCAGAGTTTTTAAAGCCCTACTAAATTGCAAATGAGCAGCCGTAGAGTGAAGTGTAATAGGCAGAGTGTTCCACAGCATGGCGGGCCACACCGAAAATGAATGCCCGCCAGTGTGTGCAAAGCGAAATCTGGGTACAGCAACAAGAACGCGGTCCTTAGAGCACAGCAGTCGGCCAGGGACATAAGGCCAGAACTTGGACTGCAACTACTCTGGTCCGACCGCATGAAAGGCCCTATGTACAAGACACAGAGCCTTAAATTGCACACGTTTGATCGCAGGCAACCAATGTTCAGCACTCAGCAGAGGCGAGATGTGGGCCTGGAAGGAATTTCCAGTGACCAGCTGTGCAGCCGAGTTCTGCAGCACCTGAAGGTGTTGCAGCAAATAGTCAGGTTGTTCAAGATATAAAGAATTGCAGTAATCAATCCGACTTAGAACCACAACTGCAACCACCAGAGCACGAAGATGATCATGAATATACTGTAACATTTTCCTAAGGATCCTGAGCTGGAAGTGGCGGTCCTGACAGATCAAGCTAATCTGAGAGGACATAGAAAGAGAAGCAGAGATTTTAAGCCCAATATTATTGACAATAGGGGCAGCTGCAGGAAAGGACCCGAAAGAGGGAGGCCACAGTGACGGAATACAAGGAGAAGTGACAGACTCAGAACCCACAACTAAAACCTCAGACTTATCCCCATTCAACTTAAGCCAATTGTCGCTCATACAGCTACCCACGGACTGCAGGCATCCTCTCAGCTGAGTGGCTTGGCCAGAGTGGAGAAGGTCCAGGCGAACTAAGATCTGAATATCATCAGCATAAGAGTAACATCTGAAGCAGTGGGACCGGATAAGAGCAACAAGTGACAATGTAAATGTTGAACAGGGTGGGTGAAAGGGCAGACCCCACACAACAAAGCCGAGACAGCAGAAAGAAATGGATGCAGAGTTAGCAACTGCGAATGATCCGACAGAAAGGACTGCAACCACGTGAGAACAGGACTAGAGACCCCGACAGACAACTGATCAGGATGGAGTGGTCGACAGTACAAAAGCAACTGAAAGATCCAACATGATCAATGCCACAACTCCACCCTGATCCAAAATCAGCCTAAGATCATCCAGCACTGAGACCAAAATGGTCTCGGCACCACGGCCAGGTCTAAAACCCAACTGAAATGCATCAAGCATAGACGTGTCCTCGCAAAACCATCCAAGCAAAGGGACAACCAGAGATTCCAACAACTTCATAAAAAGCAAAAGAAGCGAGATAGGCCGAAGGTTGACAGGAACCAAAGGGTCAAGGGAAGGCTTCTTAAGCAACGGAATCACCATAGCACATTTAAGTTTGGCAAGGATAGTACCAGTCGAGGAGGAATGATTAATAGCAGGAATAGCATCATTCATGAGGCAGATTTCATCCTCTCCATGCCATGGCCAAGATAATGTCAACCTCAGAGAAAGGAGGGATAGAGTCCCAACACAAACTAGCCAAAGGCAGAGGCCCAGAGACCTGATCATCAGCAGCAACCACAGGAGGAACCACATACCTAGGGTTGTGAATACAGGAATATCCAATATGTTATGGACAAAAAAGTCAGCAAGGGAGTCACAGAGCACCTGAGAAGGAGGAATGGAATCAGCAGAGGACGCCTTAATAGATAGTGAATGGATGACCCAAAAGAGTTCTTTGGGCTGGTTAACAGAACTCTCAATCTGAGAAGTAAAAAACCTTTGTTTGGCCAGCTTAATGGCCAGATGATAGTTGGAGGTAATGGCACAAAAAGCAGCTCTATCCACAGAAGAATAGAAATAACACCATTTCGATTCGGCTTGTCTGCGTTTAAGATTGAGATATTTAAGGTCTTCATTAAACCATGACTCAGAAGGCTGGCCACAAGCCTTTGGTCTTTTACAGTGGCACACTTGATTCTGTGATGCAGAGGCAGTTCGCATGCAAACAGGCTCATGCTGCCGCGGCCTTTGCGGTCGAAAAAAGTTCCACAATTGTAATGGGGTGCTCATTAACATTATATGTGGAGCATTCATCATTTGCCATCTTCGATCACTCAAAGTCTACTCTAACCACCCAGTGGGCATCTGCCTATGAGATTATACTGTCCAGCCCACAGATCCACGTTGTAAGGTGTAAAACAGTGAACCCAGCCACGTTCCTCACACAACCATGCACCACGGAAGATTTGCAACATCGTAACTGTGCACCTTATGATGGCGAAGGGAACAATATTCCCACAGCTAAAGACAGCTCCCTGCAGGAAGGAGAAATATTTTTTGTTGACGGGTCAGCATCAATTGACCAGGATATTGTGCAGAGGCATGTTGGGGCCTCAGTAGTACGTCTGGAGGAAAATGAATATGAGACACTTGTAATAAAAAGGTTACCCATGCAATCCTCGCCCAAGCAGCAGAACCTGTAGCACTCATTGAAGCCCTCCGAGCACCAAAAGGGTGTTCTTTCACCATTTATTCAGACTTTGCTTACATCACCACAATGGTGTATGCAGGACTTTCACGCTGGAGAAGGAAGGGCTTCAGGCAGGCAGATGGCTCAACAGTGCAACATGCCGGCCTGCTCAAAACACTGATTTATGCCCTTGCAGAACCTTTTGTGGTGGTGGTCATTAAATGCACAGCACACACCCACAATACTGACAAAATCTTGTTGGGGAATGCAGCCGTTGAAGCGGCAGCAAAAGCTGCAGCATATCTCCCAGTGCCCACATCAGCTAAATATGTGGTGATCACAGCAACCACCAGACCGGAAACAGATGTGTACACAGCACTCCCAATAGTACAAATAATCGAGCTACAGAGTAGTGCACCGCCAGAAGAGCAAGAGACATGGCTCAAACGTGGGTGCATGCAATCTCCAACTGATATTTTATGGAGATAAAAAAGCACTGAAAGGTAGTTATGCCCATAGAATTATTACACACAGCTTTTGAGCAGTTAGATTACCCTTCTCACAGCTCCAAACAATGCATTGCAGCAGATATTCAGGAAGGCTAGTTAATTCCCAATCTACAGGAACACCTCTCAATGATGGTCATTTGATGCACCACTTGTCAAGTGTTTGGCACAGGGATGACACTCAGGACATTGCAGTGCACATTGCCCCGCCCCATTGGACCATTTTGAGAGCTGCATATTGACTATGTGGACATGGGGGAGAGACGTAATGGGGCTCGATACCTGATTGTGGTGATGTGCCCATTCTCAAGGTGGGTTGAGGCCGGTCCTTGCGCCCACCCAGATGCCAAATGTGGTGCAAAAATCCTCCTACGAGAGGTGTTCACCCGATGGAGTGTGTGTGATGATTTGAGGTAAGATAATGGCACACACTTCTTCAGTGAACTCTTCAATGAGATCACATCACTATTCGGCATAAAACACTGCATGTGTTGCATTTACCACCCACAAGCAAATGGGGTGTTGAAACGAATAAACAGCCCACTAAAGATCAGGCTCTGCAAATTGTGCAACACCCTGAAAAAGAACTGGGTGTATTGCCCACCCCTGGCCCTGTTACATTTGAACACAATGCCCAGTAAAGACCACCACCTCTCCCCTCATAAAATAGTGACTCGCAGACGCATGCAAACACCCGTCTTTTCTGTAAGGAGAGCATCAGATGCCCATAAAGTAGCAGCAATTATGGGAGAATCATTCAAGCAATACCTGACTCTTTTTACACGAGCAATAAGGTGTGTGTCAAGTCAAAAAGCATCACCGGACACAGAGGAGGCACAGACCTCAATAGCCCCACAAACTGACCCAGCATCCGCCCAACCACTGTTGCCAGGGGAGCTGGTCTATGCCAGAAGCTTTGTGAGAAAGTGGAACAATCCCAGGTTCCACAGGCCCTACGAAGTTATGTTTTCCACCCCTCTTGCAGTAAAGGTTAAAGGGCTTTGATATTGGATACACCTCTCAGACATTTGCAGGGCTAACTAAAACCAGTATCAAATGACCAAGAGAAAACAAACTAACGTACCTCTTTTTATCTAGCTTCATGCTGACCATATAATTGCATGTGGAAGAATAAAATATACATGCACTACTGCTAGCCGCATGGGCTACTACAATCTCTCTCTCTCTGTCTCTTTTCCCTCTTATCCCCCACCACTTACCCTGTATTTCCTAATACCCCATACCTTCCAATCACATAGTTTTTCCCATTCTTCCCCTACTACAGGTACAACAAGGATGAATATGTCACTGTCAAGCTTGTTTTTGACTAGTGATAGGAAAGTGATTAGTAGCACTAGAATGTACTCATATACTTGTGGCTTAAATCTCACTGCCATTTTGTTTTCAGTTTTAATGTTTTCATTAGGTATATATTGTGGAATATCTTTTATCCGGGCTGGCCATCTAAAAGAAGGATCATGGGGAACTGGAACACAGCTAAACCCTCCAATTTAAATAAATTGACCCCAAGCACAAATCCAAATGAAAGAACGAAGGAGACTGTGCTATTTTATTCAATAGAATCAAATAACATAACCAGAACCACATATAACATGATCCCCACAAATACCAGCAACTCCCATACAACTGTATGTACAAGTAAAATGTTTGAAATCTTACTTCCTAATGTCAAAAAACATTTGTGTAATGCAAGCAGTAATGTCAATATTATAAACAGCAGAAGCAAGGTAACAAAAAGGCACATACTACACCATAAGGGAATAAAAAGACAAGCACATAAACTCAAATATGATGCAGGCATAGGCCTAGACGCAGTTGAAGATATTCATCATCCCGAGCACTCCAACAGTTGGTATTGACATGAGTACAGTGGGAAGATGAACAATTAATGGGAGTTGCCATGTCTGCTCCCTAATACTGCACACATCTGGGGCGCCCAAGGTTTTAGTACCAAAGGAAGTACCAATGATAGAGGCACAATGTCTAATTCATCTTGCGCTGTGTAGGATCAGAGGCACCTTCCAGGCACGCAACGTTCAACTTTAGCTTGTTGATCCGGATGCCCAGAAATGCAAAACGAGTTTGACTAACACCCATTGTCTGAAGGAACCATACCTGGTGATTGAAGGGATGAAATAAACTAACACATGGCAAGAAACAACCCTCACGTGTAAAGCTGAAGGGCTTTTATGCATTCCCGAAAAAATTGCGACACTTCTAGTACAGACATGCGCAAAAGTATGGACAGAGAACATCAACAAATTGACATTGATTGCAGCCATAGAGAAGCCGGTAAGAGTGCACCAAGAAAATTTCTTATCAAATATGCTTTTTCAGTAACGGAACTGTCTCCGTCGACTCAGATGAATGGTGTAACAGAACTGTGATGATTCCAGACCTCAAGAGAGGCACTGCAGCACTGATGGACTACTGCTGTGTGTGTGTCCAACAAGCATACCTGCACCTTCCACTATCTTGGTGGGGCTATTGTTTGCTAGCTATGCTGCAGTCAGCCCTGTTAGTGGTCCCAGAAGAAACCCTAAAAGGGGGGCTCTGACTGATGAAGCACCCACAGTGCCCCCAGTAATCGAAGCACAGCACACGATTCCACCACCAAACTTTTGCATCCTTCCTGAGAAACAACCGTATGACCAACTGCGAAGAAGGAAAAGATCATCCAATTACATATCAACAGACTCATCCGAACTACTCACACAAATACCCAATGAATACAAGCTCTATAATTCTGTAGAGACATTTTTTGCATCTTTAATACCCAGCATGCAGACTTGAGCAAATTAAAAATGGCTGCAAATCATCAGAAAGGACCTCATCCGGTTGGTTAACAACACCGGACAAGTGTTCGAAGTCATAAGAGTCGAACTGAGGGCCCTTACACTAATGACAATGCGGAACAGGTATGTGCTAGATCTGCTGACAGCCATGGAAGGAGGTGTTTGAAAAAAGATTGGAATTTCATGTTGCACATTCCTACCTTTGGAAGATGCCGAAAATGGGACATTATCACACATTAATGCAACAGTGCATGAACTAGGGGTGAAGATGAAACTGGCGTTGAAGAAGATTGGTTTTCTATAGCGTTCAGCTGGACATCATCATGGCTTGGATCATTGGTGAAAATATTGGTGACCATCCTCGTGTTTGTCGTGGTGGTCTTCTGCACGTGCCAACTGGGTCTCCGGTGTTGTGCCAAAGCAGTGCCTAATAGTGCAATCATGATGATTTCTATTGGCAGTACTAAGGTACCTCATAACACAAAGGAAATAAAAGTGCAAACTGACCACCCCGTTCACCACGTGGACCAAATTCCTGTTGATTTAGTTGACCGACAAAACCATTGTCCTTCCCACTGACCCCGAAAATTACAAAGAAGTATAGGTTGACCTGGCTGCGCATGGCGGTTGCATTTATATGACATGTACACCTGAGGAGTTTGTGCGATCAGGAGAAAGTTTGAGACATGTGTGTAGGGCCTGGATGTCAATAAATGAAAACCTGCATATGAGGAAGCAGTAAGGCAAGAAAATCAGTGTAAATATGGGGGAGCGGAATGTGTTACTCTGGAAGTAATGAAATGGGGAATGTTGGGATGGAAATTAGTATATCCCACTCCCCTAGACGCATTAAGGTGAAGTGTACAAGGGTCGAGATAACTGAGTCATGAACCTCGCAGCAGATATAATATAGCACAAACAGCAGATGCATAACCTTAGAAGGCACATAGAAAGAAACACCATTTTGTAATTATGACATAGGAACAGGCTTGCATGGCCGCGCTGTACCAGTCGAGCTCCATGGAAGGATTAGACTAGGCCCAAATCATTAAGACAGAATGAGCCAGAACCACCAGTTCTCACAGAAACTCACTTTCCCTTGTCCCTTCACTGTTGCAAATACTTAGTATCATTGCAAGGAATGTGCCCTGCAAGGCTGTGAAACAACACCAGTGCCCATTCTTCACAACCAAGCTGCCCCTAGGCCTCTAACCCCAACCAAGCCAATCCAGAGCCAGAGCCCAGACCACTGACCTGCCCCCACACCACTGCATTCCATGATAGCGAGTGACCACACAGCCCCTAACATAAACAAAGTGACCATAATAGATCTAAGCATGGACAACTGTTTCACCCCTCAGCATAAAATACATCCTTTGTAACACGAGGTACAGGAAAGGATAAATTATAGATCAAAACAAGGGTGGAAGCCTTGAGTGCAAGAAGTGCAGTATCAAAAAAGCCCAGAATGTGAGGGTCAGTATGACTGCATTTCTTCCTCCCTTCCCCCTGGCACCAGTCCCTGAGCCTCCCAGGTGCATGCCACAGTGATGTAGTAGCAGCCCCTTAGGCTAGTATTATAGATTTTACAATGTAATTTGACCTTCAATCCATTGCGAAATGAGCCAAAATGACCCACATGGGAATTGACAGATGGCTGAGAAACGGTCCAATTGTAGCCTGGCATCCCCTATGGAGCAGGATCATGTATAGTATTGTACCAATCATCTGTGTGGGTTTAGACCTATATGTGATGTCATCTGTGAAACTGTAGCCTCTCAAAAGGCAACAACATTCAGTCTGGAGTGAGAACGTTCTCGAGCAGCAGAGTCCTTTGCTGATATTTTGTATATGTACAATTAAACCTTGATATCCTTGCAAGATGTCTCTTGGCTTCTTTCCCTAGATGGTTGTATTCATTCTGGTGTGTGTGCATCAGGGACTTCTTTTCACAGACCACTAGCCATGGCCAGTCGGCACGGCCACTCTATATTTTAAAACACTGGCAACAAAACGCCCAAAGACGTTCATCAATCACAAACTGGTTGTATCCTGTTTTGACAGTGGTATTGTTATGTATAAAAGACTGCAGGCTTTGAGAACTCACAATATTTTAGGCAATGTGCAGTGAGATTAAATTATTTGCCATGGACCACACTTTGGCGTGCTCCAAGCCCCTTTTTTATGGCCTGTCTCTTAGTGACTGTTGTGATACATTGCAGAACCCCAACTAACCACAGTTAAGCAGCATGGAAATGGGAAAAAATGACTGGCTGCTTATGAATAACATATGCCCAGGTACTTTCTGCACCCTTAGCGAAAATCAAAAACTGGCAACCATGAATCCATGCACAGTAAGTGAACATATATCTTAAGGTGAAAAATACAAATGTAGTTCATTTGACCTTTACCTTAGAAGAAAGTGTGCAAGACAAAATAGCATTGGACTTTTAAAAAAACATAATGAACACCAGAAAAATAACCCAAGAGGTATAAAGAGGTATACAAGGTGGTAACCTTTTATACCCATCAATCTGTAGTGAAATATGTCATGGAAAACAAAATCCCAATAAGAAGCAAGTGCTTGCGGTCTTGTGGGCAGGAAAGCATATCCTGGAATCCAAATACTTAAGCAAACTTGCTAATCTCAAACAGACCGAAGGAGTTGTATCCGCCCTCTGAAAAAAAGTTACGATGTCCACCCACATGTGTCCTTTAGTGGTGCCCTGTAAAGCAGCCACCATCATGGGAAAATAACTGCACCAGTGTCTTAAGATTGCAACCTCTCTTGTCATATCGTGGGTAAATAGTCATGACTTACTTGCCCTCTCATCATTTCCCCTCCTCATCCCCATCTCTAGCTTTCAACAATGCTCCATTTTATAAAGCTAACTTGAAAAGTACACATATCGTAGTGACACTCAATTATATAAATCCATATAGAACTATGTTAGACAAAAAGTGCACAATTATAGCAATATTCCTCCATCTTGAATGTGAGACTACAAATACCAGAGTGCAATTCAGCAAAAGGTAAAACCATGGTCTCTGAGTCCAAAATGTTCAAGGACTAACAGTAGAACAGTTTAAAAAATAATAATGCGGATACCATGTGTTATGAGATATTTAAAACTAACAAAACACACAGCATTCAGGACTGTGGACTGTCTCCAATCCATGCAGTAACGGGCACCGACCCAGCTTAGTTTGAAAGTGAGGAAGGATCGAGCCCCCTTAGGACATGTTTCTCTAAGTGCTCTTGTAAGTTGAGCTCATTTATTAGGAACATAGCCTTAGGGGGCGGGCCCCTTCTTTGCATTGAAGCTAAGCAGGGTTTATCCCAGTTACTGCAGGGATGGGAAACTCACTGTTGCTGCAAATTATCTGTATATTTTTTAATTGTTTACTGGGAGACTACAAATAACTGAATGCAATTCAGCAAAAGGCAAACAATGGTTACTGAGTGCAAAACTTTCAAGGAGTGACAGTAGCATGGTTTAAAAAATTGATAATAATTCAAATACCCATTTGGTTGCCCATCTATGCAGTAACCGGGGCTGACTCTGCTTGGTTTCAAGGCATGGAATGGGCCGGTCTGTTTCTCTAAGTGGTCTTGTAACCTTTGCTCATTCTCAGACAACATTGCCTGAGGAGGCTGGCCATTTTCTCACTTTGAAGCTAAGCAGGATCTGTCCTGGTTACTGCATGAATGGTACCCCGTGGCCAGTGGTTTTTCACCCCCGACATGAAAATAGCTGTAAAAATATATATTTTTTAAAAACTGTAGCTGCGGGTTCTGAACTACACACACCCTTGGCTATCCATAGTCCTTTATAGCCTTGAATATAACCGTGAATATCGGAAAAACAGCCAAAAGCTAAAATGCTTTCCTGCCCACCTAGGTCCTCACCAAGTGCGCCCCCAACATCTGAGCCAGCTACCCCCACTCCCCAGTTGGCCTCCTCACCTCCCTGTTCCCTCCCCCCCCACAGCACACACTGTTTCTGTGACACAGTTTGCATTGAGATGTCAGTTATTCGTGGCTATAGCCAAGGTAACAGAAAGCTTTCAGTTGCAAACTCAGTCCCTAGATCACCTACAACTCCCAAATGTCACTGCCCTCTTGCCAACCTCCCCAACCCCCACCTCTAGCCCGAGGGCATTTGCATGTTTCCTGAACTGCAATAGCCTGCATTTCATTTTCCCATATCCTCGGCCATTACCTCAAATATCTCTTGCATCGAGAGAAATACAAGACGGCAGCTTTTTCATTTCTGAAAACCATGATCCTGTAATGCACCATGGGAGATATAGCAAACCATTTATGAGAACCTCCTTCTCTGTCAAATATTGAAATAACTACTGCACAGAATAACCCCAAACAATGCATGGAGCGTGAGTCAAAACTTTGTGCCCAAGTTGATTCGGACCGGTTCCAAATCCGTCCAGTGGTTTGGGCTGTGCGCTTTGGCAAAAATGTATCATGTTTGCTGTGGGTAAGTTAATGGGAAGTAGGCCGTCATTTTAGAATAAAAAGGTTTTTGACTTCTTAAAAACGTTCTTATTTTTTAACGTAACTTTAAGAAGCTTTGCAGTCTGGGGTGGCCCGCAAGTCTCTAATCACTTCTGAAATATAAGTCAAATCTGTTACTCGAATCAAAAATTAACAATAGACTTTTGAAGGGTTCCTATGTGAGTCCGACTCAGAATAACTATAGGGCGGCAATAGCCGCCCTATAATATATATCTGCAGGGAAGCTGCAGCAGTTACTTCTTGTAATAATAGAGGGTGATGGGTTAGATTTGTTACAAACTTTTAAGGCTAATACAACGCTTGTGTCTTGGGTCATGTTTCCTAAGAATTACAGGTTTTGATGACATTTCAAAGCAGTTACTTTGCGCGCAAAGATGTAAAAGTGTCAAAAAGACATTACATCTTTTTTTACTTATCTCACATGCCGATATGATAGAATCTCCCAAAACAATGTAAGCATTTTGCATTTTTATTAAGCATTTTCACTGGGCAATTTGAGTTTGGAACATACTTAGGCATGCTTTTCTTTAGTGCATTAACTGTCATCATTCCTGTCACTTACATGATGATTCAGAAAAGCACAACACTTCTCCATGAAGAGATCACATTAGAAATGGATGAACAACCCAGATAATGGCTAACCTATTCAGTTGGATAATTGTTTCAATAATAATTTCCATTTATTAGGCAAAGGAGGAAGGGCAAATATGAGATACTTCCCGAGAACAACGTTGTTTGCTTCCAAGTGTCGCTGCTGAAGGGGAAAATAAAATGTCCTGTGACATTCATACTCCAAGATTATTTCAGCTTCATTTCTCTGAATGTTTTAATTCACTGCAATTTAGGTTCAGGGACATTTTTGAGAAAAAAAAAGTATTCAACGTGGAACCTCCTTATTTTCCTTTGCCTTTTAAGAGTACTTCAGCTGGGGCTACACATCCAATTTTCGGTACTGCAGCCGTGCACCAAGCACTGCACTCAGCAGCACCGGACTATCTTCATGAGAAATTCGATCGTATTAGTTTTATTATTGCCCACCCAAAAACCAAATGAAGAGATGAGTAGACGGATGCTCTTATTCTATGCCCCACACCCTGAACTCTCTGCCAATCTACCTGAGATCCCCTCACTGCCACATTCGAAGCTGCATGGGTGCAAGCACCACATAAAAATCTGAAGAAGAGACCTGTCATCGCCAAAATAAGATTGTGGGGGTTGTAGAGGTAGCAACCTTGATTAATTCATCCAGGTGTAAAAGTTGATAACTGCCCATGATGGAAGTTCTTTTTTAAATGGAGGTTCTTTTCAAAGATGGTCAAGAATACAATGGGACTGGTTTAATTTGTACCCAGAAGTAGGGCAAGGAAAATGGAGGGTCGCTCACCCTTGCAGTTCATTGTAAGGCACCCATCTTATTTTGTCTGGTCGTGCACCTTTTCATAATGCTACCTAGTTTTTGCAATGCTTCTTTGTTCATGGTTTAGCCACATTATCTGGGTTCCCCTCCTTTTCTTGTCGGATTCATATTTTCCTTAGTTTCGTTTTTGTTTCAAGTCTCTGTCTCCTGCACACATTGAATCCCTGCTTCCCGTTTTCTATTTTACCCTCCAGCTCGACACACTCTGCCTGGCACACCCTTGATGTTCTCATCTCTTCAGACATCCCACTCTCTGACCCTCTCACCACTCCTCTCTCGTGGGCACTGGCTCCCTGTGGCTGCGAGGATTAAGTTCAAAACCCTCTGCAATGTCCACAAAGCCTTCTGGGGCTTGGGCCCTCAATACCTTCAACTCCCTCTTCCCAAATGTCTTCCCTCTCGAGCTCTTTGCTCATCCGTCTCCAACTCCATCAGGGTAAGTCGCTTCTCCAAGTAACAAGTTGTTAGTAGATCTCTTTCTTCGGCTGGGGTCTCCCTCTGCAACAGCCTGCCTGCCTCTCTGAAAATTGAGGAGAACCATCTCTGGTTCCGGAAGCACCTCAAGACCTTTCTCTTTGCCTCTGCTTTCTCTCCTCCTCTTCCCTGCTGAACTCCTGGCTGACACTGAAACTGCACTGGTCACCTGGCTACCCTCTGTTTGTGGGCCCAGGACCCCTCCCTGCCAGTCGCAAACATACCTGCACTGCCCCACTGGCAACCCTTGCACTCTGGGGCTGTTCTGTATCCCACAGCCCCCTACCAGCACTTGACACCTGATGTCTGCACTTACCCTTGCACCTGCCACCAGCTGGCCGCACTTCTTATGTATTGTTCCTATTTATTGTTCTATTTATTACTGTTATCCTATCTACTGCACTTGCCCTCCTCCTTCCCCCTCGCACTTCTCCCCTTCCCCACCTCTCCTGCACTTGCGCGATCTCAATGTCACCTGGCCTAGTAAGATGGTTGTCTCCGTCTTCCCTCTGTTCCCCTCCCTTGCCTCACCGCGCCTTGAAACACTTGTGTATAGGCGCCTTATGAATGTCATATCATTTCATACCATATCATCCTCCTTGACCTTTCCTCTACATTCAACACAGTCAATCACGCCATTCTAATCAATCATTTATGTGACAAACTGTGCATCATGGATCAGGCCCTAGCCTGGTTGACGTCCATCCTCTCTGATGGACCCTCCCAGGGCCAACTGGGCTACCTTCTCTCAACCACCTTTCTCTGCACATCTGGTGTTCAACCTTTACATGGCACCTCTGGCCCACCTCATCTCTACTTTCTCTCTTAACTTTCAGTGTTACGCGGATGACACTCAGCTTTCCTTCAAGCTCCCCTCTGCCTCCAATCCTCCCTCTCTCATTCCTGACTGTCTAGCCGCGATTCAGGGATGATGTGCCTCCAACTATCTCTGCCTTAATGCCAGTAAGACCAATGTCCTTCTCATTGGGACCCCGATTTCCCTCGTTGACTCTGGCCACCCTCCTTGGGCCCTCTACCTGCGCCTTCCTGCGAGGCAAACAACATTGGTGTCAACTTCAACTCCACCCGCTCCTTCTCTCTTCAGATCACGGACCTCTCTAAAAAGTCCCACTACCAGCTGCACCTTCTCAAAGGTGTTCTTGCCTTTTACACTGTCTCCCACAATCTCACTGTCTCCAGAGCCCTAATTCTCTCTAGGCTGGACTACTGCAAAAGCCTCTTTCTAAATCTTCCTGCCTCTTTTGATTGCCCTCTGCAACTAATCCAGAACAGACCTGCAAGACATGTCCTTGGCCTCAAGCCCAGGAATTGTAACTCTCCAGCCCTGAAATCTCTCCACTGGCTCCAGTGGCTGCAGGCATCAATTTCAAGATGCTCTGCATTGTCCACAAGGCCGGGGAACACACTATATCCAACTCTCTCTTCCTAAGCACTTGACTTCCCAAGCTCTCTGCTCATCCATCTCCAACTCTCTGAGGGTCAGACACTTCTCCAGGCAGAGAGTGGGGGTAGATCTCTCTCCTCAGCTGGTGCCTCTCTCTGGAACAGCATTCTTGCCTCTCTCAAACTTGAACAGGGCCACCTCAGATTCCAGAAGCAACTCAAGACCTTCCTTTTCGCTTCCCTGCACTTACTAAGAGCCGGCCACCCCAGTGGCATTTACTTGAGCTTTGCTTATTGCACTCTCCCATTCCCCACCCCTGGTAATTCTCCCCTCCCTTCCCCTTACACATGCATGATCGGAAGGACACAAGGCCTAGTAACATTGTTTGTTTTGTTCCCCTGTATTTCCTTGTCTTGTCGTGCTGAGAAATACTTGTGTACAGGCACGTTATAAATTATTTATCATATTATATCATATCTTCTGTGCATTACCTTTTGTGCACCAGTCTTCCATCATCACAGCCTGCTATCTGTGAATGTTTATGACACAGCATTTCTATTTGTAGATGTTAAGCAGAAAATTAAGCCTGTTGCCAAGATTTAGGAGGTTTTTCTTTAAAGTCACTACCTGAGGTTGGACTTGGAAAAGTAAAGCTATGGTTATCAATGTTTTTCATGAACCCAGTAGAGCAAAGGCATTTTAGTAACTAGTATTGACCAAGCAGCAAGGTCGAACTAAGGGGGAAGTGGGAGCTGTTGTGGAATACAGTTAACACGTAGCAGAAAAGATGAGGAAAATACCCACACAGTCAAGTTATATAAAAACTAATGGACATCATGTTATGTAATGTACTGTGTTTGTTTAGCACGGACTAAGGCCTAAGGGCATCTAGGCACTAAGGAAGGACAACCGGAAGTGCTGCAACACCATAAAAGACTGATAAAAAGATGCGTTTTCAGTGATTTTTGAAACTGAAGGTAGCCTGCAGTGTTGCGCATACCAGTAGTTAAAGCATTCCAAAGGGTAGGAGCAAGAACGGAAAAGGAACGGTCCCCTATCTGAGCTCTCTGATAGCGTATCATTCTTTTTATTTTTTTTATTTTTTGTTTATGACTCAATGGCCCTCATTACGACCCAGGCGGTAAGGGGTTTACGCCGGCGTAAACATCGCCGACCCTTACCGCCTGAGTACGAGTTCCCTTAGCGCCATGGCGGATTTAACACCTGCTTTTAGCAGGTGTTAAAATCCATGGCGCTAAGGGACCTTGTTGTTAATTACGCCACCGTAATTTACGGTGGCGTAATTAACGCCTTCCCCACTCCCATTATGCCCTATGGGGCAAAAATGGGAATGGGGAAGGGTAAATGGGGATTGGGGACTTACCGCCCTGCCAAGGTCCGAATGGGGCGGTAAGTCCGCCAACCACCATGGCGGAGTTGGCAACTTAGCGCCATGGACCATGGTGCTAATAGCGCCATGGTCCTCCGCCAAGGTCCTAATGAGGGCCAATGAGTCTTTACAAAATTTTCCATACAAAATCAAAACTAATTATATTTCTTAGATTAACATTTCTACATAGTAATATTTCAACAATTACTTTAAAACAAAAACCTGACTAGGCACCTGTGAGGCCGGTCCTTCTGGTATGCTAATTGTGCATAGTGTAAAGACAAAGTAGTTGCTTTAGCACTGTGTTCCCAAATCTTTACATATTGATTCCACAGTTTTCTAGCACCTGGACCGCTGCAGAGGTTAATGCAGCATTTGATCCTGCAATTATTCTGTCCCAGAAAAATTATGAGGTCAGGTCCTCCTCGTGACGCACAAAATTTCTAAAAAGTACTGAGTGGTGTTTCCATGTCCCTTGACAGTCCATCAACATAGCTGCTTTGCCTTTTCACCTTGCCTTCGTTTATCCAATACTTCTCCACAATGGACCAGATTAAGTCTCATTCTAAGGAAGTTTTTTCGGAGCAGTTTATTTGGAAATTTTTCAAGAAAGCTTGAAAGGCAGTCAAGTTTCTTTTCCCCCCTTAAAAAAGGGGTTTTCAGCAGAGACCATTCTTACCTTTTCAATTGTCTTCATCCAGTCAAATGTTTCCAGTTTTTTCTTTATCTTTAGCGGATTGGAAATAAGAGTAAGAAAGAGATTTCATTACTTTGTTCCCCAATGGCAACAAGATTGCTGATTTTGAATTTGACATATAACATCTTATGTCGTCATAGAGAGTGGTCTCTTTTCCAGTGATGATTTTTCTATTTAGCGAGATTAATTTCCAGTCTGCGTATCATTCTAAATAACATTTGCAACACTGAGTGAAGACACCTAGTAGGTTAATAATGCTCCAATTCAGTTTGCAGATAGGCAGCCCCCTCATTATGAAGTACCCGCTGGGAAATGCATAAAACTCCACTCGATAACAGGCAGCCAGTGAAGTGAGTCTAGGTGCACCTAAGGCGAACCGCGCTGCTGAGGTTTGAAGGACTTGTAGGCCCTAATTCTGATACTCTGGTTGCCCTAGGTAGATACCATTACAATAATCTAATGATCCCATGTCCAATGAGGTGACTATCTTCAGCCAGTTGACATACAGCTCCCTATTGCTGACAATCAGTTTATGTGGAGGCTCGGCTATAGGTGAGTCAAGGCGGACACTAACTGTGTATCATCGGCGTAGGTGTAAAAATGAACCCCAAATTCAGAGATGAGGTCTGCCAAAGGACACAGATAGCGATTAAAAAGAAGCGCCGACAAGGCAGATCCCTGAGGCACACCGCAGGGAAGTCCAGAGGGTTAGAGTAAACAGGACTGAAAGGAAATCATTTGCATACGATCTGCAAGGAAAGATGCAAATCACACCAATGGAATACAGGATATCCCTGCTTGCTCAAGACGGTCCAGGAGAATGCCGTGATCCACTGTATTAAAGGCTGCTGAGAGGTCAAGAAGGATCGACACTCCAACCCCTTGCAGTCCTCAAGCATCAGTAGATCATCCAAAAGTGAGATCAGGACAGACTCTTACCCATCAGAGATCTAAAATCCAATTGATATGGGTGTGGACAGTGGTTGGTTTCCAAGAAACGGAACAAATGTAGAGCTATAATATTTCCATGAGTTTCATAAGAACCGGCAGTAAGGTTAAAGGCAGAAAGTTACCTGCCAAATATTAATCAAGCTGGGGCTTATTCAAATACATACCTCATTTTAATGTTGTTCTCCCTACTTTGCTGAATACATTTTTTGTTTGGTAAACTGTTTTTGATTCTAAAGCAGTGTGTAACCCATAGTTGGTTACTTAACTGTGAGTAGTATATATGGGTTCAAAATACTTAAGTTAATATATACAACTCAAGCTAGGTAAACAAACAAAATGTACTGTGTGTATGGTCAGAAAGCACACAATAACTCAGCAGCAGGACTTCAGTATTATAGCAGGCTCTTCTACTAGTGGTGGGAAGCACAGCAGATTTCGAGCATCACAGTAGAGTGTTTTGGGTGCCCATGAAGAGTTCCAGTCAATAGGCACGCCAGAAGTCCTTGAAACGATTAACAGGTGGTTCCAGGCCTTGCTGAGAAAATGTAAAAATGGACAACCACCCTTCTAGAATCTGCCCAGCAACATCAAAGCCCTTGGAAGAATATGAATTGGGGCAATATTGGGCCCTCTTTACTTTCTGCCAGCATGCACACACGGGAGAGTTTTTGCAGGTTTCTTTAAGAATCTTGACAAGTTGCATTAAGAAATGGGGGTCTCCGCCCCACTTGGCAAGACAGAAGGATGGCCAACAAAGGTCAGGCCATTTTGAAAAGGCCTTAAAACACACATACGGTACACTTGCAGTATGTGTACTATTCTGGCTGAATGGTGATGTCTGAAGCCTTTTAACTGACGATAACCAGTTATATACCATAACTTAGGCCAGCTATGCACTTATAGAAGTGGATCAGCCACGTGAAAAGCAGTCTTGGACTTGCCACCAACAGTTACAATGTGTGAACTGCTATGCCACATTCCCTTTGCATAGGAACACACAAAAAACACTGTTTACGCTTTGCTTGAAAACCGATAGCAAAGACAACATGACCTGCATGTGATGTGACATGCATAGACATCACCGTTGCCCTTTAAGGCTTGGACCTACCTGGTAGATGTTATAGTTGGCACAATTGTCCACCATTGCATGTGAAGAAGGGATGTTGGCCTGCAGGCAGTGGCTACCCTAAGAAAGAATAATATGGTCCGATATTTTTTGCATTCTGTATTCGAACCCTGTAGATGGGGTAGAATAGTTGATTGGGAGATGTGACACTTGATTATATTTCCATGGTATTGTGAGTGCTTATAGCTCAATCTTGGAACAGGAAGAAGTAGAGCCCTCTAATAGCACAAAGAATAGGATATGTCCTGAGATGCAATATGACATGTACATAGTGTGAGCGGCCATACAACATTGTTGATGTTGTCAATGAGGCATTGAAGAGAAGTGGGAGTAAATAGGGGGTCGAAATGTTATAAAAATGGTTTCGGTTTTTTCTTAAAAATCTGTTTGAAGTGATTGGGATGTGACAGGATCCCATGGGCCAGTTTGATCAGTCCAAAGCAATTCCACAACATATTCCAAAAATCCTGAGAAAGGGGACCCTAACAATCATATCAGCATTCCAATCAACAAAAAAGCCCACAAAACGGTCAAAATGTGAAAATAGTACACTTGGTCAACATCTTTCACTGTGTAAGTTGCAGGCCACTCCAACATGGCCAGAAATGTGTTTGGATCTCATGTTATCCCCTATGTCCTAAGACTGTTAGTTAAGGGGTTGAAGGAATGTTTTCTTATTTTGACATAACACTGGTGTTTGTGTAATCTTGACATTTCCACTCTCATATGTACATCAGCAGGTGCAGCTTAATGATGGCTATTCTTGCACAGAACACTGCGTTATGCCTTCTTTCCAGCGACATTTAACCTTCATCAGCAGAAGTATTGATGTGAGAATTCAAACCGTTAAGGTAGGAGAAATCAGCACTTCCTCTGATTAACAATTTGCAGTATAAATGTCCCTAGTTGTCCTCCGTGGTGTATCCTTTGCACTCGACCCATGGGTGCCCAAGAAGGCTCTGGAGCTTGCATCCCCATATGAATGTCTGGATGGATGTATCATGGAATCATTGAGTACCATGGAATGCTGACACAACCTGGCATGCTCCTGCAGGTGATGGTTGTGTGTCACAGGACGGCTGATTAAGAATGATTAAGACAGTAGTGCACAGAGGTAGGGGGCAGTAGAACTTGATCACATTACACAACCTCACAGTGCTGCCTTTAAAGACATTGATGTGCTCCATAATAAACAGTGATTTTAAACGTGTCTGCTTAGAGCATGTTGGGTGGAAGCAAGTACATTATAACGTTTGTTTTGTTAATAGCCAAGAAGGTTCCATGTGCTGCTTTTTTAAGGCCCCCAAAGAAGAACAAAGATAGACCAAGCAACAGTGGCTTTTTTGATAATAGATCCATGACTGATGATGGAAATGTGACCAGACAACCTGATGCGATAACAGCAAATGCTAAGCATTGATGCAGGCTGTATTCCTTATAATGACACGATTGAAGAACCTACAGAGGACCACCTAAAACATTAGGGGCCGATTCATGGAACAAATGTGCGCCGAAAATCCCAGCGCAAGCTGCCGCAAGTGTGAGAAAGCAAGCGCACGTGCACGCGTGCGATTCAAGGAAGGCGCTGCGCATGTTTTCCACTGGTTGTGCGCCAAATCCGTGCATGGCACACGCGGGCGCACATGTCATCAAACGGCGTGCGCTACGCACAAAGGGAAAGCACACATAGCACGGCGCACACAACAAAAGTGGGCAGAACAGTGGCCGTAACACGCGGAATGAAGAATAACACGTGAAAAAGAAGGCGTAACTGGGGAAGTACTGCAGGGAATTACACGGAACGTCCACACGCACGCGAACAACCCGTATTCATGGATTCGAATGCGGGAAACCCGCGCACGTCAAAAGACGCACACAGGCATCAACGCATCCGCCACAGGAAGGCAGGCAGAAGCGTCCCGCACACAGTATAAAAGTGCGCGCAAACAATAAACACGTATATACAGCTATGATGAATGCCCCATTTGTCGCAGCACTGATCATGGGACACCGCAGGAGGAGGAGAATAGCCAGTGCCCGCATTTTTTCACCCCGGACAAGCCTTTTTGGGATGCCTGATGACCAGGTCTACGGCAGGTATAGGTTTCCACCTCGTATCATCCTAGACCTGGTCAGGGAGTGGGAAGATGACCTTACATACCCCACCCTCTGCTCCCAAGCATTGAGTCCCTTGGAGAAGGGGCTCAATGTCCTGCATTTTTTGGCCACTGGGTTATTTCAGCAGACTACTGCCATAGTGGGGGGGGTCTCACAGGCCACGCAGTCACGCTGCCTATACCAGGTGTTGGCAATCATCACTGCCTGCCCCTCAGTCCGCAGGCACATATACATGCCCAGAACACCTGCAGAAAGGCAGGCCGTTGTCCAGGACTTTTACAGGGTAGCACACTTCCCCAAAGTGCTCGGTGCAATAGATTGCACCCATGTGGCCCTACATCCACCTCGGGCCACTGAGCACATCTACCGAAACCGCAAGCACTGGCATTCCATCAACGTGCAGGTTGTATGCGATGCAAAGGGAATCATCACCTCTGTCTATGCAAACTACCCTGGCTCCACCCATGACAGTTTCATATACAGAATGTCTGCCCTGAGCCGGGCCCTGGAAGCTAGGCAGCATGGCGAAACATGGCTCCTAGGTGAGTACAAAGGCCCGTGCACATGCATGCATGTCACACACACACAAATACACACACCCCAATAATCACAACCATCATCACCTCTCCAGGGGACAGAGCCTACCCTTTGAGCAACCACATGATGACGCCAATCCGGAACCCCACCACATCACCCCAGGTAAGATACAATGCGGCCCATATTGCAACCAGGGCCATAGTGGAGCGCACATTCGGAGTGCTCAAGTCACGCTTCCGCACCCTTGACCGCTCTGGCGGGCAGCTACTCTATGCACCCCCAGTAGTGTGCAGGATCATTGTGACAGCATGTGTCCTGCACAATGTTGCAACACGGCAGGGTGTACCGGTGGACATGGTGGTGCCCCCACATCCCCAACCACAGGCACAGGCGCTGCCCATGGGAGGGGATAGGGCACGTGGCGAGGAAGCCCGGACCCAGCTTGTGGCCACATTTTTCACCTAAACTCCCACCCCTGTGGAGTGCACACAGGCCTGGCACATACCAGGTGACAATCGATGATGACAAAGAGACAGTCAACTGTCACAACCTTACCACCCTGAGAATGTTGCCATGGAAGTGCCACATTGTGTGCATCCCTAGCTACTTAAACATAAGCAATACTGTGTGACCACAAGGCACACATGCAAGTTGTGAATCACACAGACCTGCAAAACAGGCCATGACTATCACTGTTATGTCACCCAAACCCTCCCAAACCACAACAGGACATGGCAAGCAATAGCTACACACCAAAACAGTACCAATAAGGTACACATTGACATATGAAACATGTAAAGTGGCATCAGACAATGATGCCTGACAAGGAATCAGATGAAATGACGGACCAACAACCTCCCACACAAAAGAACTCATACCCATATGCAGTCCAACAGTTGTAGTAACATAACAATGAATGCCTGCCTACATGCACATTGTGCCGAGCAAAATCAACACTGCACCTTCTGTGTGCCGTGTCCATCTCATGCAACACACTGCTCAGCGCACAGCATAGTGAACAGCCATTGTGTGTGACGCACACCCTAAGCATCACATCTAAGCGACAAATTACATCAAAAAGCAAAATATGCATGTACAGGATCCACAATTGGTCATAGATCATGTGCTGCAGGGACACAGTGGACACCAGAAGGCAAACAGAGTGTACATGTGGACATGGAAGGGTGGTTGTACATGTAGTGGATCATAGTACGAGTGTGTGGGTCAGGAGAGACATGCACTCAATATATGCATGTGCAATCAAGTGACCATCAGTGTCCTCTACACATCACATGTGAACATTCACCATGTCTACACCCCAGCATGTCAAGCCACAACTATTCCCTCACACCTGAAAGCTAAACACAACACATGAACAGGCATTGAGCAGCAGAATACATCATGTACATAGGATACCGCAATTAAAATTTCAGGGTGCGCATCACACTGCAGGGCAAGGCAACTGTCAACAACAAAACACTCCCCCCCCTCACTAATCACCATGACCCATTGAACAACAGCACCTGGGTTATGTAGCCTTCATCCTTGAAGTTCACCTGGCCACAGGATCACCCTTCCCCTTTGTCAACATCTCCCACCTTGTGTGCAAAAAGTGTCCAGCACCCTCAAAGGGCACCTTGACTTGCAAAAACACCAAATCAAAGAAAACTGAAAGCAGGCCAACACAAAAGCCAAGCAAAAAGCATGCAGGCAGCAAAACAAACCAGAAGAGCCTCCAGTAGATGACTTGAAGTAGTAGTACGTCACAAAGCCCAAGTACTACCACAATGACATAACAACCAAGGTAGCACAGTAAAACAATGTCACAACAGGATGTGTACCATGTGTGGTACATAACACAAAATAACTCACCACAAACTGATGTTTACTGTCACAGCTCCCATGTACAGGTGCAGGAGTGGCATTAACCAACCACCCCCACCGTGGTTGGGGTGCCTGCAAGGTCAAACTCACACAGGCCTCTGAGACCCTGGTGGGGAAGGAGGGTCAGGGATATGCAGTCGTGACAGGCATTGCTATACTGGATAACCGGAATGAGGGGCAGGAGAGGGGAGTAGGATTCACACGGGAAAGTAGGAAATGCACAAAACTGTACTCCTCATATTTACACATACACAAGTACACCAAACCTGATCATCATGCACATAGTAACAAATGACTCAAATGGAAGACAAAGAGAAACTTATCTCTGGGGTGAGTGCTGGCCTCCTGCCTGCGCACTCTCAGGTCCGCTAACAGAAGCAGTTTAATGCTGCAAAGAGATCCACAGTTACTAATCTGTGCATGCCCATAACACACAAACACACCACCATATATGCCCCAAAGTAACAAAATACTCTACAAACAAACAATCTGGTGTGGATGCTTCGTACCCATACGTAACATCACCCCTGTGATGGTTCATACACAGTCAATGCAGTAAGTCATGCGCCGCTGGGTGCGTTACAAATGGAAGACCAATGTGTCATAAATCACACAACATGCAATGTTCCCTGGGTAAGCAGCCAGACGCAAATAGCAAATAGCAATAGCACTTGTTCTGAAGTATGACTTCAGAACAAGTCGTGTTCCACCATGACCCAAATAAAGTAGGTAGTGCATGTGTCAAATTCTACATGGTAATGAAATGCACTGCACACGAGTCTGTCCCTTGCTGTCTGTCCCTGTGAGCTGCTTCTTTCCATGTCTTGCAATGCTACATGGCTAATACAAGTTTCTCAATGGACCATGGTGGACCAGAGGGTATGTGCCACTGGCGCTGCAGGTGCACCAGACAACTTACCCATCAACTAGCCATTTGTCCACCAACACATCTCAGCTGTATTGTGCGCTTCAACACCAATATTTGTCCAAGCCCACCGTCAGTGCTGCTACTAAGCATGCATGTGCAACTGGCCAGGTGGAAGGTCTGCTGCGTTGTGGCCCACCTGTGCTGCTCACCTTGCCTGGAGTCCCTTGAAACATGTCAGCTGTTTTCGGATGCATGAGCGCAATCCCTGTGCCTCTGCTTCCGCACACATGCGCATGTCGGCACCAGCAAACGTGTCCAGCTTCCAGACGTCCAATGGCCCATGTCTGCTGGCAAAGGTGGTCTGGAGGCTCATCCCCCTGCAGAAAGTGCATGAAACACGTGATTAATGCTTTAAAATCATCTGTGTGTGTCTCTTCAGGCATTACATGACTGGACCATGTCAGAGACGTACATAACAAATCACACCATCAGTCCGTCTTTCACAGGCAAACTGTTGAACACACCATCTACGCCATGAATTGCAACAAGCACATGTACAGTATAGATAATACACATAGTACACAATGAATTGCAATGAATGTACACATCAATCATGAAACCCCCCATCTAACGAATGAAGAACAGTGGTTAATAACACCCCTATCATCCCCACTAGCTGTGTTAACACACGTTTCACAGCAGCAGACATGCCACAGATATGACAGTCCAGAGCCCTTGTGTAATAGGCTGTTACACCAAACCATCCTTGCGAGCCCATGGATAAGGGAAGCAGGAGTGGCATATGTGAGTCAAGGACCCCAAGCTGCAAACACAAACACAAGACAAGCTTGAAGGGCCCAGCTGGAACAGACAGTGGATGCTCTCAAAAGTCACAAAGCACCACACTGTCACATGAAAGCACAATAGACAAACTATTTTAAACTATATTAACTAATTACACTAACAAATTGAAACTAAACTAATATGACCCGGGGGGGGGGGGACTCAGGAGGGGGAAGGTACAGGGTGCTGCTCAATACCCACATGCGATGATGTTGAGGAAAAAAAAACCTCCATGGGCTCAAAGCCTGCCCAGCTCGACCTATGTGGGAGATAGACTGTCGTCCGAGTCTGGCTCTTCCTGGAAAGGAGGACGTGGCACATGAGCCTGACCACGCCTAGCCGCAGCTTGCCCCTCATCAGCAGCAAGTCTGCTGGACGGGTGAGCCTGGTTCTGTGTGGCGATCACACGTAGGTCTGCATGCAGAACCTCCCGTGATACAAGTGCTTCCTCTTGCAAGGTAGCACATGTAACACAGAGTTCCTCCTGCAAGCCCTGGCTGGGCAACTGCTGCACCTCCCGGCAAGCATGTAGCTCAGCCGAGATGGTACGCTCAAGCTGCGCAAACCTCTCCTCTGCCCGCTCCCTCTGCGACATCATAAGGACACCCAGAGTGGATCTGAGCGAAGCATACTCTTGCCTCAGGGCCTCCATGTGTGCCTTTGCGTGAGCAGCAATTGCTTTACGCAGAGACATTTCAGCCTGGCATGCCCTGTCTGAGGCCGCCATTCCAAGCCTGAGCGAGCGGGCCGTGGACCGTGCCGCCTGCTGCTGGAGAAGCACCGGCCTAGCAGGGGGGAGCACGGATTGGGCCAAACGCTCCATGCTCTCAGCGATGTTCTCCATTGCTGCCCCCTGCCGTTCAGAATTGGCAGTCATGTCTTTCTCCCACTCAGTATACTGCGGTTGCGCGCGGTGACCGCGTTGCTGGGCTTGATCCCTGCAGGACCCAAGGACTGGGTGTCCTCGTTGTGTTGGCACCGCCCGCGGCTGCACGACTACATGCCCCCGTCGACGTGATGGCCCAGGCACATCAGTGACTGGTGTGGAGGGTGACCCTGCGTCCCGATCCACCACAGGCAGAGGTTCCAAGACTGTCCGACCCCTCATTGCAGGTGTCGCGGACAGAGGAGTGCCCACATCAGAATCACTCACCCCTGACATATGGACCTGTTGCTCGTCCAACTCCACATGGACATCAGAGTGGTCTTCAGGGCTGGACTCATTGCCAGCCAGAGACAAGATGGACTGTAGCACATGTGGGTTTTCATGGCCTACCACCCCACGACCCCCATTTGTGCCGGGTTGCTCAAGTGATAACAACCCTGTGCCTGGCATGACAACACGATCCTCTGGCTCCATTGCGTCATCATCTGGAAAGTAGAGAGAAATAAGGTCACTACACATGTTAGAAGCACACACCATACACACACAGACACCAAACACATCAAGCAGACATGTCACACACAAATTAGAACCTGCCATGCATGCAGGGTCAACTTGAAATTGCTTCTGTGATTAGGCATGCCAAAAGGTGTCAGTTTGCACTGAAGTGGGTCAATGCAGTGCAGCAAATATGTACGTTACTCACTATCTACATGTACAAGAACTTCATGATGTGTGTCATAAAATGTGAAGGCAGTGCAAGGTCAACTTCAGGCATCACATGCAATGTGCATTCAATGGGTAGCATGTCTACAAGCAAACCACCCCTCCCCCAAGTGCAAATGCAGGGATGCCTAGCATGGTATCAAAAGGCTGAACATAGAACTGTGTATTGACAGACAGTGTTGACTAGCATCAACAGCATCATGTGAATCAAGTGACAACACAGCAAATGATGATGGGACAGTAAGCAGGACACATGATGAAACCTCTGGAGTACACCCACGTGTGAAGGAGACACTACACCAGTTGGACAGAGTCATTGGCCATTAAACAGGCTGAGGCCTGTAACCCACACAGACTGTCAGGCCCTAAACATGTGCGCAACGCAGTACTGAGCCACAGTGGGCATGGGAAGGCTGATGAAATGCCATGCAATGTATGCCACCCAGGACCTGTATTACATTGATCATCCAGTCAAGAACACATAGGGGCATGCCTCGAATGCACATGGAGCATGAATGGGCACTCATGTCCCTGCGGGGCATCTGACCTCTGCACAGTACAAGTGAGATACCCTGCATCAAGTACTAAGGATGTACCACACAGCATATGTCTGGCAGATTGGCCACTGGAAGTTAGCATGTACACAGGACGCATGAACAGGGAAGTACCCAACGGCAATATTGAAGCAGACCAGTGCAAAGGTGGAATTGGGGTGCAGAGCGGGGGGTGGAGGGGCAAGGGAGCATGCCTACATGGAGTACCCGCATGCAGGCAGAGGACACATGCACGTCAGTCATGCTATGACATTGTCCCTGGGCTGAGAGGAAGGTCACCCCACGCTACATGCAGAAGGGCCAGTGAGCTGGAACATGGACCGGAGGGGCATACTGGTAACCAGCATGTGAGTACGGTGCAATAGTGGTAATGCGGACAGTCCCCGTCTGCTCCACATGTCCACCATCCAGCAGAGCAGACATGCATCAGGGAATCATTGCATTACTTGCACATCAGAACCATGTACACGTGACATGTAGTGGCAGTCATTCACAACACATCACTCAAGTAAAACACACACGTCCTCAACGAACACGCATCAACACTCACTGGACTGGGCGTCAAAGTCTGGCATCTCTCCCACTCCTTTGACCGATTCAGATGGTAAGAACTCCGCAACGAGTGACTCATGCGGATTGAGGTCTTCCTCCGCCGGTGCAGGCCCAGTGGCGGTCACCAGAGTCAAGTTGTAATTTGAGGCACGCTTAGCCTTAGTGCTGCGTTTGAGGTCATTCCAATGCTTTTTGCAGTCTTGCGCCATGCGCACCTCATGGCCGAATGCACTCACATGTTCCGCAACTTGCTTCCAGTGGGTATCACGGTGGGCAGCCTTAGTCTGACAATTAGCACCCACTAGCATGTCACGGCTATGGTCCCGCACGTAGTCCACAAGGAAGTCCAGTTCCTGGTTGCAGAAAGGCTTCTTCCTCGACGTGCAGGAGGTCGTGGGTGTGTGTGGGGTCCCAGCCTGTGCTGCAGGTGCAACTTTCCTCCTCTTGGATTGTGGCGCAGACCCTGGCTGGCTAATGCCGCCCTGATCAGTATGGCCAGTGGGTTCGGTGGATTGAGCCAAGGGAGTGGCAGGTGGAGGGACGACCAAAGGCCTGACTTGTGTCAGTGGCAGCTGGGTGCCCTCTAATGGACCCTGCGCAGCAACATCTGCTGTGGCAGGGTCATTGACCGCAACTGTCCTGGTTGGCAGACTCACAACCGGGGTGTTGTTGGGTGCATCTGCCCCTGCACTTGCCAACACCTGGCTGTTCGGGGCAGCAGATGACATAACTGCCCCAGGGATACGTGTCTTGGTCAGGGCAGCCCTGCGTGCCCCTACGGTTTCCCTCCTGGCCTGTTGGAAATCTTCCAAGGGCTCTTCAAGTGCCAACGCAGCCTGCACTGGCAGACCCTGAGCCTGGGTGGTGGTGTCCACAGCTGCACCTGCAGCTACCACTACCCTTGGGCCCATGGCAGTCGATGAAACGGACTGCCGGGTCACATGGGTGCCAGTGCCAGATGCAGAAGCTGCATCTCCCGGAACCACAGGGGGTGGTGGCATGACTGCACCAACACATGGCACAACATGTGCTCAAGTGGCGCACCACTGCCTCTTCCCCTCTGCGGCCACACTGGACACCATGGTGTCCCCCTACTCCCTGGTCACCCCAGCCACGTCCCTGACCACGCCCGCCACGAGGAGGATGCCCAGCTGAAGCGCCCCTCAAATTTGGTGGCCTCCCAACCATGGCACAGATGTAGTAGTGCCGGCACAGATGGAGTAGTGCCAATGGGAGGGGTACACCACAATGGACCTGGGCAATTGGGGTGAAGGGGGTTTGATGCAAGATGTTAACAGCCCCCCTGCACCTGCATGGCTGTATGTGACCCCGGTGATGTAGTGACGGGTCACGCAACGCTCAGGCACCCCAAAACTGCAGTAAAACCGTGCACACAACCCTGCAGCCTACGTGCGTGGAATCAACCTCCCGCAGTACGCGGTAGCACCCAGTAGCACGAAAAACACGTACGCGTGGGACACGCAGGCTACTATGACCTCGAAAACGGGTGTGATACACATGGGCACCCACAATTGGAAAAATAGCGTGCGCGACTCACCGTTTGACTAGCACGATGCAGAAAAACACACGTAGCAAATACCCCCGCCAAAAGAAGAGATACGTCCTTGATAGCTGTGAAGTTGCGATGGCGCGAAACAACACGAAGCAGAAACACACGTCGGTCTCCACGAAAGGCACGTACAGCGAACTGCTGGCCCCGCTCACCTTTGACCCGTGCTGAGGGAAACGCCCGCGCGTAGGCCCTTTCCTCAGATTACACACATTCACACGCGGACGTGCAGTTTTTTCACGTGTGCTGAACCACTATACCCACGTCACGAGGAAAACGCGTAACATCACAGAAGCGCTTACGCGCTAAGGGCCTTTGGTCCAATGAAATCTCGTACTTGTGCTGACGCGCTTACGCGCTAAGGGCTTTACCTCCAATTACACGCTGACGTGCAATTTTTTCATGTGCCAAATCACTCCGTATCAAGCTGGCCACGCAACAACACACGGAAGACCACGCTCCTGCCCAGAAGGCCGAATTACTGCCCCCCAGAGCCCCTAGCATGCTCCCACCTGCCATCTGCTGCTGCCTGACTGCCTGATGCCCACGTGCCCTGCTATTTGCTGCCTGCATGTTAGCCAGGGGTGCAGTTGCTGTGACCACCCCTGCTGGAACCGAATACTCCCGACTGGGATACCATCGCTCCACAGCCCAGCCCCAGGACCCAGTTGCCCACCCACTCCTGCCTCTGGGGTTGCCATGTCGGGCATAACACCATCTGGCACTACTGGCAACCCCCAGCCGGAGAGGCAGAGTGCCACCAGCTTCACTGCAGGGAAGTTTTTGACCTGGTTGAGCAAGTCCTGGGGCAGTATGATGCCCTCTTTGGAAGTTCGTGCGCCGACTATGTAGGACGGACCAGGATCTGGATGGACACCGTGACTGCCATCAACGCGGAGGGGGTGGCAGGCCACGACTTACAACATGTAAAGAAGCGCTGGGAGGCCTTCAGGTCCAGGACCCTCAACAAGGCCCGGTGCCTTTTGAAGGCAGCGGATGCCAAGGGGCGCCGGGGCCACCTGTCCGACCACCAAATGAGGGTCCTGGAACGCATACGCCCAGCGCTCCACGTCCAGGTCCTTGAGAGGCAGACCCGTCGGGAGTCGAGCAGTAAGTGTACATGCATACTGATTGGATGCTGTGCGTGTCGTGGTGTGCCAGTTGTGTGCAGGTTGCACATGTGTTTTTGTAGGGCCATGTAGGGATGTGTATGAACAGGGGCGTGTAGCTGCCACATGTGAGTCCTCTCAGGTGTGAGACACATCAATGGTGTATGTGTTGGTAAGCATGCAGGCCAAATGCAGATGTGGGAGCACACATGTTTGAATTTCTGTGTATGTACGTTGGCATGGTTGTGGTGTCACACATGGATGGTGGTTCCAGCTGCATGTATCTGCACAGTGTACATGTGCATGTGTGTGTATTTGACAAGTGTGCAACTGTGATGCAACATGGATGCATGTGACACTGATATGTAGAAGGCTGAATGCCAGATGTGACATGGATGGCGATCTCATCACTGCGACAGTTGGTGGAGATGTACACATGTATGTACGTGTGGTGGCGTGTGTGCATGTCTTGTGCACTCCCCGTGTTTCATGTGATGTAAGGCTCACCTCTGGCTGCTCATGCTGTTGTATGTGTATGGATGGTGCTGCCTGGTGCAATATTGCTGTGGAATTGCTCATGTGTGTGAGTTGAAATGACATGTGTGTTGGGGATTGTGATGCCATATCTGAAGTGTGACACTGCCACTCATGTGCAACTGTCATGTGTGTATCAGTCCATTGTACAGTGCCCTGATGCCTGTGTCCTATCTCTCCCTGTCTGCAGCGTCAATTGATGAAGAGGGCGGAGAGGGTGCTGTGGAGCAAGGCGGCAGGGATCGCACCGCCAGCCGGAGACGCAAGGCCCGGCTCCCCTCCCAGGTTGTCATCTCGTCAGGGAGTGAGGAGTCCGGTGCCGCCTCCAAGGCCGCAGCTGCCGAGGGTAGGTCCAAGAGGCGGATGTTGGAGTTGGACTCCTCGGCAGCAGAAGGGGCAGCTGAGACCCCACAGGGTCCGACGGAGGAAGATGGCACGGAGTCATACAGGTTGGTGGGGGGTTTGGTGGAGGAGAAGGCCGTGGAAGGGACAGACACGGGGTCTGGAGGTGGGGATTCCAATGGTGCTAGTGGTGCAGTGCAGGGGCAGGGACAGGAGGCAGCACAGGCCACCGCGGAGGTGCCTGTGTGTAATCCTGTCCCCGATCCTGTGACTGCATCATCCTGCACCAGCAGGGATGCCTACGTCCAGACCCGTTTTCAGGGAGGGGATCTGCTTACAACAACTGGCCTCCCTCTCCCTGCGGACGTGGCTATCTGGGACCGGGTTGAGCCTGTCCTGAGTGGGATGGTGTTGCGTCAACCAGGCATGCGAGGTGTCCTGGAATCATCTCGAATGCCTCGTTGACCGTGTTGACCTACTGGGACGGGTCACCAGAGCCGGATTCCTCGTTTTGCTGGCCCTTTTTCCAACCCCCTCCTCACCTGAACCCCCTATGCACCAGTCATCCTCCACACCATCTTCCCACCCATGTATCACCTGGGTACCCTGTGGAGCTGCCTCTGACCCTGCAGCCAGGCTGGTGGAGGACATATCCCTGCCACAGTCGGGAGTCGGACGTCCAGCAGGGTTGGCCACCTCAACAACTGCAACCCAGCCGGAGGAGGACATGCAGGCAGCAAGAGCCAGGGCACAGGCACAGGCACAGCAGCAGCAACAAGGTGGGAGCCATGATGGCTCGGGGCCTTCAACATCGGAGGGGCAGTCATCGGCCAGAGGGCAGGAGGACCCAGGATTGGAAGTGCCTTCCGTGTGGCAGCGGTTGGGCCACGCCATAAATGCGGAGCGACAGCAGGCGGAAGAGGCACTGCTCACGATGGTCAGGGTAGAGAACTCCATGCGGAGGGTACTGAGGCGGGCTGAGTGCCTCGCGGCAATTCGCAGGGAGTTGGAGGTGAACATGTCAACGTCCCTGCGAACCCTCGGGGCCATGGAAGAGGACCGCCTCCAGGCCATTGAGCGGGAGTTCGATGATGCCCTCGCCCGGGACATCGAAAAGTGAGCTGTCAGACTAGCCCGCTGCCATTGTAAATAGTTTTTAGAGTTAGGTTTCCTTTTCCTTTTCCTTTGATTTGTGGTGACACACATTTGTATATATTTTTTTTATTAGGTAGTTTCTTAGGTAGGTTTCATTTCTTTCGTTGGGCTCATGGACCCTTGACAATGGATTGTACATAGTTGGACAATGGATTTATTTGAACTTTATATTTGATTTTGAACATGGATTAATGGATTTTTCTTTTGGACAATGGATTGTACATAGTTGGACAATGGATTATTTTGAACTTTTTCTTTTGATTTCACCATGGATCAATGGATTTTTCTTTTTACGTTTCCTTTGGATTTGCGTTGGTGGAGGGAGAGTTTTGACTATTTTTCTTTAGGATTACTTTGGATTGGTTGTACTTTTCATTTACTCATCTTTTGCACATGCTTTTCATTTCATGTTTGCTATTTTGTTATGCTTTCATTTCATAGCTTTATTTTTGTACGTAATACATTTTCATATTTTAGTTCCATGTGTGGGATTCGCTCATTGGGTTAATGCATGTGAAAATGTGGGTTTACACAATCAATGACACCCAGTGTGTGTGTGTGTGGCGGGCATGTGTTGATGTACATAGTTGACTTTTGGTTTTTGTCTTGAGATAGACATGTCACTGTGGGGTGGATTGGGAAATCATTGTGTCTCAAGTATGGGGTGGTGTACTGTGGTATTTTTGTGTAGAAGTGTGCCATGATTGTGCATCTTTACTTCATGTAGGAGGGACATGAGTGGGGGCCTGCTGGCAGGTGCCCATCACTGCTGGGGGGTGGGGCTGCTGGGGGACATGAGTGGGGGCCTGCTGGTAGGTGCCCCTCACTGCTGGGGGTTGGGGGTGCTGGGGGACATGAGTGTGGGCCTGTTGGCAGGTGCCCCTCACTGCTGGGGGGGTGGGGGTGCTGGGGGACATGAGTGTGGGCCTGCTGGCAGGTGCCCCTCACTGCTGGGGGGTGGGGCTGCTGGGGGACATGAGTGGGACATAAGGGGGGGCCTGCTGGCAGGTGCCCCTCCCTGCTGTGGGGTGGGGGTGCTGGGGGACATGAGTGGGACATGAGTGGGGGCCTGCTGGCAGGTGCCCCTCACTGCTGGGGGGTGGGGGTGCTGGGGGACATGAGTGGGGCCCTGCTGGCAGGTGCCCCTCACTGCTGGGGGGTGGGGGTGCTGGGGGACATGAGTGGGAGCCTGCTGGCAGGTGCCCGTCAATGCTGGGTGGGTGGGGGTACTGGGGGACATGAGTTGGTGATCACTAGTGCAAGGTGACATGTGGCTTGGCTGGGGGGCATGCCCATGGTGGATGGGCTGCCTGCGGGACATGACCAGGGGTGCAGGGTAGTCCCCTGTGGTGTGGGCTGCCTGCAGGGGCCGTGGAGGGGGTAGAGAGCACACCTGGGAGGACCCACACTGCCAATTCACATGTAGGACTCCCCGCGCACCCCCAAAATACACATACCCCGCTCCAATTGCATGTGAAACTTCCTGCGAACCCCAGTAATACACGTACCCCACTCGCACAGGGCTTACCGCGTGTGAAAATTCCTGCAAACCCCAGTAATACACGTAACCCACTCGCACAGGGCCAATCAGGTGTGAAACTTCCCGCGAACCCCAGTATTACACGTACACCACTCACACAGGGCCTATCGCGTGTGAAAATTCCTGCGAACCCCAGTTATACACATACCCCACTCGCACAGGACCTATTGCGTGTGAAACTTCCCGCGAACCCCAGTAATACACATACCCCACTCGCACAGGGCCTACCGCATGTGAAAATTCCCGCGAATTCCCAGTTATACACGTACCCCACTCGCACAGGGCCTATCGCGTGTGAAACTTCCTGCAAACCCCAGTAATACACGTACCCCACTCGCACAGGGCCTACCACGTGTGAAAATTCCCACAAACCCCAGTAATACACGTACCCTACTCGCACAGGGCCTACCGCGTGTGAAACTCCCCACGAACCCCAGAAATACACGTGCCCCGCTCGCACAGGGCCTACAGCGTGTGAAACTCCCCGCGAACCCCAGAAATACACGTGCCCTGCTCGCACAGGGCCTACAGCGTGTGAAACTCCCCACGAACCCCAGAAATACACGTGCCCTGCTCGCACAGGGCCTACCGTGTGTGAAACTTCCCACAAATGAGCACGGTACGTGTATTTCCAGGGGTGCGCGAGGAGTTTTACACGCGATTGGCCTAGCGTGAGCAGGGTACTTGTATTCCGAGGGGTGCGCGGGGAGTTTTACATGCGTTTTCGTGGTTGGGGGGCTGTATGCTGGTCCACTGGCCTGTGCTCCATGTACTGGATTTGTGCGCTGTTCATGGCGCACGGAGCGGGTTTGGGGCGCGTAACAGGTGCTGCTGCAGGGTCGCTGCGCCACTCTGCGCCACGGCGGTTTAGGGATGTCAAAATCCATGAATACGCTGTGCGCCGAAATGGGTTTTGGCGCACGCGGCTTGCGCAGACTGCCGCATGCGCACACTGCGAACCAGCCGCGTGAATTCTATGAATTACCCCCTAAGAGTAAATGCACTGCCTTAAGCAAAAAGCTGCAGTTGGTGGCTTCGAAGATAACTGTGGAGGTACAAGAGATGCAAGTGGTAGACAAGAGAGTGTAGCAGGTGACAACTGTAGGATGTTTTAATCGGGCAACATCTAGTTTGGTGGAATTTTCAACCAATTTTCATTTATTTAATAGTGTTCTTTTTATGAACACTGGACCCCCAATTTAACAATATTGATTCACTACAGTCTCCCTTGCTGGAAAAGAAACACACAGGGCTGCACTGAAGGTCTATTAATTATTAAATAGAAATACATGAATCAATGTAAATATCAACAAGTAATCTATCTATGAAATTCCAATTACAGTCATAGCTATGAAGACGAAAGCTCAATATCCCTTTGTATCATCCATAAAGTTGTCTGGGGCCGGGGACCACACTATCTACAACTGGCTCTCACTAAATACTCTCCATCCAGATCTATATGTTCCTCCAGCACCAACTCTCTGTGTGTCAAGGGCTCCAATAAACAGTGACCTGGTGGCCAATCTCTTTCCTCGACAGGCTCCCTCTGATGGAACAGTTCCTCCTTCCCTTCCTTTCCATCTCCTCCTTCCCTACCTCCTCTGCTAAACCCCACAGTTGATGAGATTGGTGACCAAGGCCCGCAAAGTGTCCTTCTGTGTCCTGGCCTCCCACACCCAATCGCCTTCAGCCTCCGTCCGCTCCCACGGCTTGCCTTGGCACCCACTGGCCTATGCCACCACAGGCCTGCACTTATTTATTGGCAGCTGACCACTCTCGCCTATTCACTTAACAGATGCTTATTCCATAGCACTTGCCACTTTGGTACACCTATCACTTACCCCCAGTCACTCACTCCTTCTCTCTCTCTGCACTTGCACATTCTGAATGCTCAACAGGCCTAGTAAGTCCTCCTATATCTTTCATTGTTGTATTTGCTTTTGGGCCATTGTTCCCTCCCTGTTGCCCTGTCGGCGCTTTGAAACACAATTTACTTGATGAATAAGCACCTACCAAATGCACAATAATTAAATAAATGCACTGTATGAATCTGTATGAATCACCTTTCTATGCTACATTTAATTCAATAGATATTTGTAAAAAGAAACATAACCGTATGTAAATTTGTTTAATCCAGAGCACACATACACCATTTGCTGAACAGTGTATGAAGGCTTGGGACACAATTGTAATTTGATAGGAAATGGAATTAAATCAATAGTCCCCAACTTCTTAGGATATATGATCAATGTATCTACCCTACCCCCTCAGTACTTTCATTATTAGAAATTACTCAGATTCAATATTTTCCCATTTAGACTGCAGTTCCCCTCAGGAATGTGTTGCTTAATATTATACTTCTATATGAATTTTCTTTGGCTGTCTCAAAGACAGATTGACACCCTCTTAATTACTTATTACATTCTTCCCCTCAAGGAGCCGGTGGGCATTGGTCAACAAGATGGGGCCAGCATCCCTCCACAACCTGGTATACCTCTTTTTGTAATGGGGCCTATCTTCTGTCATTTCCACTGAAGAAGACTTAGGGGTTTAACTTCAAGTAGGCCTCACTTACAATGCATTGCTATTCATCCAAAATGGGCCCACAGGAAATCAATCTCTTCCATTGTCCTTTCTGTTGTTATGAATTCTCATTTCTCTCCATCTTCAGTCAGCAGTCAGTTTGTGAGTGGGTGAGCGAGATTCCCCAGAATCACGGAAGCACCTCTTTGTAGATTGAACCTGTGTCTCATTGATTGTCAGATTTTTCATCCATCAAATAGACCTTAACAGCATCCAATGTGATCTTGAAATATGGGTCAAGTGACGACAGAAGCAGATACCCAGTGTTATCTTTCATTGAGGCCATACTGTCTGAACTTTGTGGGCCAAATTAATGTGGCGTTAAGCCCCCATTCCAATGTCTGGAATCGGGTGGGGGGAGCAACAGCCCAGGGGCCCAAGTTAATGACCCGAGCCAAGGGAGTACATTGAGGTGCCAAACAAAAAACGTAGTTTCAGTCGTTGAACGAGAAACCTCAAGGGTCCCATTCAATGACTGAAAATACTGTCTAAAGATGGGCTCCACGGAAAGGGAAGGCAGGGCTCTGTACGGAGCCCCTCTTCCCTTTCCAAAACAGCTGTCGGGAGCATAGCAGAAGGTACAGCTGTGAAATAAGGTATGTGGGGGAGAATAAAAAAATAATATTAAGGGGACAGAGGGTGGGGTGAAGTTGGCGTCAAGAGGAGCTGGCTGTCAGGTGGAATGGAATGCATGCTTTCACCAACGGTTCAAACCTGCGTTCTTACCCATCTGATTGGCTGGCTCCCCCCACCATGGTGTTAATGTTGGTTGACATGTTCAACCGGTTGATTACCAGCAGTTACAACAGTGGAAGTAACACACTAAGTGATACACTATGCAAGCAATACATCTTGCTGACCTCCTCTGAATGATGTTGAATACAACAGACAATAAACAGCAGCTGTCAATGTATTGACACACACATTGTCTAACAAATGCTATGCTGTGACTCCTGCAACAATGTTCTGGAAAGCTATTCTGAACACTGCCAATGGTTAAGATCAATTAAAAATCTTCCAACCATCAAATAAATAGGTTAAAGTTTGTCTCCCGGTATGAGAGATATTATACCCTGATTCGAGACACTTGCTCACTGCACCACAGGGAACCTCGATTTATCTCACTTATGATGCTCAACAAGGTCCAGACATGTCTGAAGTTGCTTGTGTTTCCTTTCTAGGGGTATGTGGTCTAACAGCTCATGCTAGCCTGAGCCCATTCGTTGTAGTACTGGATTTATTTGCATTTGGTTGGTCCCTCTGTACAAAAGCACATATGGGCTAAAATAAGGTGTGGCATAATGTTGCCCAGATGACGGCCAAGGTTTATCATTAATTCAAAACCTTCACATTTATTTAGAAATACTCAGTTGTGGCATTGCATTATTCACACAGCTGCACAACATCTGCTGGTCGAATTGCAATCGGTGCCAACTGTAGTCTATAAATAATGTTGAAGCAATTTGTGGTGTGCCAACAATTGCTGCACAACATTTCTTGCACTATGGGCTTATCTGAAGTGGGAGCACATCTTCTAGGCAACAGCAAATATTTCCTTCACCAACCACTAATGTTGGATGAAATGTGTAACCACATAGTGAAGGGCATGAGCATCGAAAGTATTATGTTCTTGCCAAATTGCAGGGCAGAAATGACATTAAAACTATTATGAAAAAAAATAACGCTTGGTCGCATATGTTGGGAGCTCAAAATGGTGCCATTGCCACCTCAATTTTCTCTCAGGTGTCAATGCATCTGCAGGTTTTGCCTTTAAAGCCTTGCATGCAGAAAGTGGTGCAATACCATTCAGCATTTATGTTCTTCCATCAGTAAATGGAACGCGACCCACTTTGAGGTCACATCCATGTAGTCAATACTTGGTCTACCATGCCACTTGTTCATTGTGATTTAGCCTTTCATGTTGTCTCACTGATCTACTACCCATTCACTGTGAAAAATGTACCTTTTTTTTTTTTTTTTTTAAAGAAAAACCAATACAGCCTTAAGGGAAAAAATGTAGACTAGGAATGTCACAGCCATGACCAACTTGATCAACGTCACTTAAAGAAAATGTGGTTTTCAATAAATTCATACATCCATAATCAACATAACAAAGTATTTAGTAGTGAGAAAACACACCCTGTTGTATGACCTGTAATGTGATTTGTAATATTTGTATACAGTCGAAACGGCTCCAACACACTGTCTTGGCATAAAAAGATTATCAGTGTAAGAAGTGGAGCTACTGTTCATCATCTGAAACAATATTGACAAAGCAAAATGTTTTCTTGAATGAAATTAAAGCTTCAGGTTTTGCTCGGTACCAGCCACTGAAAGTACTCTCTACCTTTCAAATAATTCTAAGAATGTTATTTTCCAAATAGTGTTTAGTGCTGTCACAATTGTTCACAAACATGCACTTACCTTGTTCATCACAACAACCTATTACACTGAGTTATAAACATTGTATATCTTGCTTTATGACATTCTAAAAATGTGCGTATAAAACTAATGCTTTTTTTCATAATTCACAAAAAGTTGAAACAGACAAATACAGCCGATAAAAGGACATCCTACCTCTTAACAATTCTCTGAATTGTTCTTCACACCCAGCATTTTGCCAAATCTTTGCAACACACTATTTTTGTCATGTCAGTCAAAAAAAGTTGGCACAATCAGTTGCAGTCATTGAGTATAGTTTTCTCCTTAGAAACAACTCTATTAATGCTGCTTTTCATTAGCATTTGTGTTGTCTAACCTGTCACAATCATTTTGAAGGTTCAGTTACAGCCTCTGAAAATATACAGCAACTAGTAGTATGCCTTTCAAAAGGCAACATGAGTTAAAGCAGTATCTATTACCACAATAAAAAATCAAAAAGAATATTCTTCACTTTAGTAAATGCAATCGCCCAAAACCCGTAAATTAGTTGCTACATAAGTATTTTGTTTCATCACAAAACCTAGCAATTACTATTTGCTTTTGTCCATTACCAAAATGTTGCAAACTCAATGAATGTTAACTTCTGCCCCAAACAAATCTAAGTATGTGTTCCAAATCAATGTTTTACCTCATTGCAAAACGATGTGAGATTCAGTTACGACCAATGAATGTACATTTCTGACAAATCTGAGAACTGTTCTTCCCAACCAGTATTTTGTCTCATCAAATCAGAACTAGAAAATGCTCTTGTTCATCCCAAAAAATGTGCACACTGTGTAGTAGCCACTGAATGTTACGCCCTGTCTCCAAGCAATTCCACAATGTTTTCTTTGCAACAATTATTGTGTCTCATCAAAAATATGGCATATTCAGTTGTCACCTGCCAGCACCAAACAATGTTGTACTTTGTCATCATTGTTATTCGCTGACTCAAAATGAAAAAAAAAATGTGGATGCCATTTAAGGTGGGTACTAGCATTCTTTTCTCCTCTAATAATACATGACTTTCAATTTTCAGTTTCATAGTGTGTGAAAAGAACTCCAAATTCAACAAAGAAAGACTACAAGTACCATAAGGCATTGCACCTCATGCCCACTGGGTGCGCCTATTTAACTGAGATTGTGCGCGCCTACCCGTGGAAGCCCCTGAAAGTCCTGCTTTGCAGCGGCGACGCGAGGAGCTTTACTGGTGCTTCTGTCTTCTCTTCCTTTTATTTTCACAGCTGTGTTTGTATAGGAAAGCAGCATTTGAAGGTTGGTTGATAATTGGTTTTTAGTCCAGTTTTCGTTGCATGACTAAGAAAAGATAATTCAAGCAATGTATACATTACGCAGAGGCATGACTTTGCTGCCTGTAGTGAGATCAAATAATCCGGCGGTGCCTAAACAGTGTGCCGCGTCCTTTAAACGTTTTTTTGAGTCCCAAACTTGTTCCACCCCAAAACGCTGTTATAACATGTTAAAAAAAACAACTTTAAAAACATCAAAGGACTTGGCAACACCTGATATTCGCATATGTTTTCCTGTACCCCTGACTGGGGCAGTAAACAGTGTTTCCTCCATGGTTCCGCGGAAGAGGCTCTCTCCCGCTGAAGAAGCGAGGTGGGAGCCCGGTCAAGCGCGAACAAATCACTCCATATACACTGTCGTCTCTAACAGACAGTGTGGTATTGAGAAGTGAAGTGGGTGAGTACGCTGTTAAAGAGTCGGGCGATGCTGTGGTAATCAATCTGGACTCTATGCACACTAGCTACTCTGCCCAAACAATATCTGAGAAACTGTCTTTCTCGCCTAAAATGTTTTCCACTGCTAGTTCTGATAAATCCAATACAACCTGATCTTTTCTGGCACCTACACCTAGACAAATGACAAATAGAGACACCTATTCCAGAGAAATGACAAACAGAGAGACTCACTCCTCACAGATTGGAAGTAGAGTAGTAGTTCTTGCCCTGGAAGCAATGAATACAACTATGAACACCTTGGTGAAATTATTTGACTCCTTAAACGACAAACTAAATGCTCAGAGCATCCAAATTGCCTCCATTCAAGCATGGCAAACCACAGTTAAACTATTGGAAGTAAAAGATAGTCACCCCATGGAATCAAAAACTGTGTCGCCTATGAGAACTGTGCATACTGACAAAGCCTCTTCTCCAATTATTAAACTTTAGAGAACAGCTATTGCTAACACCAGCTTCACACGCTACCACAGGTGCATTACCTCACAACATCATCACTGCCCCTGCGGTCTCTGGTAACACGGAACCTGTTTCCTCGCCTCCCTCTTCTGAGGTAGAAGACAAACAAATATACACTATCTTTGCTAAAACACCTAAAGGCAATTCCTTCTTGCCAAATTCAAAAAGGATGACCGTCTACAAAACTAAGAAAAACATAACAGCTGCCCAGGAGAAAAAAAACAAGAACATAAAAACTAAGAAACAAACCACATCGGGCTCGGCAAAACAGTTTATTAATGGCCTTACCACTACAGGAAGAACTACAAGCCTAGCATCTGCCGTCATAATGAGAAAATACGTGCTTCTGAACAAAACGCAGAAAGCTAAAATGGGGATCCAAAAGTTAAAACATCTTAATACCACCCCATATGCCCCTTTAGACAGCCTTGTTCAGGAAATTCAGAAACATTCCAAACCACTAGCCAAAACAGTGCTGGACCCCAAATCAACGTATGTGGGTCCCTCTAACACCCCTGGAAATAATCCCAACTCAAGTAGCGAATCTTTGAAAATGCTAACTCAGGCAAACCGGTCTTGGTTGGAAGCTCAAATGTCACGCTTGAAAGGGATACAGTTCCATTTGAAGTGCAGGGCGTAGAAATTGCTAAGATGCTACAGTCCCTTCTACCGAAAGCTCAGCCCACAAATGTAACGCAAACCGCAATAGCTCCCCAATCCCAACTCCAAGGCTCAAGAAAACAAGTGAATGGTTTAAATCCTGACATTAGTTCCAACACTTTAATTATTGGCTGTCGCCCTGCTCCCCATCCTTAATACCTTTTAAATAGGCAGAGCATTCTTGAGATCTTCTCTGATATAAGACAATTGGATGATGTGGGCATGGCTGACATTGAACAGGTTGACTTTATCAACAAAAACATCTTGACCACGAGCTGTTTGAAGCTTCGCTCCCGACTGGTCCGTAACATCATTTGGTCAGCCAAAAATCAATTGTTCGACATGGGTTTTTTGCTTCTACTGGCTCCTTCTCCTATTGCAGACCTAGCTAAGTGCTCTGCTCAGCCTTTGAATACAGTCTGCACTTTAGGGAACTTGGTCCAGTCTGAATGTTCTGTGCAATTGAAATGTGTTTGTAATTGTGTACCTAGTAGTTAACTAGAGCAACAGCACAAAGACAGACTTCTACTATTTGCCTCCTGGAACACTTGTGGACACGCCCAACTCTTTAATAACCAAATAAATAATCTAAAGCAATTTGACATAATCATGTTCCAGGAAACATGGCTCACCAACTCACCTGTTTGGCACAAACATATCTTGCACTTTACGCTTGCATTACAAGGCGAGAAGGGTCGTCCCATGTCTGGACTAATTACTGGCATTAAAATCAGTTGCAACTTAAAAATGGTCCACTCTTATTCGCCCAACCCTTTTGCCAAACTGTCAGTAGTATCAGTCTGTTCCATTCTGTATGTTCTGATTAACATCTATTGGAACTCCAAAGGGATTGAGGACTCAAAATTTCTTCAGGACATTGCAAGCATGTTGACTACATTGTCATGACACCGGACATTGTTCACATGTTTTAGCCGGAGATCTTAACTTGCATTTTTTTCAGTGAGAAAACCTCAGGAAAATACTAATCCTAGTCTAATCCAATGGGAACACATGATGTCTTCACCTGGCAACGTGGACCCTCAAAGGCGACCATTGATTACATTTATGTTGACTACAGATTATTTGCGAGTGTAGTATCTCTCAGGGTAAGTCCTGCAATGAATAGTGATCATCATATATTAACAAGCAGATGGCCTATGCCCAAAACCGTAGACTCAAGCTCTCCATCACTTTATGTTGGTGTTATTAGGGCAAACCCTCAATTAAATCGAATTAAGTGGACCGAGGGAAGTATACGTCAATATGCAAACTCCCTCACCTCGGCTTTCTCTCATTCACAGTTAAGTAACGAGCACACTAATGTCTGCTATTACGATCTTATGCAGAGACATGCACCAAATGTGCAGAAAAACAAAAAATTACCAAATCCAAGAACTCATGTTTTCGACATACAAGTCAAAAACAAAAAAACTGAATTTCGTGCTCTCTTCCTCCCAGTTAACCAAAGAGCAGTAGCTTTGTCCAAACTTAAAACGGCTTACAGAAACTGGTTACGTTCCCATCGTGCAACTTTATTTCAAAACAATGGTGAACTCATGTTGTCCCTCACTTGCAACCAAAACTCTGCCCAAATCTGGTCAACACTGAATGAAGTAACGTCTATCTCGCAAACAATGGTAAAATCCCACAATGTTCCTGAAAAAACATGGATTGATCACTTTACTTAAATCTATGCGAACCCTGTAAAGTCCCTTGCAACCGAGGAAGGTGAAGAGAGGTTGCATTTCCATATCAACTTCTCCAAATCTGACATATTGTATTACATCTCTTCAATAAGTCAATCCAAAACCCCAGGGCCCGATGGACTATCGAATAAGACCTTTAAACTCAATCCAGCTTTGTGGGTGGACATTTTATTTCAAATTTACCAAAACATCAATTTTGCCCAAAGTATTCCACCGTCATGGAAACATGCAATCATTATTCCACTGTTTAAAAAAGGTGACTGTCATACGCCACAAAGCTATAGACCAATTGCCATACTAGACGCTCCTGGCAAACTGTACAGTCGTATCATACTCCAGGAGCTGAACGAATGGTCTAAGCGTGAAAACAAAAGAGACCCGTTCCAATCTGGATTAGTCAGTGGAATGGGCACGGCCCCTAACATGCTCATCCTTAACTTACTTAAGCATAAATACGTTGAACAAAATCAAAATCTATATATAGCTTTTGTTGATTTTAGCATAGCGTTTGACTCAATTGGCCGTCAATTACTTTTTACGAAAATTCAACAGTATGGTTGCCCCTCAACAATTTTCACCCTTATCAAACCACTCACTTCAACACTTCGTTGCAAGTAAGACTTACTTTAGATGGACTATTGTCTGCCATGATTCCAACAGAACGAGGTTTGAAGCAGGGGTGTATTTTAGCCTCCACTCTCTTCAACCTTTTTCTGCTGGACATAGGCATCAAATTTGAGGAAGCAACCGCTGATGCACCCAAATTGAGTACCCAGAAGATCATTTAGCTTTTATACACTGATGATCTCGTGTTATTATTGTGTACCTCGTGTGGGCTTCAAAACCTCTTGAACAAGCTTCAAGAATATGTTACTGAAAACAACTTGACAATCAATCTTGCCAAAACGCAAATAGTAACATGTCACAAAGCTGTAAAGAAAAACACACCTAAATTCAATTGGTTTCTTCACAATTCAATTGGTTTGTCCAACAGTATAAATATTTGGGTCTTCCATTTACCGAGTCATTGAATGACAACATATATACAGCCACCTTAGATGTGAAAAATCGATCATTAACACCAAAAAGCACACATTTTGCTATATAGATTTGGTAAATTCAACCACATAATTACTTTTTTTCAACAAAAGGTTGTACCTATACTCACTTATGGCGCTGAAACGGGAGCACCCAAACCAAGAGCTTTTTGGGATCGCTATGAGGCAACATTTTGGAAGGATGTTTTGAGCCTTCTGAAATGCTCCCCACTACCACTAGTGCGCCATGAATTGGGTATTATTTCAATCTTTAGTCAAGTCTTGTGTAAATTCTTCTTGTTATACAGGAAATGTTTAATTGGTGCAACTTCTCCGAATGTTTTAGGTGTTCTTGCAAACTACCTGTTTACTTCCAAAGGAAAATCTCTCCAAGGAATGGGTTAATTGTGTGCTGGACACTCAAATAAATGCTGACATTACTCTCAAACTTTTGTTGAAGAACCCTACAAAGGCTAAATTGAAATTGTTCCATTTCGATTGGATATGCACACGCAAAATTTTTTGGGAATATGTGGACTGTGGCCCCATGATGTCATCTCATAACCAAATGCATTGTATGGAACCATATTTGGTTAAATGCCCTTCCAACTTTGTAAGATCACAGATGTTACGCATCCGTCTAGGGCAGGAGACACTTCCCCAAGATCAAACATTTTGTCGTTATTGTAATGACCAGCAGCAAAACGAAACGTTTTGCCATTTGGTATTTTAATGTCCAGTCTTAAGCTTTATGAGGCAGAAACTGTTTAACAAATGTTGCAATTTTCTCTCTGTACGTACTAGAGAAGAAATATGGAATTACTTGCTCACTAACTCTAAAACCATAATTCAAATTGCTCTAGTTCAATTAGTTAAAACTGTAATTCCATCACAATGAAACAAGATGCAACTTGACACTATGATTTGAGCATCAAAATAGCTGCCTTTGTAAACAGTGTCTACACAAATTGCTTTCCTGTATTTTGTTTTAAGGGTTCAAATCTTTATATTGTGTAAAAGGAATTTTAAATGTTTATGGTTTTACTGCTCAATTGCTGTCTATTAACATCTTTGTAAAATGTTCTGTTTTGAAAGGTTGATTTACTCAGCCAACCAAAATAAAACATAAAAAAATACATTTTTTTTAAAGAAAAGAACTCCAGTGAAATTCTTTCCTTAAGAAATGACACCCAGAAAAACCCCAGGAAAATAAAAGTGGAAAGGGAGAATTGAACTTCGGTGTTTGCAATCCCTGGTACCAAATAACAGGAAGAGGCAAGTGGGCTGTGGTGGCAGTTAGGGATAGCAGGGGGTTGGTAAAATCAGGTAAGAGGGAGGTTGAATTTTATTAGCACAGTTCATTGGGTTTAAGATAGGTGGACATTGGGGATGCACTGTTGAAGGAGAACGCAAGGTATTATAAGATGCAGAAAAAAAGGATTTGGGGGAAGACAGACTTCAAAAGAAGTTAGTCGAAATTGCCAAAATGGTAAAGTATGGCATTTGCTGAGCAGAATCAGAAAGACCGATTTATTTCTGGCTTTGTGACGTAAACAGAACAGAGGCATTGGGCCTCATTACGAGTCCCTGTTGCACTGCTGCCAGAATTAACGGTTGATTATGAGTCAGCGGGCGTGCGCATACCGGCATGCCGGTAACGGCTGCACCGCCATACTGGTAAGGCCCTCCAAACCCCCAATAGTGGCTTTATCCATGCTGCAACACGGGCATCGGCATCCAGCTAACAACTGGAGGTAGTTCCACCAGCCTATTGGCAAATAATAGACTGGTATTACCAGCAAGGGTGTTACTGGTACAGGTAATACCAGAAATCCCCCATAGAGTCCAATGGACTCCATTCAATGGGGATTTGCTGCCATTACCGGCACTCTTAATTCAGTGGTAATACCATTGGACTGAGTGCTGGTAATGATATTACCATTTGTCAGTATCCTGGTAGAATTACCGCCAGGATACCAGCAAAGTTGTAATGACTGTCTTACTACATTTTGTTTAAGGAAAAAATATAATCTGTATCAAAATAATTCTGTATTTGTGGAATTATTCCATTTACTAAGTAAGAACTAGTTATCCTTTATATTTTTCGAATTTGTAAGCCCCATTACATTTTTAATGAAAGGAGAGAACAATTTTCTGCTCTGAACTCCTATATCTAAAATAAACTGGTGACTTTATTGTATAGTGGGCATGTAAAGGTGGAAAATCATTTTGTAATTCATCTTTTAATTCATTACCCTCTCTTTTATTTTCCTACAAGTTGAATATGTTAATTTTTTAGACTATTTAGTTTCATTTAATTAATGTGGAAATATTTAATTATTTATTTGTGTATATGATTGCTGAATAGTTAGCACCTACACATGTCAGCATCTGTGCTTTTCACAGTGTTTGAATCTGAATGCTTGCTGTGCATTGTTCAATTAAATACTAAAATTGGTTTATATTTTGGCATACTGTCTTTTTAAATGCAAAAGAAAATGTAACGGTTTCTTATATTTAGCTAATTATTGTTCATTATCTCTTCCCGTTCTAATGAATGATCAAAAAAGTGGCTTTCCGGTATCCATACAAACATCCTGTACTGGACAAATTTGCTTGCACCAGTCAAAATGTGCACATCTGTTAATGACCTTAAAGATTGGATAAGTGCATTGAAGAAGCTTTTATATGCACGGATGTAATTCTGAACAGTATGTTAGCCTGAATGGTTAGATGTTATACATTCATATGCATTGTAATAAAAGGTGAACATTTTGTGTAGCGCAGAGAAAGTGCTGTAGCATTTAATATGTTATGGGCCTCATTACACGGATGGCGGTAAGGATTTACCGGTACTGGTATTTTACCGGTACCGGTAAATCCTTACCGCCTTACTACGAGGTCCCTTTGCGGGTTGGGGAATTTAACGCCTGCTTTTTGCAGGCGTTAAAAACCAACCCGCAAAGGGACCCAGGGAGCTAATTACGGTACCGCAATTTGCGGTACCGTAATTAGCGCCTTCCCCATTCCCATTATGCCCTATGGGGCAAAAATGGGAATGGGGAAGGGCAATGGTGGAAGGGGAAATTACCGCCCAGCCAACCTTGGAATGGGGCGGAAATTCCCCTTTCTGCCAAGGCGGTGCCGGTGTTTTACCGGCATGAACCATGGCGCTAATAGCGCCATGGTTCTCCGCCATCCGGCAAATGAGGCCCTATGTCTCTAATTTCGGCTTCATTATTATGTATTGTGTTGCATTGTGTGCAGCACTGACATTGTTTGATATTTCTAGCGGATATTTTACAAAAGAAATACACTTTAGTTCCTTACAAAAAGTATCCTGCAGATCGTTGCAGTGTGCTTTTTAAACGCAAAGAGTCACTACATTTTAAATTATTTCTTTGTTGAGTGAAATTAGGACTCCATGGGAATGGGGTCGCTGAAGCACCGGCACCATTGCTAACGGTGCTGATGCTTCAGTGAAAACAATGCCGGAAGAGGCCTGATTTCCTAGCAGGTCAGGCCTCCCAGGGCATCCATGCCCCTACCAGCATTCTCATAGTACAGTGGTCCGAAAACTTATTTCCGGACCTCCGTAATTGGAATGAGGCCCAGTATGTCTGGTTTGGCTGTTTGTGCACCAGAATAGAATGTCTAATTTCTGTTTATGCACGATTTTTAAATTAAAATCTTAATTTACATGTGGATTGTTTTTATTGTTGAAACATACTATTGTACATTTCTAATTTCATTTCTGTGATGGGGAGTGGTTTATGGAGCAAATGCTTTCTGTCTCTAGTTCATCATTCTTTCTAGCAAGTTCTTTATTCTGTCCATCTCAAATGAAAACAACATTGGCTCCCCTTCCATTGGCCATTTGATTGTAACCCTATGAGTCTTTGAACAGGACTGAGTGGAATGTCATCTTCTGCTCTTAGGTATGTGGGTGCAGGTCTTTGGGATACTGCTTCTTTGTCTATTGCCAACAGTCTGATTGCTTTAAAATGAAACCATAAACGCCCATATTGTATTTTTTAGTGTGGATTAAATAATTATCTACTCGGGGGAGGGGCTTTGTCCAGACACTTAGAGTTAAACATGGTTTAATATAAGGAATATATCTGGCATAGCTGTATGGGACTCATAGACTTCCAGAGAACCATTTCAGTGCATCAGTATTAATAATGGAAAGCATTTGGATACAATACAATTTGTTTTTATCTCTTCTGAAAAGTATTGTGTTAAATGTATTTTTGTATTTCCTATTAGATGTTTTTAAATAGGTAAACATCTGTTCATTGGCTAAACCATATGAGTGGTAATTTGTTATTGCCACAAAAACATTTTAGTGCTCGGCTGTTCTACACCTTCCATTGGCCGAAGAAGTGCACTTTGTGAGTATATTGATTTCAGTATGCTGTGAAGTCATTTTAATCTAGTGACTTTACAATTGATTTGTACACCTACATTATTTAGCAGAATGTTGTAGTCACTCTTATTGTGTGTACTCGTATTCCTGACTGTACCTCTAATTGGACATCTTTGGTTGCTAAGAGAGACAGATTTAATATTTTCTTTCAGTTTTACAGAATGTTGTAGTCACTCTTATTCCTGAGTGTACCTCTAATTGGACATCTTTGGTTGCTAAGAGAGACAGATTTAATATATTCTTTCAGCAAGTGGACTCCCTATGCACCTATTGTAACAAATAATAATTTAACTCAATTCACCAGGTACACCATTACGTACGTGTTGACCTTGGTGATCTTTTAGCCCTTAAAGTGAGCAAAGGGAGTCCCTCCAGTTTAAAGATTGCAACACATTCTTAATTACCACATGCTTCTGATTCTGACTTTGCCTTATCTTACTATTCTGAAAACTCAAGGGGTAAAATGTAAAACTCAGGAATTCCAAGATGGCCGCCGGTGAGTGAGGCTGCATTGTTCTCAGCTCCGCTCTCGGCCAAGATAGAAGGCTTTGCGTATCCGAATGACAGAGGCAGTCCAGGCAATTAATAACACCCTGCAAGTGAAGGAGCAGGGTGGCGACCCACATCAGCAATAAGGAGTGTCCCCTCACAGAGGGGAACAGGCCTGGCAAATCACTGAGATGTGGGAGAGTGTGGTGTGCAGAGAAGGCAAGGGGAGGCAAGTGTGGCAGAGGCACAGGAGCCGGCTGTGGGGTGACGAGTCAAGAGGAGGCCTTAGCCTATTTAGGGAGCTAAATTGCCAAAGTAGAGACACTGTTGGCATTGGAGAGATTGCAGGATGAATATCTCTGTGAAGGTAGGGCATGATGTAGGAGGTGCAATGGATCCATAGATTGGATCATGAACATTTCCTGTGGGTGCCAGGCAGTTGGGAGATGGGCGGGGAAGGAGGACACAGTCCAAAGCCCTGGTGGTGCCGGAAAGCAACATATAGAGTGGGAAGGTTTGCGGAGTTGACAGCTAATCCCACGGCTGGTTGAGAGTCCCTTCGCGGAAAATGAAGGTGAAAAGAAGGTGGGGACCCCAGAAGATACACATGGGTGTGCAAGAGAGCAGTTGAGCCCCAAGTGAGTTTGGGGGTGACCCCTGAGGAGGGTAACCAGACAATATAAGGTCAGGAAACCAAGAAGTGGAGGAGAGACCCACCCATATAATGGGTGACCATCCCCAGACACGGGCGGTTAAGGAATACAATGTGGTGAAGGGGTGCCACCCAGATGCCAGGACCTAAAGAGTAGGGTACCCTGGCCAGAAGGAGGCAATCCCAGTGGCCAGGAAGGACAATTGGAGTGCTGTTGGAGGCTGCAGGGTGAGGGAGCATCAGGGGTCAAGAAAAGGGACATCAAGGAGGAGAAAGTGGACGCCCAAGAGAGTGTGGATATGGCTCTCAATAAGGAGGACCTGAGGGAATGCCTCATCGATCTGGAGAGGAGAATAACAAATACTTTCCAGGAGCAATCTACATCGTTGTGGAATGAACTAAGAAACTTCCTGACCAAAGTCAAAGGGGAAGTGAAGACATTTGGAGAGAGGGTGGATGTGTCTGAACAGGGCCTAGCGGATATGTCACAGGAGTTACAAAAGAATAGTGAACTGCTGGATCAACTAGCTAAGGTCTCTCACAACTTGTTGTTGCAGGCAGAAGACCTGGAGAATAAATCATGCTGGTGTAATGTTTGGGTTAAAGGCCTAAGTGAACCAATACTGGATGCAGACCTAAAAAGCACGATCCAACAATGCTTTCGGAAATTTAATGATGGACACACAGCCAGAAGATACTGTGATTTATCAGGCACATTGTGTGGGGCCCAGGAGAAGGGAGCTGGGAGCAAGACTGGGAGATGTCTTGGTTGCACTCACCTCATACGGCCTAAAAGAAAATATTTGACTATCAAAGAGAAGTGAAGGGAACATTACAGTGAATGGGGCACAGGTGCAGCTGTTTCAAGACCTGGCTTTGTTAACATTGTAAAAGTAGAGAGATATGGGCCAGATGATGCAGCTCTCATCGCAAAACATATCCCATACAAGTGGACATTTCAGTTTGGCTTACTTTTCAGTCTGGAGGGAAAGCAGCATCACATACGTGTGCAAAAGGCCTATCATTGTTGAACATGGAGGAAGAAGGGCACAGAGAGAGACGACCAAGGTCCCTAGATCTTTTTTGCCTTACAGCTTGCAACTCCGTAATTCTGTATCTCTGTACCTTTCTGTAAATGTATTACCCTCTCAAATGATTATCTTGCAATCTATAAGAATTGTACCCTGTAATTATGTAAATGCTGTATATGTTCTGTTCCTTTTTCACGCAAAACATACTTTTTGCAACATGTGTTATTTTTTATTCCTGCAACTGTACCTTCTGTAACCCTCCATGTAAGAAATGCACCCAGATGCCAATGGGCTTGGAGCGCTATACAAATAAACAAACTAAGCTAAACTAAACTCATCCCTGCAAGCGCAGACACAGTGGGACTGGTCTAAGGTGCAGGAGAGGACAGGAGGTAGTGGGGCAAGACTAAAAGTTCTGCAGGGGAGATGGACGGGGAGAGTAGTGGAGGGGGGCGGGTGGAGTTTTATTATAGCTAATGCAGTGTCGCAAATGTGTGATAAAAATTATTCAAGGCTGCTCCAGCAGGTGAGAGAAGATCTGCGGAGGTGGACCCCACTCTGTGTTTCATGGCTAGAAAGGGTAGCCACCCTCAAGAGTGTACTATACTACTTCCAGGCTCTTCCGATACCAGTCCTGCATCCATTTTTTGTGGCATTGAATACAATGGTCGAGATTTCTATGGAACAATAAACCCCTGAGGAAGGCATTGCATAATTTAATGGCACCCAGAGATAAAGGAGGGATTGGTGTCTGGAATTTCATGACGTATTATGAGACGACCGCACAGCTGAGAGTACTGCGAGAATGATTTAAGGGAGACACTTCAAATCCCTGGCCTAGGATGGAGGGGAGTGGCGGGGTGCTCCCTGGAGGGGGTCCTTTGGCTACATAGGCATGATAGACATCACACGGATAAGTCAGGTTTTGGCAGCAGTGTGCAATATATGGGACCGTCTACTTGAAAAGGGATATTTATCTACACGCCCATCCACTTTCACCCCGCTATTTGAGAACCTGCATTTCCAACCAGGAACTGTACACGGATCGTTTAGGCAATGGCGGAATGTGGGGTGCAAACAGCTATGGGATATGATGCAGGGAACCGATATTCAAACATTTATCATTATTAGGAATGTGAACAGTATGTGGGACTTTCTGAGAAGGAAATAGAATGGAATACTATCAAATAAGACATTGGATAGCCTGCTCAGGGGGGAAGGCAGTTGCAGGGAGAGAGCTCACAGTGTTTGAAAAATTAATCACCACACATACAGGAAATAAGCAGATGATGTCGAAGCTGTAGTCAATTCTAATGGAAGGGGATTTGGCTCCGGTATGGAGATATATGAATAGATGGGAAAAGACAGTGGGGATGGGGATGGATATCCCAAGTGACCATTCAGAACACTTGTGGGCGAATATACCTAAGCTGATGAGGTTGATTAAGATTAGAGCAGCGTGGTAGAAAATAATGGTTCAGTGGCACTATACCTCAGAGAGATTGCAGAAAATATTCCCAGCAACACCGGAGAAGTGTTGGAGGGGATGTGGCAGAAGAAGGGATTGGAAACATACCTGGTGGGAGTGTCTGGTTATGAGGGAATTCTGGTAGGAGGTCATACCCCATATAACGATAATGGTTACCTTCAAGGTAGCTTCAACACCAAGAGAATGGATGTGTGGGTTGTTTGATCCAGGGGTCTGCCTGCCTACGAGGGCACATGTCAAAGCCTTCATGCTCATGATAATAGCCGCATGGCTGGTAATTGCGAATTGCTGGAAACAAAAAACATCCGCCAATGGCAAGGGATTGGCTGTTTAAATTGTTGGGGTTAATGGCAATGGAATTGATGACATATAATTTGTATGTGGAAGCCAGTAAATCTCAACAAGACTGGACAAAGCCTTCCTTAAAGGGGTCTAAGTATTATGTGGTGCCCGCAAAATCTGAGAATATTGGACATTATGTAACAGATCTAAATTTCATAGACTACCTGAGATGTGGAAAGGTATGAGAACCCTGCTACTGCCGGGGGACGAGGTGGGGGGTGGGGAAGAGTGTATGGGGGGGTTAATGCTGTTTCATTTAACTGCCAATAAATACACATTTAAAAATAAATGCGAAACTCAGCTAATGCAATTGTCAAAAAAAGAGACATTAAAGTAGTGATCAATTAGTCTATCAACTCCTTCCCTCAACATATACTTTACCTTGCTCCTAATCAGTCTGCCATCATCACATTTTTATTTGTAGGTTATTGCTTATCAAATAATAATATTAATGCAACTCTTTGGGAAATAACTTAGACAATGAAGCTTTCAATAAAACGCGATTAGGATCTTTTTTTAACAATTTATTTAAAACCAGTTTCTTTCACCGTATCTGTCTAAAAATTACCAATTACTAAAATCAAATCATGTCATTTATCAATAATTTGTTGTTCTTTTCCACAAATGTAATTATCATCATGGTTCTGTATTCCCCAAAATACTAGCAATGATTTCTAAAGCAATGGTATCATCTCAATAACACATACATGCTAGTTGCTAGAAAACCCAACTTCAGTTGCATCTAAAATGAAAAAAATATTTCTTAAAATGTATTGCACAAAATGGGTGTTGCGTCCAGTTATGATTCCCCTACCTGGTCATTTTATTTTATAACGATGCCGATAGTCAAATACTTTGTGAAGGCGTTATGATAGTTGCCTCACAGCTCACCTTAGATAAATATTTAAAAAAATGTAAAATGGGCTCTTCTGATTCAAAATTAGGAAGCCAGAATTTCATTATCTCGTTATACTTTGCTTTTCAAAAGCTCACTGCTCTGATTTATAAATTTAGATGGTTGTTTTATTGTTTTAACTCTTTAAATGAGCTAATTTCAAATCGTAGGACATCAGATCATGTTATGATTTGCCTTTCAAATTCTTTATAATAAAAAATTGAAGTTACAAATATTCAAATGTGGCTTCATGTGACAGACTACATTTGTAAATTAGATAGAGGTCCCACTGGAGCTGCTATCTGCTGTAATCTTCAATTAATCTCATCTGCTCTCTTAAAGTTCATCTCTGCCTGCCATCTCCAAATTAACGAATGCGTGGGCGGACCCACGCAGGCGCTTCTCCATCCAAAAAGGATGATGCGCCGCCTGCCATTTCTGCGTTGAGGAATCCAGTCTCTTTTTATTCTGCTTTTTTTTTTATCAGGGTCTACATTGTGACTTATATATATGTTAACTCGCTGTAATATTTTATCTAGGTGGTTTGCACTATCATTATACAGATATCTGTAATATTTTATCATGAATTTGTTTTGGATTATATACGTGTGTTCGTTTCGTACAACAAATCGCTAATCTGCATTATTCTGATTTGTGATATCTATTTGTGAACAGGTTGAATGCTTGGTTCAAAACATCTCTCCCTGTTAACTTATCGCCAATGGAGCTTAATGGGCTATAAGATTTAAAACATATTTTTTATCATGTTAGAGAACCTGAAATGCAACTTTTAAATTGTGTAGTTTTTCTAACGCGTACCTGCATGCAAATCAACGTGACAGCTTTTGCCTTTTTCACTTTATTAACAATCTTCTTTCTGCCTGTTTAAAGTGTGCACAGTGTTTATATACCACTGCAAGATAATTTACAGTATAACTGTGGCCTTTGATTCTTTGAGACAGAATGATGTTACAGGCCCATCTCTTAGAGTGCTGTATGTCTGCATGTATAGTTTTACAACTGCAAAATGTTATGAAAGTGCTAATTGTTACCCTATGTATCCCCGTGGGACTAATGTACCTAATGGTCCATGTTAATTCATTAATTTGAAATTTTCACCAAGTTCACACATATACACTTTATTTAGTCTCTGGCCTGTTACTTGCTATACCACTTTGCTTTGTCAAAGGCAGTATTTAAGGGATTCAATGGTTTGTATTTATCACAAGAATAGACTTATTCATTACACATTGTTTAATTTTTTTTTAAATGTAGAAATAATGGCTAAAAAATAAATGGTGATTTCTCAGTCAGGTCTGTGGATTCACTTCGTAATTCGATGTCTGCATAGGTATTTGGAACAATTAGACGGGCATTAAATATCCACGGACATCAGATAAGGGTTGGTCAAAAATAAAAATATTTTATGTTTAGTGTAGGGGACACTTCCAAACATCTCCAATGCTCCAATGGAAAATAAATATGTGCTTGCTTGAGCCATTGTAGAAAAAAAGCAACGGCACTTTCCTCATTGCAAAAATGAACCGACCTTCATATAACTCCTGCAGCGTAATTACAGTTGGGAAACATGAGGTAAATGTCAGTGCAAAGAAATGAAAACTACATTACCCACAACTAAAACCACAAATGTGTAGTTTTACACATAAAGAGAAGAACGTGCAAACAGACTGGTACAACATTAGGGTGCAAGTGTGCAACAGCATGAAGTGCATAATGCTAAGGAGAACGTTTCTATAAATTGCAGGAATAACTGTAAAAGGCCCAATGTTGGGATTTTATAATGAAAAAAAATATATATTTTTAAAACCAGTTCATCATGTTATGATTCATGTTATGATAAAAGAAATCCATAGCAATATTAAGTGGAAACATGTCAGAATGGGCACCTTATAGCTGGGTGTGAAACATATTCAGATAAATAAATATTAATTTGATACTAGCTCACAATACACCTTTTTACATTCAACCATGTCTCGATAAAGTGCAGTGAATGACATAGTGTGAAGAGAAACAGAAACAGAGTTGCCTATTATTATATGAAATATATGGAATAAATATGAACTCATGTGAAATAGATTATGCAGTCCATAATAACAAACCATTGTATTTCAATTCAAATGCATTTTATCAAAAAAAGCATCTAACAATTAGTAACATCTTATGAATAACAAATGTCATCGGAAAAATTAAAGTGAGAGAAAAATAAATCAACAACAAAAAATAACAATATTGAATTAATGACTAATCAATTGTAAAAAGAACATTACAAAAATGTACCTCAGTTTACACAAACGGACTAAAAAGGGAGGCAGATCAGAATGATTTATAAAAAGGAATAATATCCCAAAAACTTTGTAATGGTTAAGTTGTGTTACTAAAAACCTATGAAATTCAGTAAAAAAACTTTGTTAAAGGGACATTATGGTTAAGTTGCGCTACTAAAAACCTATGACATTCAGTGAAAAAAACGTTCTTACAGGGACGTTATGGTTCCAAGTAAAACCAAAAAAAACCTGAAATTCGCCAGTTATGGTAAGCTAAGCAACCATAACTCGCGCCACCATCGTGCACTGCTAAGACTAACACCAAAGTCATCAAAATGACATCACAAATGTCATTGATTTTTAGTAGGTTTTTAGCAGCACAACTTAACCATAACGTTCCTGTAACAAAGTTTTTTCACTGAATATACATGTATAGATAATGTAAATTTGATAAATGTTTACTTGGATGCCCTTAGTTTATATGCATATAACAGAACATACTGAACCCCATACCCGCGCTAGTGGGTCTGATATCCGCGGAACATGTGGCTGTTCGCGGACGGACTCGGACAACATCAACACTATCCAAAAACTCATCTTACATTGTTATATCATCCAAAAAAAACCACTAAACATGTTCAAAAAGCATCACATAAAAAACATTACGTTCAATAATAAAAAAGAAGTGGAAATTGTATATGTAAGACAGAAGAAATGTCTAGTACTTTGGAATGCCTGGAAGAACATTTTCCTCATGATGAAATGAGTGAAAACAGTGATACTAATGGTAGACACTACACTTCTCTATATAAACCAATTATTACCCATTACTTTATGTGTACTTAGCATTTTTTTAAACACACAATACAGACATTAAAAATAATACAGACACAGAGACCTTACAAAATCATCTGCAGTGAATACAGCAAAACATTCATCTATTAAAAGAATAGTGCGGTCAGAAATATTATTGTCCCAAGTGTTCTGGCAAGTACTTCGAAGCATACGTTGATCGATCGTACAAACATTTCCTATGCACCTTACCGTACTTTTCCTCTTTTTTACACATGCAAAATTAGACACCAGGGCACAGCCATTTGTGATAATTTTATCTGTTGCCGCATCGCCCAAGTTGGACTGCCCTGTTGGCACTAATTTATACGCCCGCCCCTGAGGCTGACATCACCAAAACTAGTTATATTCTCCGCCTATCTCCAGGATGTTACTAAACAGCGTAGCCAAATGCACCCAGTCACCACCTACGTGAAAGCGTTACTTGACGCAGAACCCGGAATATCAACACACATCATCTCACAGCGCGTCCCAATTTTGAATATAAAACCATACTTTTAAAGGAAATAGCAAAACTGTACAATTTGTAAAGTCCTTTTATTTCACAATAAACGCTCCGAGAACATCCAGCGATTGCCATTTTCAAGCAAATAGGTAATTGTTTTCTTCGATCTCGATGCACAAATGTCTATCGTGAGTCACGCGGTGTTCCTTTTGGGTATAAGAAGCGCATTGGACGCATTGGACGCACTGTCAATCACAAGGCTTTGGCATCAGCGTGGCGCTAGACCCCCGTAAATGATGTCAGGTTGCTCCTAATCGCTGGTACCGCATATCGACCCGTGGCCATCGTCCCAAAAAAGAGTCAAAGTGATCCACCCATTCACGTGTATCTGCAGGTGACGGTTAAAAAAACATCAGTTGGTATCTGGAATCGATGACAATTGCAGAAAGGCACAATGTACCTGTATAAAAAACATAACAGAAATTTGTCTCAGTAGCCGATCCTTATTACAGTTTATCATTTTAACCATTAATTTGGCCCTGTGTTACAACTATTGATAAACACGGATGTGAAACAATGGGAACACAGAGAGAAAAACATAGACAGAATTTTAATTAAATATTAGCATTGAATTACGCGTTTGTGGAACCTGGGGGACCCCACTAGTGGACTTGGACTACACGCATCTCTATGCTCGACTGCCCAGGTGCACAGGACAAAGCCAAGTACACACTCAAGTTGTAATTGCGTGTCATTTCAATATGCCATAAACAACAATTGAGTACAATGTAAGCCACCAATAATAGTTGGTGAATGATAAATTGACTAGTTTGTCTATAAAATCGTCGAAAGTAAAACGTACATAATATTCAGCATTTCCATTCTATCGGCGTAACAAAGACACTCTGTTCAGGTCAACGAATTTTCATAAAATGAAATTACATGTTCCGTTGTCCAGTTTTGAAATGGTAAACCTTATCATATTTAAAATTGTTACACACCTCCCTTCATGCATTCTTTTTGGAATTCTCCCTTTGTTTCAAGGTCGAAAAACAATTGAACCTTATACTGTGTACGATGCGTGGGTTTGCTCAGCTCAGAAATAAAAATTCAACGCAGTGGCATTACAAATATTTTAGAAAAACATATGAATTGTTTCCTACCATTCACCAATGACCAATGTGGGTGACATTTCTACGGATTTATTTTGTTCCTCTGGAGAACTTTGCACTCTCCCAGCGACTCCCACAGCCAGGCCACACCACCTATCAGCTCAGCCCATATCCTCTTCACCCTGCAAAGCATGTTTACAAAGGAGCAAGTCTCAAGCAAGCCCTGACAAAATGTGCAGGTATGAGAATGTCCAAACAAACCCTGCTGCAACTCCCTGCAGCCAGGCCGCGGTCCCCTGACCCCCAATGACTGCAGTTATATATTAGAGGCCTACAATTTGCACACGTGTGTTTGTACTATCCCACATTCGGTCACTAGCGAGATGAACTTTGTGGGGGTCTTGCCACCTTACAAATACAGACACATACTAAATACATAATAGTAATGCTTTTGCATTATAATACAGATGGTACCAAAAACAACTGCAAGCTATCTGGATTCACACATGGTAAACTATGACTTGGTAAGAAAACCTTCACAACAGTAGGTATAATCTACCACACAGGAGCCACAACCAATGCAGGTCACTAACTGCATATATAAAAAAGAAGTGTGGATGGTCAAATATAATAATCCCAACATTACTGTAAAACAGAGAATGAGAAGGTCTGTGACCTACCTCAATAAACCTACCCTAAATCTTCCTCTCTCCACCTGCTGAGGACAAAAAACAAAACTATTGTCCCATATTGCCCTAGGTACTAAACCAGAAAAAATAACCTTGGCATTAGGAAGTATTTTCATTACTGCCTGAATTAAGTGTTCCAAATCTCCCAACAAAGTAGGGGCACTGACATTCCCCAAATGCAAGGCACCACAGTGCAAAACAACTACATGTGGAATGTTTACCCTGCCCATATCTCCACAAACGTGTACGATTCCCTGCACATTGAAACCAGGCACAGTGCTCGACACCACCTCCACTCCTTTAACATCAAAATTGTTTGCCACATTTCTACATTTAGCATACTTCTCCAAACCATGCACAAAATATCTCCAACCACCAACACCCTGACTTTCTCCACCTCTGCCATCTTTACTACACACAGCCTCTTTCAACACACACCACAACCTCAATATCTGACCGGCTGATCACTACAGTCCTCTTTCCAAGCTGCTGCTGTGGAGAAACCCCAGATGTGGCACGCCCTGTCCGCGGACAACCGGGACGTCCGTGGAGCGCATAACACTGGGGCAGCCCTTTTACCCTTTCCACTTCACTCTTTGCAAAATGTCCTCATTGGCTACTGTTAAGCAGTCACACAATCATCCACCAATCACATCCAATAACTCTTCATCTAACTCTATCATCACAGATCAGCACTTTAGATGTACTATTGATCACTCTCAGTACAATTCGGCTGTCACTGCAATGGACCTATAGCAACAGCTACTACAAAACAGAACACAGACTACAGGTATGAACATTTTCTACACAGTACATGTACAGCTCTTCTAGGAATACATATAAACAGAGTAACTGCCACTCACACTGTGTAAACTGTAAAATGAACTTGCGGTCATTTCTTTCATCTGCTGTTATGAAGTGTTATTTGCACACCTGTCTGCTCTCCAAATTTTTGTTTACTCACACAGCTATCTAAAAAAAATGTTATTTCATATTAAAAGATGGGAGAAATAACAGTATAATTATGAAAAAGGCTGTACCCTGTGTTATACAATTACACACAGCCATGATGAGTACATGCATCTTCATTCAATCACACACACAGACAATATCATTAAAAAGGATCCTAGCTCAAACAACAACAGTGCCTGTATTTGAAATCCTTCTGCTTTATTTCCCACACATTCACAAATGCATACATTGCATGCTTTTCTGTACAATCTCTGCCATTTACCCTGTAAAAATAGCAAAACATGCATATTATTATTTCTTCTATCTCTTAACATCCAATAGCATAGCCTTAAAAAAACAAGTGTGCTCTATACCTTTACTATTATGTTCATTTGTAAAACATATTCAACTAACAAATTCTAAATAAAATATACAGGATGCACATAGGCAAAGGAAAGTGCATGTGCATAGTATGCTCAATTGTAAGAAAACACTACCACTCCAAAAAAGTACGAACAAGTACTTAGAAGAAACCTAATCTTTCCATACAAAAAAAGTAAGTACCTGTTACTCAAACACACTAGCATTTTAGTATTGTGGAACAAAGAAGTATATTAACCCTTTCCCATTAGAAGTAGTATTAGTGCTTCCCCTTACCAGTTGCATACTTTATATTGTCATCTGAAGCCCAGTGTAGTAACACACAAATACAAGAATAGCCTTCCCAACTTGATGTAGCTCCCATTCACAATCACACACCTCCACAATAATCCTTACCATCATACTCAGACACTCATGCACAAAGCATGCATACACTGCAGAACAGCCCAACCCACAGTTTCTTTTTTTCTCCAACAGACCCCAAAGAATGCCTACCAAAAAGCAACTCCATAGAAAGCAACGCAGAAATAGAGCGAATCAAAATAAAAGTGTCCAAAATAAGCATCCATCTCTAGCAGATTTTACAAAAAGTTCAAACAAAACAGCTAATACAGTCATTAAGTGAAACAAAACAGGCTTCCAGTACAGAAACTTTGCCTCCTCTAGCAAAATGTAAAACGAAACAGAAAGTGATTAACAAGACTTCAGCTACCACTACTGCTAACGCTGCACCTATAAATCTTGATATAGTGGCAAGTAACCATGCCAAAAAAAGATATTTTACAAAAAATGCTCCACCACAGAGTCCTTGAGAACCTTATAAAAAAAGGAGAGAAATCATGCACAACCCTTAAAATCTACCATAGAAAATTAATACTAGATGCTCTCATAGACAGTGCAATCCTTCTCAAAAGGAAGTTATTTATTTTATTTTTAAACAGAATTAAACCACTGACAAAGCTAACTACTAAAGTACAAAAAAGACTTCTCAATAAACGGAACATCAACAAAAATAGCTTCTTAAACATCTGTGGAGGTGAATGGAATCACACCACGACCACAGAACCATATTTTAATGAAGAACATATAAACAAAAGCAAACAAACCCAATTGCCATACATAGCAGTGGACAAGGGTATGTAAAACCTAATAACACCATTATGAAACAAGAAGCTCTGCTCACAAAAATATCCCCAAAAAACTCAGTATCACCCCTCCATTCTACTGAACCAAAACGTCCAGTCTACGAATGGCCGTGCACATCAATGTGTAACATTGCCAAAAAATCTTTCAAATCTTTACACCAGTTCCTCAATCAGTATGTAAAAAACAAAGACAAATTCAAAATGAAACTACTACAAAATAGGGATGCCTGTCCAGTGCGCAAATGCACAGGACTACAAGGACATTCATTAGCCTGCATTTCAGGACCTATTTGCAAAAGCACCTTACATCATATCAAAATGATATCAACACATCATTCAACTATAAGAAATCTGGTCCATAAACTCTACTATGCTAAAAGTCCTGCTTTAGCACTAGCCAATTTAAATAACAATCTTCTACATGGTACATCCAAATGACTACTCGAAGAAATAGAGCATATACAGGGAAAATATTTTGGAAGTGAAAGCCACTTACAAAATGCATTAGCTTTTCAACAAACTAGTGACTACTGTACAAATAGCAACCTTCTATTACACACATACAAAACAAAAAAGAAATACTAAAGTTTAAAAGTACCTCCGCTGAAGTACCAAACCATGTGTGTGTTTTGCCGCACAAAAACTATAGACATAACGTACAAACTAGAATACAATGAAGATTCCAAATGGTTCTAATTAGCTCTCTACCTTATAACAGAAAAACAAATACGAAATTACTGACTCCTTAATACTTTGCAATTACTCCACTGCAAAACTTGACAACAACCAAATACCTTCATGTGCTATCACAAATAACTTGGAATTATTCCCACTACCAAAACCCCTGCAACAACTACATTTATATGAGAGCCTCATAATTCAAACAGTGCACCCATTTCAAGCAATAATATGCCTTCTATCAAAAACAGCAAAATTACCTCCCTCTGAATTAGTGACAGGCATTCGTGGCAAAGTAGTTTATTTTCCATTAGATCTCAAAGAAAATGTACACACTCATACAGCACAATCCAAAATGTTTAATTCCAAGGGTATTTTATGACGCAGTCCTTGTTATAAACTCTACAATCTTAACTGCATAGCCTAGCCAAAACTTCACATACAAACTCTACAAATGAAACAATACACAAACATTTGGGTTGTGGATATTTGATGGGTGTTTTATTCTATGGGTGTGTTATGCCTACGGCCTTTGGCCATGCACCCAAGACTCTAGGCCCTGGCCACAACCACCGCAGCATAACACACCTATGCTACCATTTAGACTGTGGTATGTGGGCTGCTTATAGGGGATGTTAATTATAATCAATGCTCTAACAACCCAAAACCAACATCATACTAAAGTAAAACAGCTAGTAGTGCATTTATTATGTCTGGTGACAGCCGTGGAGACTGCAGACATGGCGAACACATCAGGGACACCTGCCACCTAAACAAATACTCCCCAACCCTCCCCAAGCACTCCTGCATGCCAACACACTCCCCAAAATTGCATTTTTCCTATGTTCGCCGCCACAGTGTCTGCGGATCGCCATAGATCCAAGATGGCGGCTGCATCAAAACAATGTGACGCACCTCATGCATCACTCCAGCCAGTTGGGGGACATGTTGCATGTCTGCGGACATGACGCATGCCAATTTGACAACATTTCTGTCGTGCCTACAGCCCAAACCACTAGACGGATTTTCACCAATTTTGCAGAAGGAGCAGCGTCTTGGTCTTGAAAGCGTGCTTTTGTTAATTTGGTGTAAATCCGTATAGTAAATGACCAAAACATAAGTCAACAAAAATTAGTGATATCTATGTCTGCTCCGCAGACACACTTCCCTTTTCACTCCACGGACAGGACACCGATTGGCCAATCGGCTTGTGTCATGTCTGCGGACACGCTACGTGTTCTCTAATTGGCTGGCATGGGACGTGAGGTGCGTTATATTGTTTTGATGTGCCCGCCATATTGGATCTGCGGACATACATGGACAGCGCGGCATGGAAGTGAGCTTAAATCCAATTTCAGGGAGTGTGTTGGTGTGTATGAGTGATTGGAGAGGGTGGGGGAGTAAGAGATGGGTCAAATGCTGTATTTGTTTAGGTGGGAGAAGGCTGTGATATGTTTGTGGTGTCCACGGACACTGTGGTTGTCTGTGGACATACCAAACACTGGGCGCACTACTGGCTATTTTAGTTTAGTATGATGTTGGTTTTGGGTCGTTAGAAGAACATTGGGTGAAGAGGGTATGTATTGAAGAGTTTGTGCATTGGTTGTGATTATCTTTTAGAATGTTAATTGAAGTGGATAGGTTTTGAGGTGGATGTACTATGTTTTTGGGTTGTGGTCATTTGGTAGGTGTTTGTTTCTATGGGTGTGTTATGATGTGGTGGTTGTGGCCAGGGCCTAGATTCTTGGGTGCATGGCCTAAGCGCCGTAGGTGCTATTTTTTATAAAACGTCAGTGGCAACACGTAGATGTACTTTTAAACTTTAAAACTTTAGTATTTCTTTTTTGTGTAATAGAAGATTGCCATCTGTACAGTTTTTGCTAGTCTCTTGTAAACCTATTACATTTTGTAAGTGCCTTCAGTTTCAAAATATTTTCTCTGGATGAACTCTATTTCTCTGAGTAGTTGTTTGGCTGTACCATGTAGAAGATTGTTGTTTAAAATGGCTAGTGCTAAAGCAGAACTTTTGGCATAGTACAGGATATGGACCAGATTTCTAATAGTTGAATGATGTGTTGATATAATTTTGATATGATGGACGGTGCTTTTGCAAATTGGTCCAGAAATGTATAGTCCTTATAGTTCACTGTATTTGCGCACTGGACAGGAGTCCATATTTTGTAGTAGTTTCATTTTGAATTTGTCTTTGCCTTTCACATACTGATTGAGGAAGTGACGTAAAGATTTGAAAGATTTTTTTGCAATTTTACACATTGATGTTCACTGCCATTTGTAGACTGGACGTATTGGTTCAGTGGAATGCTCAGTTGATACTGAGATTTCTGGGGATATTTTTGTGAGCAGCCTTTATTGTTCCATAATGGTATTATTACTTTTTTTGATTCTCATCCACAGCTATGTATGGCAATTGGGTTTATTTGCTTTTGTTTGTATGCTTCCTCATTAAAATATGGTCCTGTGCTTGTGGTGTGACTCCATTCACTTCCACAAATGTTTGTGAAGCTATCTTTGTTGATATTCCGTTTATTGAGAAGTCTTTTTTGTAGTTTAGTACTTAGTTTTGTTAGTGGTTTCATTCTGTTTACAACTAAAATAAATAATTTTCTTTTGAGAAGGATTGCACTGTCTATGAGAGATTGTAGGATTAATTTTCTACAGTAGGTTCTAAGGGTTTTGTGTGATTTCTCTCCTGTTTTTATAAGGTTCTGAAGGACTCTGTGGCAGAAGATTTTTTTTGGGTACGCTTACATGCCCCTACATCAAGATCTATAGGTGCAGTGTTAGCACTAGTGGCAGTTGCAGTCTTGTTAATCACTTTCTGTTTCGTTTTACATTTTGAAAGAGGAGGCCACATTTCTGTACTGGAAGCTTGTATTGGTTCACTTAATGACTGTATTAGCTGTTTTGTTTGAACTTTTTGTACAAATTCTGCTAGAGGTGGATGCTTATTTTGGAGAGTTTTAGTTTGATTTTGTTTACTTTTGCATTGCTTTCTATGGACTTGGCTTTTGGTAGGCATTCCTTGGGGTCTGTTGCAAAAAAAGTGTGGGTTGGGATCTTGTGCAGTGTATGCTTTGTGCATGAGTGTCTGAGTATGATGGTAAGGATTTATGAAGAGGTGTGTGATTGTGTAATGAGCTGCTACATCAGGTTGGGAAGGATATTCTTGTATTTGTGTGTTACTATACTGCTGTTCAAATTTCAATACAAAGTATGGAGCTGGTGAGGGGAAGCACTAATACTGAATCTATTGTTGCAGGGTTAATACAATAGTTTTTTCTAGAATACTAGAATTCTACAGTGTTTGAGTAACAGTTAGAACATTATGGCAGTATTGCACTTACTTTTTTGGATGGAAAGAGTAGGTTTGTTCTAAGTTCTCCTTTGTACTTCAGACGCTGTTGCTTTTCAGGGGTGTGGTCTTCACTGCAATTGTGAAAGAAAGAAGTTAGTAAATATGTGTGTTACTAGCACTGTTGTTAATATAGACATGGATTTGTTTGTTTGTGCAGTAGTAGTGCTTTTTGATAACTGTGCATAGTATGTACTTGCACTTTCATTTGCCTATGTGCATTCTGTATATTTCATTTAGTATCTGTTAGTTGAATATGCTTTAGAAATTAGTACAATAGTAAGTGCACAGAGCACAGGTGGTGTTATTGGATGTTAGGAGATAGACAAAATAATGTTTGACTTTGTTTCCTATTTCTACAGGGTAAATGGCAGGAACTATACTGAAAAGTATGCAATGTATGCATTTGTGAAGGTGTGGGAAATAAAGCAGAAGGATTTGATGGGGTCAGCAGCTTATTACTCAGTATGTCACTACCAAAGTACTGGGTGATTCTGTGGTGCTTGAAGATGGGAGAGTCTGAAGTAAAGTAAGAGTTGCAAGGAAGGATCTGGTGCTTGTGTTGCAGACTGAAGGGAAGGGGGGAAATGTTGTATGTCTTGCTTTACAACACTGTACATAGTTGTAGATGATGTCATAGACCGGACTGCACCTGTGCATAGTTGAATACTGTTGTAAATTCTAGAACAGAATGGACAACCAGCTGGAAGGAGAGAGCTGTCTAGATTGGAAGACCAGTTGTAGAGGCAGTGTTGTTGTTTCAGCTTGGAGCCTTTCAAATTATATTGGCTATCTGTGTGCATAAATGAAGATGCATGTACTGATCCTGGCTGCGTGTCATTTTATAGCACACTAGAAAGCCTTTTTCCATAATTATACTGTTATTTCTCCCATCTTTTAACATGAAATGACACTTTGTTAGATAGCTGTGTGTGTTGTGTCTGAGTACTATTATAATCATTTGTAAAGGAAGTGGAAATTATATAAAGTATGTTAAATATGCAGAATGTATAGATAGGAAGTTGTATGTACATCGTATGCACTATAAGGCATTAAATGCTATTATGGTTGAAATGTGGAAAAATAGATGGCAGTGGTTACACAAATGATAGAATGAATGAAGAAAATAGCATTTTTCACATTGCACTTAAAAACATGGGTAAATCAAAATGTGGAGAGCAGACAACTTTGCAAGTCACACTTGATCATAGCAGATGGGAGAAATGACAGCAAGCTTGTTTTACAGGTTATACAGGGTAAGTGGCAGTTACACTGTTTATATGCATTTATACAAGAGATGTACATGTACTGTGTGGACGATATTCATGCCTGTAGTTTGAGTTCATGCATGTGGATGTGTATGAATCTGCAAGTAGAAATGTTGGAGAATGTACTAGTAGTTTCAGTAGGTGCTTTGCAGTCACAACCCAATTGTACTCAGAGTGATCAACAGTACATCTAAAGTGCTGAATTGTGATGATGGAGATATATGTAAAGGTCTTGGATGTGATTGGTGGATGATTGTGTGACTGCTTAATAGTAGCCAATGAGGGAATGGTGCAGAGAGTGAGGTGGAAATGGTAGAAGGGCGGCCCCAGTGTTACAAAATCCGCGTACACCGCGGCTGTTCGCAGAGAGGGCGTGCCACATCCGGGGTTTCTCAGCAAATCCAGCATGGAAAGGGGACTGTAGGGATTAGCCAATCAGGTGTTGAGGTTCTGCTTTGTATTGATGGAGGCTGTGTGTAGTGAAGATGGCAGAGGTGGAGAAAATCAGGGTGTTGGTGGTTGTAGATATGTCTGTGCATGGTTTGGAGTAGTATGCAAAATGCAGGAATGTGAGAAACAAATTTTAATGTAAAGGAGTGAAGGTGGTGTGGAGCACTGTGCCTGGTTGCAATTTGCAAGCAATGGTAGAGGTTTGTCAAGATTTGGCTAGGGTTAACAGTCCACATGTGGTTGTCCTGCACTGTGGTGCTTTGCATTTGGGTTATGTAAGTGCCCATACTTTGTTGGAAGATCTGTAAAACTTGGTTCAGGCAGTAATGAAACTACATCCAAATGGCAAGATCGTTTTTCTGGTTTGATACCTAAGGCAATATGGGACAATAGTTCTGTGTTTTTGTCCTCAGCAAAATGTTGCTAGGTGGTTAATCAACCGAGGCATGTTTGCTTTTATGAATAGAGCTGACATGTTCTTTTGCAACAATGACAACATTGACTCTGGTAATGTTGATTACTTTAAAGAAGATGGCATGTCTTTATCTTTTATGGGAAATGCCTTGCTGTTTTGGAACATAAGGGTTGCTTTGGAGAAGCTAATGTGAAGATTTTTGGAGGAAAATAAGGAGAAACCCCCCCCTTAAAATACAAAATAAAATGTGTTTCTAAAGCATCTGCAAAAAAAAACAAAAAAAGGGTATTTTCAGAGCCAACCTCAAAGGGGAAATGGGGCACTCTATTTAAATTTTAATTCCCTATGCTCAGATTTTATGATTTGTCAGAGGACATGCATATTACATACAGGGATTTTGAGGGTGAGAGGCATGCAAATGAGACTTAGCAAAGCAAGGGATAGGTCAATAGGGTTTACTGGGTGAGATGTGCGAGCAGAGACTTTGTCAGAAAGTCTATTTCCTGAGAGGAGAGCATATAGCTATGGTTGTGTGTTTCAGAAAGCACATTGTCTGGATTTTGAGAGATTTGCGGATAAATTGGTTGGAGGTGCATGCAGATCGCTGTGGAGTGGCTGTACATCTTGGATTCCATCATGTGGAAGGGCTTATGATGGTGCTTATGCACGAACTTTGAGCTACAGTTCGCCTTCGCAATCCAAGTAATGAGTAAGTGTACTCTATTTGTGATGTCACTTAACCCACTACCATTTCATGGTTGACTCCTATATTGTTGTAACTTTGATCTGTCAAAGCCAAACGAATGTACTCTTGCAATTCTATACATCACTTGCAATTTGGGGAAATCTTAGTAGTCTCCTTATGTTTATTTCATGTACAGCTATGAAGCAATGCTCCTTTGTGTCCCAAATGTAATGGAATGCAAAGTCGTTCAATATTGTACAGTGTCTAAATAACATGTGTGCTGGCAACAATGCCTTTGGATACTCGATTTGTCATTGTCAACTAAGGTTTAATACACTTATTTTGTGTATTTAAAAACAGTTTGTATCTTTCTCTTTCACAGGTGGTACAGGCTGTTGGCCTATCGTTCATTTACATGGTGGCTTCATGGGAGACTTGGACACTGCGTTCGACGAGTAATACCCGCCTGTGTCGTTGGTGCCATTCGAGAAACTTTCCCCAGTTACAGCAGTCAGTACAGGGGATTTTTCCTCACTGTGCTGCACCAGAACTTTATAATGTGTAGTACGTGTGCGCCATCAAAATCAGCAACAAAATAAATCTCAACGGAACTTTCATCAATGGTTGTTTCAATTTTTCAGTGAATCAAGTGTGTGTCCATTCAGCAGTGTTCCGGCCCTTGTCATTCTGTCATTCTGTCAAACAAAGAATGTATTCATTTAAATCTTCCTCTGACATCACTGTCCTGTGTGTGTCAGGGGCAAGCCATGATTTGTAGTTGTTCATCCATCTCAGTAAATGTTGCCCACTGCTGGAAAATTACTGCTTGTTCAACCTTTTGCCACTCCAAAGCTATTCATTTCATGTACCAGAAGTGTGACACTTCCTTGCGACCACCCCAGAGTTCCTCCCAATAGAACAAGACCACAGTCACAGTATATTTTGTCCTAAACTAACATGTGTCACTTCACCCACTTTCTAGCTCTGATGTGCCAGACCTGGCAGCTATCAATTCCAACCCCCGCCAGTTGTCTCAGGGGCAAGACCCCACACCCTTCACCTCGCTACTGACCCAAAGTGGGATTGTACAAACACACATGTGCAACTTATAGGCCACTAATATATAACTGCGGTCATGGGTTCAGGGGACTGCAGCCTGGCCGGAGGGGGTTGTAGCAGGGCTTGCTCGGACATTCTCATACAAGCATATTTTGTCAGGGCTCGAGACTTGCTCCTTGCAAAAATTGTTTATGTGATTTGCTGTCTAAACAGGAGATGGGCTGAACTGTCAGGTGGTGTGGGCTGGCTGTGGAAGTCGCTGGGAGAGTGCGATGTTCCCCAGAGGAACAAAGTAAATCACTAGAAATTTTGTACAGCATTGGTGGATGATAGCAAACAATTCATATGTTTTCCAAAAATATTTGCAATGCCACTACGGTCTGAAGGGCTATTGGCTCCGATTCTGAGTGAAGGTCAGTGGCTTTGAATTTCTGCTTGCAAGCTGAGCAAACCCATGCATCGTACACAGTATGATAAGGGTCACCATTCCAAAACTGGACAAAGGAAGATGTAATTTCATTTTATGAAAATGTGTTGACTTGAACAGAGTCTCTGCGTCACGCCAAGAGAATGGAAATGCTGAATATTATGTAAATTTTACTGTCAACGATTTTATTGACCAATGAGTCAACTTATCATTCGCCGACCGTTATTTCTGGCTTACATTGTACTCGGTTGTTCTTTGTGGCGTATTGCAACAACACGCAAATACAACCTGCGTGTGTACTTGTCTTTGTCCCAGGCACATGTGCAGTTCAGCAACAAGATGCATGTAGTCCACCACGGGGTTCCCCCAGGTTCCACAAACGCCTAATTCAATGCTAATATTTAATTAAAATTCTGTCTATGTGTTCTTCTTGCACTTAGCTTGCTCCCTGATTGTAGCGTCAGCCTCTGCATCCCATTTCGAGCTGACCATACTCCATAGCACTAACTTCTGAAGCAAATTGTTGAGTACTTTCCATGTTGTTTTCTCTGTGTTCCCATTGTTTTGTGTCTGTATTCATCATTAGTTTTAACATGAGGCTGAATTAATGGGTAAAATGATCAATTGTAATAAAGATCGCTACTGACACACATTTCTGTTATGTTTTTGAAACAGCTCCATCCTGCTTTTCTACGATTGTCTCAAAAAACATGTATGGGGTTGCTGTTCGTACTCTTGTTCAGAGATGAATTGCCATAGCATTTTGGTGCTGGACTGCCCATGTGGGCGGGACAAAATATGTGTGCATATTAGGTCTGTATGAAGGCTGCCACCCTTTCTGGCTACATTCCAGCCGTGGAACACACCATCCCTTTTTCTGAGAACGAGATCATTGCGTTCAGTTTACTCAGCAAGTCCCTCTCCAATGTATGGGAGTATCTTTAGTTACAATAGGGGCACCACAAGGTGCTGTGTACTTATTGTCAAGGGTAAGTCTTGTGTTACTAGAACAACAGTCCCATAAAAGCCCTCTGTGTCCATAACTTTGTTTGACAGTGGGAACCACCTTCCTTTATACAAGACTTGGTCGCCGCCATATCTATAAAAAAAGAGAAATCTTTCTGTGAGATCTTCACTGCTACCTCAGGTTCCTCTTCAGTTTTTGCAAGGACTGGACACACACACACTTTCTGTGGTCAATTCTAGTGGGGTGGCGTGCCCTGCGGAACCTGGTGTCATGGCAACAGGCCCCAGAACACAAAAACCATACCATCTAGTGATGGGGGCAATGGGTCACTTCACTCACTTATGTCCCTTTGGGACCTATATACACAGGGGCCCTGGCTGGGCTCTGTCCTGGCGCCTTTGATACCAGGCTCATATAGAGATGTGAGCAGGAACACTTTATTTCACTGCAGGAGTGATTTTACTTTATTTCAGGGCAGGAGTGCTTTTATTTTACAAGAACTTTCCCCGGTACTCATCCATGCCTCCTCGTCTCCATCTGAGGCCGTGGAGTCCTCTTTGGATAGGTCCTGCCCTTCCTCCCCATTGTCTGACTCCTCATTGTCCAGATTAGATTTTATCCTCCCCAATGTACACCCCACTTTACCCTAAATGGCCCCTCCTTCTCCTGCCTCTGCACCTCCTTTTCTATCACCCTCTCTGCCTCATTGAACATAGTGTCCAACTGATGCTGCATGCTCTTTTCTATGTAAACCAAATACATTCGATCACTCTTGTCCATTTTTTCCCTTGCCCCACCCGCCTCGGGCTTCCCTTTTCCCGTTCCTGTGTCCCCCCTGCTTTGGCAGGGTTTGGTGTACCTGTGGCAGGTTTCAACATCAGGAACAATCCATAGGGAGAGGGCAGAGCAGTAGGTGGCCATGCTGTCCCACTGCCCTACCCGTTCCCCTTCGCTGGTTCCTCTGTCTCCTCATAGAGCCTCCAGAGTGCTAGGATATTCTTTCTGCTCTTTAGTTTGGATCCTTTATATGTTGCTAATAAATTTGAAAACATGCTCTCTTTATTTCACTATTGAACATTCCCTCTCTTGGCCATTCATGAAAACACGGTCCCGCTGTGTCACAAGCCCACTGAAAGAGGTACTTTAATATTTTATCATGATATTGGGGTAGCTTATTATATAAATGGTTCAGGGGTGTTTCGATCCTAAAAGCTATTTCCACTCCCTTCTCCGCTCCAACTATACTATTGTCTGAAGCTCCCTCACCTTCTCCCACTTTAAACGCCAGTGCCCAAATTACCCTTATTTACTTCATACCTTCCCCAATCCCTACTTCTCACTATCACCTGTCACACACCCCCCACCTTCTCCTTACACATCCATACCTACCAATCCATCTGCCCTCCACAGGGCCACCCACTCACACCTGTCACACACACTGGCAATCTCAACAGGCCTGCCTACCGACTCAATATTAGTACAACTACTAATTTCCCACCTGTTTCCTAACATACTCAATGATAATATGCAAATGCCTGGCTACACCACCCTCCGACCTTGCATTTTCTGCAACGTATGCCAAGTGCGTCTATTTACACAGTATCTCTGGAATTGACACCTCCACCTTGAATGGACCAATGGGCCAAACTCAGCCTTTCATCCTTCCGAGGTTGATAAATGAGCACCACACACGTGAGAAGCGCTCAGATACCTGAGGGTTTGTAGCGCTATATAAATGCTAAATTATTATTTATTATTATAAAACAACGAATACCTTTAACACAAACCTGACAAAGCACCAAAAAAAAAAATGACAGATGTACCCAACATCTACTATTCTACTGAGTGCCTCCCTTCAACAAAGCAAAAAATCATCAACATCCGTCCCCAAAATTGACTCAACTATACAATCGGCTGCATTGCACGTACCTCCCATCTAATGGGGTCCACCACCATCTGTGCATCCTTCTGCTCTGTGCAGACGTGCCCAACACACACCCACTCCCTATTGGAGGGGCGGAATTAACATGTATGACTGCTACGATCCATTGTCTCCCCCCCTGTAGAATACGTCATAAACATCATACAAATTCCCTCCCTCCTGTGTGGGCATGCAACCACGGTATCACGTGTTCATGCAAGAGTACAGTCACATGTCCTAGAGATCTTCGAGTTCTCCCAGCACCGAGTGTTCCCTGTGGCCTGCACCCTCACACGAGCACGGGTGGCGCGCAGTACCACACAGAGCTTTGTGAACTCAGCATCTATGGGGCCTCCTTGGCTGTGCACGTTGGACTGATCTGTGCTCGCCTGCCCCACACCTCTCGGGAAGTGCAGCCTGAATACCCTCAGCCTGCCAAGAGAACTGAGGATCTTACTGGGCCTCCAAATATATCAGGGGTTCTCCAGGCAACTGGAACACCAAAGTAATCCAAAAAGGAGTGTGGAGGAAGCAGGAAATAACAGAGTTTATTTAGGCCCAGATGCAGCTGGGCGGTGCATTTCAAACAGCATCATGGAACAGAAATGAGTGAAGAGATCTGTCAATGCCATCCACTGCGGGCAAACATTTTATACACAAATAACATAATTTTCATGAACACATTTGAAGCATTTGTTAGATCACCTTGCAACGCTGGTTGGTGGGCCTACCTCAGTCCCCTATACCCTGGCATACATTGAATCATTGTAATTTTTCCATGCCATCCTGACCCGTATTGTGCCACAAAACTCATTGTGGCATCACAAACCTTCCCACACTGCCCCACAATGATATGTCAAAGCATGTACAGACCACTGGAACTTTATTCATCTACCATTGTCAGTTCCCAGTGAACACACAAGACAATCTGGGTTCGGTAAAGCAGACCCATTCACGTGACATCCAACTAATGAGGTGCCCCGTGGACATCAGCAAGGACACAAAACACTGTTGCACCATAGGGACACTGAAACCTCCCTTTTTAATTGGTTCCCTGTTGCTTGCCCCCTCGCACCACAAACCTCTTCCCATGACTATCTGCCAAGGGGTGATTTGAAACTGCTTACCCCACTAATGTTGGGGTAAGCAGTTATTCACATTTATTTGCCTCCATTTAACTTTTAATTCTCTACACTCCCCAGTGTGCACCCAGGTGCCTGGCTCGCTGGCCTCGAAAGTATCTGTAGTTCCCATTCCCCTGTGGCTACGTTCTCCTGAGAACCGCCAACTTGCAACATTTCTCCCGCACCCTGTTGTAGCTGAACGCTCGAGAATTTCACGTTTGTCCAGTACAAAAGGCCTGTGGCTGTGGGAAAGACAAATGCTTTACTTACTTGTGACCCATACTCCACAATGACTGCTATATTGTTCACTATCGTGTGACCCCACCTTTTCCACCCACTACCCCTGCCCCTTATCTGTATCACTAGTGTGTCCCTCTGCCCCATGCCCCACTTGCTACCCCAATTTCCTCCACTGACTTCTCTGGCTGCACCTGCACACAATGCGCATATGTTGCATAGTGAAGCTGTCAATTTTGTCCTTGCCCCCAGGAGTGCTCCCTCCCCTTTGCTACTGCATCACCATCATTCAATAAATAGGAAGGTGCTCCCCCCCTTGGCAGCGTTGAGCTTGCACCATTACTGCACTGTCTTGATTTTGGCTACTGACTGCTACTTGCAGTAGCAGCTTTCCATCTTTTGTTCTGTTTGCTATTAAAGGCAATCTTTTTTCTTGTAGACTCTATGGGCCTCATTACACGGTAGGAGGTAACCATGCCGCTATTAGCGGCATGTCTACTCCCTTACCGCATATCGGGTCCGGGTAGGCGGTATGGGGATTTACCGGGTCATTCCGACCCTGGAGGACCTGGTAAGTCCCCATGCCAAATACCATTCCCCATTCCCATTCGAGCCCCCATAGGGCTCAATGGGAATGGGAAAGGAGCTAATAACGGTACTGCAATTTGTGTACCGTTATTAGCTCTGAAGTCCCTTAGCAGGTCCCGTCCTTAACACCTGGTCAGACCAGGCATTAAGGATGGGACCCGCTGAGGGACCTCGTAGTAGGGCGCTAAGGGATTACCGGCACCGGTGACCTTACCGGTACCTGTAATCCCTTAGCGCCTACTATGTAATGAGGCCCTATATCATATTCCAGTACACCCTTTATTCTGATCAATTCATGTTACACAGTATATTTGCCTGCCTTCTGTTTCTCTGGGACTTTTTTTGCTGGAATTTCCACAGGGGTAATTCTACAGTGGTAATTCCACCATTCTCGCTGATTTTTCAGCATTGAGTCATAGGATTTGCCTCAAGCAATTTGCTGGAGGTAGATTCTCTACTCCAGGGACATACTCATAGTATGGCAGAGCGGAAATATTGGTGGTACTTCTGTTACCAACAACGTTTTCCTGCTATGCCGTACTTGTAATGAAGTCCATTGACTTTAATAAATTAATCACTATTTAACTAAAACTACACTGCACATTTTGGTTTCAATAACATTAAGTTAACATTCTTAAGATATCTATGAAGTGTAGGCTTGAAAGAAACAGAAGAATCATTGCAGACAAGTCACTTTGTTTCTCATTGTAGCCAACTGGTATAATGGCCACTGTGAATGCTTACTCTATTGTGGATTATAATTCCAACAGCTTCAAATGTTGGTCTTATTGTTTGTAATGCAAAAAGAAATGAGGAGGGAGGCACAACTGAATAATTGCTAAGAATCTTCAAAATTAACTTAGGGTGATTGTGTCAACAATACTAAAGGATAAGTGTAGAGTTAGTACATGTAACTTCAGGTGCAGCAGGGAAAATCTCGAGGCCACTCGAGATTCAAGAAGCAAAGACCAGAAACATACACCGACCGTTGCTAGTCAGTAGCCCTATGCTGCACTCCTCTCGGGAACTGATCCCCACGTTATTTCTACATCATAGACAGGTGTGAGTCAAATCAAGTATTTTTTACATACATAAGTGTCATAACAAAATTAAATAAAATATACACACAACAGTGTTCATCTTCCAGCTTGGAGGGCTGACTTCAGTTTCAACATATATTCACACACTACAAATGTAAAAACACCAACAGTAACTTAATTGTGCTGAAAAGGTACTCAGACAGACCTTAATTAATATACAAATTATACCAAGGAATTCATAAAGTACAATACATCAGTGCCATCGTACTAGGAATATTCAAATTTAGATGCATAACAGCATTTCTGTTTTTATGGGTCCGGTAGTCCAACTTATTCTGCTCAGACGTTCCTAATGATACATGTGAGAGTTGATTTGTGCCAACGCGTTTCGGATTATCCCTAATCCATCTTCAGGGCAAAATGTGCATTAGTTTCAACAATTTTCGAAATAACTTTCCTACAATGTAAAGCAAATAATAAACTAATTAGATCTCTGTAGAGTTAAAGGATGTATAACTAATAGATTCCATTTGATTGAAAATGCAGTACCCTGATTTTTACGATAAGCACAAAGGATTCGTTGTCACCTGTGTGTTGAATGCAACAAAATACATCTCATCGTTTTAATATAACTATCAAGACAAATTTCGTCTTAGGTTAATGGTGGATATGGTTAAATTAATGCACTCCTGCAAAAACTGTAAAGTAAATATGGAGTTTGGAAATCTAACCCTTAGTTACACTAGTTGTCCTTGGCATACCTCATACAGACAACTTAATATTCCGTTCCTGGATAGTGTGTTAGATTAATTTGGAGCAGGGAACCTAGTTTCTGCATGAAAGGGCTTACCTTAGCCCGTTCACTCGATTCGAAGAGTAGCCAGTCGCTTAGGACGCGCTGCTAAGTGCAGCATAGGGCTACTGACTGGCAACGGTAGGTGTATGTTTCCGGTATTATTGTTTGTGCTATCATCTCTCTATCACTGCAACAAAAGTATCAAATACTTTTGACACTGTACATTTCTTAATGCAGGTTTGTAGTTTGTTGTTTGTTTGTTTATTTGATATAGCGCGGAACCAAACCCGCAAGGGTAGCTGTAATCACCACACTGACCACAGACCATGTCCTTGTAAATGTTAGTAACCAGGACACAGATTGAATATCATCTCAGTCTAAGACTGCAAGGTGTACAATTAGCTTAAATGGTTCACAGTGCACTATTTGATTATGACAACTAGAACAAACATGCAACCACAACTATGACAAACTGACAAAAGTGTCAACAGGAACATGTTAATTTTGCAGAACTGCAAAGATTGTTATGAGGAATTCATGCGCATCTTGTTGAGAGGTTTCAGAAAAATATGAACATGAACTAGCAGCTGCCAACACATGATGAATTGAAGATGCACAGTGCATATTCTGCAGATCTGCCTTAATGAGTGTTTCCAAAGTGGGTAATTCCCCACAGACGATATTGTCAGCGTGATTGTTTAAAAATTCCATTAATGTTGTTATCTGAAACAGCAAATTCAAAGTTGAATTGCAACGGCATTGAACTCCTTTTGTGTTACTGAAAGCCAATTCAGTGACTCCATGAAAATAAACAATACTGTTCTTTCTTTTACAACTACCCCTCAGACGAACTGGCAGTGCAGGCAGTTTTGGAGCATACTGTAAACATAAATGGTTGTTTTCTACACCACAATCTACGTCAGCAGCAACTTTAGACTCCTCAAATGCTATTAAATATAATCCTTGCAGACTTCTGACATGAGACAATGCTATATAAGACATGCCTCCCTTAACGACAGTCTACCCAACATCTACCAGTGCAACATCTAAAATTAAACCTTGAGATTTGTGCAATCTAATGGCATAAGCAGAGATCAGACTGAACGGTGCCCTTTGGATGTACATGTCTTTAAAAAGTTGAAACCATCCAAATTCGTCCCTACCATTAATCTTGTCAAACTGTACAAAAATGAATGTACTGAAACACTCTGGGAATAAGGCACAAAACCAACTACTCTTTCCATTGCTGAATTACAAATTCCAATCTTCACATTCAAGTTACGTCTCAATATAACTCTGGATTTGACACATAATTTTAAATTTGATTTGAATCCTGCTATTTGCAATATTACATTTGTTCAAGTCAACTAGACATGCGTTTGCTTTAATATTGAATTCTAATGGCCTTACAAAACATCTACACCTTTTATTTCAACAATGTCTTCATGCCCCCTTCAATCATTACAGAGTTGAATGATCACATTCTACAATAGTAGGCAACAAATAAACACATTCTATTTTCCTTTGTTGGAAATCCAACATAACCTATAGACGTTTTGCATCATTTGTGGTCTATGTTAGACATGAGCCTACTTCCTAAGTACTTGCATGCACCATCACTCAACACACCCACACAGACATCTTATAAGATATCTGCATGGTAGAAATCTGCAGATGGTCTCATGTTGACAGTCGAATCATGATATTGGAAATATGACCAGATGTTCACATGTCCTATAAAGCAAATACACCATTGTGATTCTTTACTATGCAGGATTTTAAAAACAGTCTGACCTTTGAGAGGAGTTAACTGCTGGAGATCACCAAAAACAACCACATGTTTTCCACTACGCAGTTCCTATTACTGTATCTCCAACACCTCCTGCATTATGGAATGTATGAAAGTAAGCATATGATTGGACCCTTTAGGGAGATTGTGTGCCAATCATTTTAACATATAATAACATTGCAGCACATTCTCTGTACTCTGTAGTGTAATACATGGTTTACTAACAAAAATGACTGAAATGGATCATTAACAAGGATGGTAACTGTGCAATCCTAGACCTACTAACTTTGCAGCATATTCATGAACAAATATGCTGGCTGTGGCTTGCCAGTGTCAGAGAATAAGACAAAGGGCCTCATTACACGGAAGGCGGTAATCCAGGGTGCTATTAGCACCCGGGACCATGCCGGTAAATTACCGGCACCGCCTTGGCGGAAAGGGGATTTACCGCCCCATTCCAAGGTTGGAGGGGCGGTAAATCCCCTTTCCGCCATTGCCCTTCCCCATTCCCATTTCAGCCCCATAGGGCTCTATGGGAATGGGGAAGGCGCTAATTACGGCACCGCAATTTTGCGGTGCCGTAATTAGCTCCGAGGTCCCTTAGCGGGTTGGTACTTAACGCCTGCAAGAAGCAGGCGTTAGTTCCTCCAACCCGCAAAGGGACCTCGTAGTACGGCGGTAAGGGTTAACGGTCACCGTTGCCATTAACGGTGACCGTTAACCCTTACCGCCGTCCGTGTAATGAGGCCCAAAGAGTCAAAACTTCATATGCAGGCAAGATTGAGAGCTTGTACTGTGAGGGGTCCTGAAGATGAATGGGCATCATTTTGAGCAGAAACGAGGAAATAAGGAATATGTACAATATTGGGTGATGTGCCGAATGCTGCCCAAAGGTCGCTTAGAGCTCGGCTGGAAAATTACACAAGATGGGTGCAAGAAGCCATGGTGCATTCTCAAAGGCTCTAATGTGTTGAAGTCAGGATTTACACAAGAAAGGGGCTGGAGTTTGAAGGATGTAGCATATGACATCATCAGACAGGTGGGTAAATATGTTCAGAATCAATTTGTGATATAGGAACAAGGGATGGTTCTGGAGAAAGGCTTCTAATGGACTGTCAGCTGTAAAGAGGTTCTCTTTGGGCTGTTCCTGCTATGAGCTGTTACAGAGAACATGGCTGGGCTTTGGCTGGCTGAAACTTTAAAACAGGGCTGAGCTTAGCAAACTTCATCATCTAGCAATGCCAAGGGCTGTTGATTGCCAGAAGTTGAGAGAGATGGGGGGATTACCTAAAAGCTTTTTGCTAGTCCTATTTGCATGGAGTTAAAAAATTGAGCTGGCTTTTTTGGTATGTTGCTTTGAGCATGATCAAAATACTGCACAGAGGCCTTGAAACTTGATGGGAGCCATCTTTGAGCTGACTGTATCTGGTAGCTGGCAGAGCAACAAGGTTCCTAGCAGCACAGTGTAGTGGTATCCTGACAGCTTTAAGAAAGGTGAAGGTAGTTGCAGAGTGGAGCCAAGACTGCAGATAGCCCTGAAGGAATCTGTTCACCAAAGTCTCAAGTGAAATAGAATTAGTATTAATAGGGACAAACTTAGCTGAGAATCTCTTGCAGGGGTAATCTGACAATTTCTCAAACTGGCCCAAAAGGCATAACGCCCTATATTTCTAAGGTACCCATAGATGAGGCTAGTTGCCTGAATCAAATTGGTGCTTGGGGTTGTTCTGCTTTAAAGGATAGTCTATTCTATCTAATCTCATACTAACCAAACCTTAGCTAAAGGGCAAGGAGTAAATGAAGATTGAAGCTGTATTTATAATGCATTTGCTTTCATGGTCAAAGTACTCGCTGTGGTTTTACGGGTTGTGCTGAACCAAAGAACACTGTGTTGTGTGTTTATTTCCTTTTTTATTGTTATGTCTTCATTGCCAAAATGTGTTGCCACAGTTTCTATGCTCACCACTGTATCTGTTTTGAGATTGTTTGATTGTATACTTGCACATTTTGTCCGTGAAGAATTAACATGAAAACAAGCAAGTGCAGTTATTATTGTGTCTGGTTCTATTATGCACCCTATCCAATGTCCAATGCATAATACATCATTTTCAAGAACATGGTGTGTGTCTGGTGCAGTACAAAGCCTACCTAGCCAAGTGGGTGTGTACAAATTGTGGAAAAAGGAACATGGAAGGGAATATATCTAACAGATTAGGTAGCATTGGCCGGGAATAGCTTTGGCTAAGTGCATTAGTTATAACTGCCATAGTCTGCTGTATTGGCCAAACTTTGAATTGTGTTGATGAATAGTGCTGTGTGTTAAATAGTTTTACCACACCATCTGTTATGCAAGCAGACATGGCAGAAGTTAAAGTGACATATTTGTGTGACTTTGCTGAAGATAACTTCTTTGCTCTGCCTACCTGGTCATCAGAATCTATTATTGTCTGGAGCGAACAGTTGTTTTCAGAAATTGCTAAGGAGCCACCGGATCAGCTGATTGGGGAAGGTACAGTTTTACATTTTTGTTTAACTAGGATGTTTAACTCTGATGACAGAAATACATTGTAGGTGCGAAAATATGTTTCATTTGACACAGGATGATTAATATGAAAAAAGAATGATGATGAGGTAATTGCAGAGTTACGAAGTGAACTGACAGATGTGTGAAAGGGTGTTTCAGTTAGAAGATGCCTCAGGGCAGGGGCAGTCCATTTCACAGTTGTAAGCCAGTTGTGGTGACCTGTTGGATCAGTTGGCACAAGTACAGGTGGATCCAGAACATTTTGAAGCTTTGAATGTTGAAATAGAGTTGAAAGGGAAGCAGTTGGAAGAAACCTGGGAGAAGATTAACTATTTAAAAATTGTATTAGAAGGGATCTGGGCAGACAGAGATGTCGCTTGGTCAAAGTTGCAAACCCTGTGTAGACACAATAGTCAAGTTGTTAGGGATCTGCAATCAATGGGAAGCAAACTATTTTGTTTGATGTCAGAAGATGATAACAAAAATGAAAGCAATCACTGATTACAAAAAGCAGGTCACAGAAATGAATGATTAAATAATCAAACTGAGAAAAGAGGGCTCAGGATTTTACAAAGAAGTGCAAGATTTACCTGTCCAGTTTAGAGAAATAAAATGGCAAAATTTGGATATCAGAAAACGAGTGCTGTGCCTGATGCACAATGAGAATGAAATCTCTTAATAGTATAGTTAAACCTTTTAGAAAATATTTGAATGTGATAATCAAAGAACATTTGGAATGTGATGTGGAACTGTATCATAATTTGAGCATTCCAAAACAACAATATGTTTAATTTGTTCACCTGACAATGGACCCGGTAATTGACAGCTTCATGCGTAGTCTTAGTGCCTGATTCATGGAAGTGTTTTATAATGGTGCCATCCCATAGGAAAACATTCCATGAATCAGGCCCTTAATGAGCAAGACAATCTAGTGTTGGACGATTATCAGTGGGACATAGGAACATATTTCTCTTGGTTTAAATCTATACAAGAAGTGAAATGGGCAGCATGAACTTTATCGGTAGGGTAGATAATTCCCCAAGACAATTATTCCAAACTTTGAAGCATGCATTTTTTAGATTTGATGTGAATTGTGATGTGCACCCATTAGAATTCAAAAGCACCTTCTTTCATGGATTAGAAAAATAAATTGTGCCTCAATTAGCCCATGAATTCATAGAGAACATTTTTTACATTGGATCTTAGATCAATTAACAAAGATATGGGAGGTAATATCACACAATAAGAATAAAAGCAAATAGTTGAAGCCGAAGGTGAAACAGACAGTCCATGCATTTCTAAAAAACAGATCAGAAAAACAAAACATGGCATTGGAAACAACTCAGACAAGGAATGACACTTTTCTGAATTAGAAGGCTGTGGCCAGGAAGGAAATGCAGTACCCCAGATGACTGTATTCCAATCCACAGATCCTAGTCAAAGGGAAACTTACATTAGTCCCCACACCATGGTAACTCGCCATGAGTGGGGTTTCAGTATAACATGACAGGATCCAATAACACCTAAAGTCACCTACATAACGAGCCATGACAGGTGTTGGGAGCACAGTATAGATTTAAGCCGCATTGATAAATGGGAATCAAACAGGGCTGAGATATGTAGATGGAAATCAACACAGGGTTAAGCATCAATAAAATGAGACATATTGTGACCTACAGCCATCACTCCTATGTTCAGCCCTCTCACAAGGGGATCATTGACAGAGGCCAGCAGCCCCACACTCCCAACCTCCTCTGTCCCGGGAGTTCAAGGTAAACACTAACAAGAGTCAGTCTCCTGAAAGATACCAAAATAGGACATACCAATATGAATCCATCCAGTACCGGCCTAGAGCACAGAGAGATGATTCTAGGGATCAGGAAAGATTCCAGTGTTTCCAGAGGCACAAGAGAAGGTGTTAGCTGATCAGATAGAAAGGCTGTGTGAGGGCCAAAAGTAGCAGCTGAGTGAGAATGCAGAATATAACAGTGACACTGCTCAAAGTGTTAACAGATCTCTAATTAGGCAGCCTTCCCACACTGAAGGCACACATTATTCACAATTGGCCAAAAAAACTGAGCTGCATAGTTATTGAAAATTAAGAAAAGCAAAACCAAGTGGAGGAGTAAGTAGAATTGCTTCGAACTGATCGGTTTTATCTTTTCTTTGTCTCTCTTTCTCTCTCACTCTCCTCTGGTTTCTTGGTAACAAAGGGACCAACAGCAGTCTATGAGATACTTACAAACAAAGAAGGGACAAAAGGAGTGTATTGAATACCATCATGCATTTGGGAGTGGTCAAAACACAGCATCTGGCAACTCCTAATATGATGTGTGGCATGTGGGGAGAGAGGGTGCTAATGACACATGTTATATGTGCTCTATTATCCCACATGTCACAGGGGACCCACATTCTTTCTACCGCAAGAGGTACCAGTGGGGAGGAGGGGTGCTTAATGTATCTGTCATTGTGCAAGATGGGTCTCTTTCAACGTAACCGTTCATTGGGTAGATGAATGGGAGAAGTTATATGGTGAAAACTATATACAACTAGGCAGGATGCCCACAAAAGATGCTAATAAGCACAAGATAGTAGAATAAATACAAGAAGGTGCAAGGAAAGGGGACCAGTTGTCACAAATCATGAAAGAGTGCAGTGAAAAAATTCAACAGGGCACAACATTCCATGGTGCCACACAAGGCCTTAGATGAGGATAAAAGTGTCCACACTCATGGATGGCAAATGAGAGGGGGGAATGGTGCAGTATTGTGTGGAAGGATTAATAAGATTTGAGGGGGATGTAGTAGGAAACATTAATGACACCTGTAAGAAAGTATGGAAGAATAAGGTGCATGCGTTAACATGGTTAAATGAGAAACATCCACCAGTCCACATAAAGCCTCTTACATGGTTTGCCTTATGGTTCAGGTTAGCAGGGAACACATATTTGGGGACCAATGCTTTCTGCAGAAAGGTGATGAGAACTACAGCATTGCAGAGTGGGAGAGTAGCACTGATGGACCACTTGTGGGCATGTAGGAAAAAAACATATGATCTGCTGCTTCCAGATTGGGGAGGACTGTGTTCTTTCATCACACTTCTCAGCCTTGCCCTGTTAGTTCCACAAGCAGAGTGGATACCCTTCAATGACCACCTAGCACTGTTACAAAGCAAGATGATGGAAAAACAGCAGCCACAAGAAGGGTGGGGGCACATGATGAACAGAAGGAAGCAAAGGAGTAACTATTTGTCTGAGGCCTCATCATGGAGCTTGGAAAATATACACTACCTCCTCTGTCTCCTTTCAAGGGCATCTGTTTTATTATCCTTCACTTTTGCTTCCTGGTGTCCAAATAGCCACAAATGTGAAGTGGTTGCAGATCACCCACTACGAACCGTTGCAGCTGGCAAATTCTACAGAAAAAGGTGCTCAATGCAGTGTGTGAAGAACTATGTGTCCTACGACTAGTCACACTGCAAAATAGGTATGTTTTGGATATGTTGACAGCAATGGAGGGTGGCAATGGCAACAACATTGGTAGTGCCTGCTGCTCAGTGGTGTCTTCCAATGATGCCCCAAATGAGACCCCAACAAAGCAATTGAAGAAATGTAAATTCTCCATGAAAACCTGATGTAAGAAACACAGACTGAGGCAGCAGACTCATGGCTTGACTCCCTCTTCTCATGGGCGCCCACATGGCTGGCGAATATCTTCAGAGTAACTGTTTCCCTGCTCGCTCTGGTGTTTGTCACCATCTGTGCATGACAACTGGTATTAAAGAATTGCAAATGTATAAAGGGGAGGAGTAGATACATAATGTCAATGAAGGTTGGTGTGAAGGTGGGCAACACACATGGCAATAATGAAAATGCCTAAGATTCTGATGAAACAGGGGAAGATGTACATGTGCCACCTGTGAATACTTATGAATATGATATTTTTTGGGTGGCCTGTTTCCACAAATGGACAGGAGTGCATGGCACTGGGCTCATGTTTGGGGACATACGAGGAAGAAGCTGGGGACATGAGCTGGGTAAGTAGGTTGTTTGTCCCCAACATAGTAAGTGACAATATGGTGGGCAAAGGAGTGTCAATCGAGAGAGTGTGGTAAGGGTGAAAATACTGTGCTGCCAGGAGGGGGTGCACCTATCATTTGTGTGAATGATGGGTAAGGGTGGGGGCTCATCTAGAGGGGAGGAACACAATTGACAGCTGCACCATTTACCTTATGTACCACATGCACAGAGCCAGTTTGAGGAGTTTCCAGGACACAACAGGCCAGGGGGCACACAGGGAAAGCTGGGGGGCAAGAACCCAGGAAAAGGGCAACAGGCAGCAGGGGTAGCACAGTATAATCCGAACTATACAATAACCCCAACAACATATATGCCACAGGTAAGTAAATCCACCTAGGTTTTCATGCTGACGAACCCTGTACTTCGGGAAGACATACATTTCTCAAGCACTCTGCCCTTTCGGGTTGCTGGGGAAATGTTTCAACCCAACCGTTCACTGGGAGATGGGTGCAACAGAGACTTTTGAAGTCATTGAGCCAGGCTCCTGGGTATTCATTGGAAAAGGAAGATATCTAGTTAATAAACACTGGTAAATCAAAGGAGCACCACATGGGGTTAGCAGTTTCAAATCACCCCATGTCAGACACGCCTGGGAAGAAGGTTGTGGAGCGAGGGGATGAGCCCGGAGGGGACCACTCATGTGATGAGTTTCATTGTCCTCTGGGTGCAACAGTGTCTTGTGGCCTTGCCGTTGTCAGCAGGGTACCTCATTGGTTAGATACTGTGTGAGTATCTCTTCATTTGCCAAACCCAGGTTGCATTGTGGTTCTCAAGAGAACTAGACACTGGCAGATTCATAAAGTTCTGGTGGTCAGCACAACCAAGTCATGAAAGGTTTATCATTGTGGGGCTGTATGTGAAGGTCTGTGATTTCACTGTGAGTGGTTTCAGGGAGAGGGGGTCAAGAAGGCTTGCTCAAATCTTGTTTGACTAATGTATGCCTAAATATAGGGTCCTGATGTAGTTCTGCCAATAAGCACTGCAGGATGATTAAACAGTGTTGCTAACTTTGTTCTATGCTAAAAATGTTTAACTCTATAAAACGTTTGGCCATGGTAGGCAGCCCCAACAGCTCCCTTATTTCAGTCCTATTTCACTGTACTGAATGAATTGTTCTCTCTCAGCTGAGTCTGGACTTGTAATAAACAGCGTTACATTTTGCTTGGCGTGCGCTTCTTTTTGGACTACTTTGCTGTTTCCAACTTAATGAGCCTGAGAGCACCCTTGATACACGAGTAGTCATCCAGAAGCAGAGTTGTCGGGTCATATGTGCAGTATTTAAGGTTATGCATTTGGTCCTTGAGTGAGGGACCTACTTATCATGATGTCACTTAATGTCATTTGGCATTCTCATGAGGCAGAAATTTGAGAGTATAGCCCAGCACATTATTCTCCCAGTTCATGCTTTCCTAACTTTTCCTGAATCGTCTTATGCAAGATGTGGGCTCACAATGAATGTGGCAATATAACTTAATGGAACTGCAGCCTTTATCATGAATGAGCATGCATTTCATCCTCTTATCACAGTAATTTCAAGGGTGTGTATTCTGTCATGGTTGCTTTCCAAACACTTACCATGCCTTTGTACACCCCAGGGCAGATGAAAACGCTCACACACAGCCTACTTGTGGGTGGAAAATAGTGTTGAAAGTGGTGCTGGTGGCAGCATAGTCATCATAATAATCCTCATTGCTTATGTTTGGTAGCTATAGTCATAGCTTGCCAATGTCATCTACCTGCATGTGAAATAGCATTCACTTATTTCTACCCAGGTCTGTTTACATCCTGGCCAATAAATACTTTTCAAGGCTACACAGCCAAAACTCATAGTGTGGCTAACTTAAAGATGCACACCCACAAGTTTCAAACAGTAATAGCTGAGGTAGACGGGGTAATCCTTGGTGTGAGGGATTGCCATTTTGCAAGATTACGAAAATCATAGCTGTTTTGATTTGTGTTAATAATTAAATGATGTGGGTAATAATTCTCTGAAAGGGTATCTACTAACCAGAGCCCCTTTCATTAAACTCCATGCTTAAACATAGTCTACACCTAAATCTTGATGCATTAGAATCATGAACTACAGCACCTGCTCATCAGTTGTCTAGAGTGGGTTCAGAGGTCAATGGAACTCTGTCTGACAGCTGCAGTGACAGCAAAGTCACTGAAACACAGAGCCTGCCTTTAAAATCTGCAGCTCTTTTCCAAAAGCATGTTAGTATGATGAATCATCATTCTGTCAGCAGTATTACACATCCACGCTAGTGGCTGTGTAGTTAGGGTTAAATTGCTAATCCCATAGGAAGAGCACTTTTTGGGCAGCTTATAGCTTGGCTCCTCCTGGACGAATCCTCACCAGACTTTGCAAAAGAAAGTATATGGCCCACTCTGAATCTTTTTGCAAAGTTTTGTGAGGTTTGGTCCAGGGGGGGCAAAGTTATAAGGGGGGTCCCCAAATTTCTTTTTTCCCGATAGACTGAATGGGGAAAAAAGTTTGCTCATGCCTACAGCCCAAACCGCTGGATGGATTTTCACCAAATTTGCGGCAGGAGCAGCGGCTTGGTTCCGGAAGCGTGCTTTTGTAAATTTGGTGAAAATCCATCCAGTAGTTTTTTTAAGAAAAAAAAACAAAAAATAAGGTACCAAAAATTAGTGATGTCTATGCCTGCTCCACAGACACATTTCCGTGTTCGCTCTGCGGACATGACACCGATTGGCTAATCGACTTGCGTCATGTCCACGGACATGCAACGTGTTCGCTGATTGGCTGGAATGAAGCGTGCGGTGCGTCGTATAGTTTTGATGCGTCCGCCATCTTGGATCCACGGACAGTACGGTCATGAACTGTGGAGAAATACACCTTTGGCAAGTGTGTTGGTGTACAGGAGTGCTTGGGGAGGGTGGGAGAGTAAGAGATGAGTGAAATGTTGTATTTGTTTAGCTTGCCGGCACCCCTGGTGTGTTCGCCATGTCCGTGGACACCACGGCTGTCTGCGGACATAAACAAAATGCGCTTCTGGCTATTTTACATTAGTATGATATTGGTTTTGGGTTGTTTATACAGTGTGATTGTAATTAATATCCCGTATAAGTAGCCCATATAGCAGAATTAAAATGTTTGATTCTATGGGTGTGATCTATGGGTGTGATATGCTGCGGTGGTTGTGGCCAGGGCCTACCTAGAGTCTTGGGTGCATGGCCTAAGGCCGTAGGCCATGCACCCAAGACTCTAGGCCCTGGCCACAACCACCACAGCATATCATACCCATAGATTACACCCATAGAATCAAACATCTATCAAATATTTGTAAATATACAGTTTGTGTTGTGTTTGATTTGTATAGTTTGTATGTGATGCTTTGGCTATGTCATGTCATTAAGATTGTAGAGTTTGGTAGTAAGCACTGCAGTATAACATATCCATGGAAGTAAACATTTTGTATTGTGATGTATGGTTAGATAGTCGCTTCAATGGTTGTGTTATGGAGCAGTATTTATGAGTTAGATTTATTATAATATATTTACTGTTTGATTTTTGTGATTGGATATATTTTTTCATGACGTGTGTAATTGGAGCAGATATAATTTTATAATTTCTGTGATAAAAGAAAAGATCATGTTAGTGTAGGTACTTTATAAAGACTTATTACATTGCATAATATACTTTTCTGCTTTATTTCGAGCCTCATATTTAGTAGTTTACAAACAAGTGTACTGTGCAATTTGCTCAGTTTCTGTGTTTGTTGCTTTATTCATTGGGTCTGCGGAAAAAAAATAATCCATGTTGGATTAAAAAAAAAACTTTACTTGTTATGGTATGGTACATTTTTTTGCTTGTTTTTAGTGTTTACTTGTTGTTTCTGTTTCTATTGGTTGTTGCAGATTGTTAGATACATGATGTCAAATTGTTAATATATTATAGTTATTAATTTATATTATTAAATTTGCTAATATACCTGTTGGGTTGTTGCAGATTCTTGGGGCAGTTAGATACCTGTTGGCGTATTCTAACTGTTTATTTCTTCTTATAATTTAATGGAGTTTATTTATCTGTTTGATTGTTGCAGAATGTTGGGGCAGTTAGATACCTGTTGGCGTATTCTAACTGTTTATTTCTTCTTATATTTTAGTGGTGTTGATTTATTTATTTGGATGTTGTAAAATCTTGGGTCAGTTAGAAACCTGTTGGGGTATTCTAAATGTGTATTTCTTTTTATAATTTAGTGGTGTACATTTATCTGTTTGGTTGTTGCTGAATTTTGAGGCTGTTAGATTCCTGTTGGCGTATTGTAACTGTTTACAGTTTTCTAATTGAAGTTTTATTAATGTTTATGCACAGATTAGTTATTAAATTTAGGTTTTAAGAATATTAAATAAGCGTTTATAAGATTTGCAGGTAATCTTTGCCTTAGAGTAATGGTATTATCATTACATGCAAACCATCCACAATTCATTTTTATATATGCAGTGCAGTGACCTACATTAGTTGTGGTTCCTGCATGGTAGATTATACCTACTGTTGTGAAGGTTTTCTTACCAAGTGATACTTGACCATGTGTGAATCCAGTCAGCTTGCAGTTGTTTTAAGTACCATCTGCATTGTACTGTCGAAGCATTAGTGTTACGTATTTACTATGTGTTTGTATTTGTAAGGTGGAGCGATTATCTGAATTGCAGGTCATCATCTGCCATGGTTTGCATTTTGTACAATTTGCTGAAATGGAACAGATTCACAGTTAGTTATGGATACATACATGAAGCGTTCATTAGGGGTTGGTTCCTGTGCCACATTGTTGCAGACAGTGCATGTATGTTTCCACATGTATGAAATCTGGGAGATTTCATTTATCGGTATATTTTTGTGTTCCAGTACGTGTAGTAAGTACATTAAAAATTCTTGTGGATCTTCTTGTGAGTTTATCGTGAATTTCACCATTCCAGCACAGTAGTCCATTTCTTGTCTTATTCCATGAACACTGTAAGTGTTGTCATGATTGTTGGTTGCATTTCTATGAAGGACTAACATTTGCAAACACAATTGGTCAATATCGTGTAAGTAATTGTTGTTAATAATTGGTGGCAATTGAAATCGAATATGTATTGCTACATTTGCGTAGCTATTTACACCAGTTACATTTGAAAATTTGAATGGACCAGATAGTTCTGTGTCCAAGTCATTTCTTTGGAGTGTCTGTTGCTTCTTTGAAGAAGTATCTGAGTTACTTTGAGTAATAGATTCTTCTTTGGTTGTAGTAATTGATGAAGTATTAGTTTATTTTATTCTCTTTGGAGGATTTGCAGTGAGATGATGTTGCATTTCTGTTTGAAATAGTTTTTTTACAATGTTTTGCTTTTTGTGGATAGGTTTTTAGATGGCGGTGTATAGTGAACGTAGTCTACTGTATTCTAAAATGCAAGGAATATCAGTGTTTACTTTACTTGCATCAACGTTCATTAGAAATAGACAGACAGTCAAGTGTACATAAGCGTGATAGTGTTATGTAGCTCATGCTTTCTTTATTTTTTATTTTTTATTTTTATTTTTTTTTTATTTTCGTTCAGTTTTTACAAACTTTTTGAAAACTTTTTAAACACTTTAATTTATTAAAAAACACTTTTAAAATACATAAATTGAGTCCGAAAACAAAAATAGGAAGTACAACTAAATGGCAAACTTTCTCTTGGCTTAGCGCAAATGGACCTTAGTATATCTCCATTCGGGAGATTTCTCTAGTTCTCGTTTATTTCTGTGCTCTGTACACCTTCTGTTTTCAGAACTATGCGTATGTAATAAGTGGCTTTCTTGTTCAGTGTCTTCACTGTTCACCAAGTGAATCGTTTGCGATTGTCTTATACTCACAATATGGAGAAGTCTCCCCCCAACCGAATTTGCATTTGATCAAGGAATCGCATCGTTGCAATCAGCAGGGATTTACTTTCGCCAATGTGAAGATGTATCCACCATTCTTCCAGACCCTATGACAGGACTCGACTCCTCTCCTTCCTTAAGCAATTTTCTCGCTGAACTTTAAGTTCGGGGCAACGCAGGACCAGATGTTTGAAATTTTCGTGTTCTTCTGCGCAGAACCTACATTTAGAGTTTCCAGCCGCAATCTTCCTTTGATGGATTAGGATCTCTTTGGTTTCATAGATGTTTAGGCAAAATTTTAAGTATAGTCTTCGTAATCGTTTACACGATGATAATGTTAGATATTTCGCGAGTGTGTTGCGTCTTTTGGCTTCAGGTGGAGTGTTTAGCATACACTTGTGCGAAGATCTTTTTTCGTTGATTTCTATCCAGTCCCAGTCTAATAGTTTTTGTTTTATTAGATCTGGATTCTGCCATAAAGTATCTTCGTCTGAACCCAATTGTGCTAGAATTTCTTTGCATTGGCGCTTCCACTCACACAATGCTGATTTTCCTTGTCCTTTGCCCTCTGTCAAGAATTTAACAGAGGTAAGTTTGCTACTTCATGAGTTTTCCTGAACAGAGCCAGTTTGTTCCAGGTGATTCTCGCATTGAGAGTAGAGAGTCCTATCTCAAACATTACACATGCTGTAGGTGTGCTTAGTGGGATCTGGAGAATCCTTTTCCAGAAGATGCTTTTGCAACGGGCCCATATTTTATAATCACACCCAAACATATTCTCGGCACCATAGGTGAGAATTGGGCATACTTTACTTTGGTAAAATCTTCTTACCGCCTCATAAGAAAATTTGCCATATTTTTGCTGTAATATGGTACCCTGTGCTGTTAATAATTTGCAGCTATTTAGGAGTTTTTTTGTCTTTGGGGTGTCATTTATGCTGGAGTTAATCATGGTTCCTAAATATCTTGTGTGCAGCACCTTGTTTAATTTATTTGTTCCTATAGACCAAGTTGTTTTTTTTTACTTGCAGTTCTTCTCTTTGGTTTTCCAATACTAAGATCTCCGATTTGGCCACATTGATCTCAAGACCCAAGTCTTCAGCAAAAGTTCTTAGTGCTGTAAGTTTTCTTTGGAGCCCTATGGAGGTCTGGTCTATAATAACCATGTCGTCCGCATACATGATGTGATTTATTGGGACTCCATTTATGAGTGGCGGAAATGAAACAACAGATGACAGTGCTGTTCCAACTTCCGATATATAGAAGTTAAACAAGGTAGCTCCTAACGGGCACCCTTGTTTCACACCCCTCTCCGTTGGTATGGGCTTGGTTAGATTTCCTTTACGATCTAGTCTCACCTGTATATAGGTGTCGGAGTATAGATCTTTAATAGCATGGATGAGGCTCGCGTTGCATCCTCTTTCTTTGAGTTTTTCCCATAAGGTTTCTCTGTCTACACCATCAAAGGCATTTGCCATGTCGATAAAGGCCAGGTATATTTTTTCGTCCTGATCTGATGGCATCGATTTTTAACAGGTTCAATATCAACAAGTTTACACTACAGCCTATACCTTTGACAAAGCCCGACTGGCGTTCATCATATACTTTGTTTTGGTGGATCCACTTGGTCAGTTGAGCTAGCAACATCGATGCAAACACTTTCCCCACTACATCGAGTAGGGCTATTGGGTGGTAGTTCGCAGGGTCTGTGCGAATGCCCTTCTTGTAAATCGGATTTAGAATCCCGGATTTCCATGTCTCAGGAATTTTCCCTTCCTTTTTTATTGCTTTGAAAAGTGTATGACAAAAATTTGACCATTCTTCGATATTTTCTTTTAGGTCTGCATTTGACAGGCCATCAGGTCCCTCTGCACGAGAGGCGTTACATCTCTTGATGGTCGCTCGGATGTCTTCTCTTTCCATGTCGATTTCCCACGGCTGTCTAGTGTCTTCATTTGATGGCTCAGACGTTTTTCTCCTTTTGAATAACATTGTGTAGTGCTTTACCCACTCTTTTTCGTGCACCATGCTTGATAGCAGTGCCTTATCGGAGTTCTGTATGTCATTACTAATGTCCCAAAAGCCTCTGGTATTCTTTCGATTTAGCGCCTTCAGCATTGACTCTGTGTCTCTTTGTTCAAATATTGCTCTACGCTGTTTATACCAGTTGTTATATTGGTTTTTTACCTTTTTTATCTGTGTTTCCATGTCCACTCCGTGTAGGGCCCTAATTTTCCGTATTAGTTTCCTTAATTCTCTTTTTCTTCTTGCTACTTCCGGGTCATACTGGTGTTTTCTGTGCTCCGATCTCATCAAAGACGTTCTCTTTTTGACTTTATAGATCTCAAGGAGTTGTTGGTATTCTAATGACCTCGGGAGGTTCTGTACTTGAGATTTTTCTACTAATTCGCTGATTGACACAATGTCGCGTTGTTTCAGACGCAGTCTATTACGGCCAGGAACCACAGATGGATCTTGTCTACATTGCCTACGCTCCACCGAGATGCTCTTATTCCATTCGGCTGCACCATGTTGTGGTCGCTGTGGTTAGTCATAACCACGTGGAAAGAGTCGATTTCCTGTAATAAATTGTCAGAAACGAAAATGTAATCTAATATTGACTTTTGACTTCCTCGTATCCAGGTTGGTTTGGATGGAGTATCACCCTTTATCGCTCCATTCAGCATTACTAGGTTTCTTAGAGACATTTTATCAAGCCAGCGATCACAGTTTGTTTTTTCTCTGTGATTTGCTAATGCCTTAAGTTGAGAGATCTCAATCAGTTTCATATTAAGGTCTCCACAAAGTATTATTAGTGCGTTTGGATCTCCTTCTAGTATGCTGTTGATTGCATCTAAGATGTCATCCTCAAATTTTAGATGTAATTTCACTGTTGTATTCCAATACACATTTAAAATGTGGATGGTCTGATTGTTAGTTGTTGACGGACACACTGGTTCAATGCAAATCTTTTGTAGATGGGACGATAGATTCCAAGCTTCTTTAATTCTCAGACTGCTTTTTATTTTAATCAGGATTAATTGTCCCGACATTGGGCGACCTTTTCCTTTGCTAATCGCTGGATTGAAAGCTACTTCATAGCCTTCTACACACGGTGTACATGTTAACCATGTTTCTTGCATGCAGACAATATCGGATTTTCTCAAGAACTCTGGTGTTGAACTCAATAAATGGTTAAACCCCCTTGTGTTCCAGGAGGTTATCACCAGCTTTCCCCTTTGGCATTAGCTCATTGGTGACCCATTTAAAGATTTTGCTATCCATCTCCATGATTGGGACTCATCTTCAGTATTCAGTGTGTTTTTGCACTTCATCCTCTTTAGATCCTGGGTGTTCTCAACTGTTATTCTGATTTTTTTCTGCTTTATCTCCTCCAACGAGTGTTGTATAACCCCACCAGCTTCGTCCCCTCCATTTTTGTCTAGTTATTGGGCTTCATTTATCAAACTTTTCTCCTGTTGGCTTTTCAATTGTGTTTCCTTTTCGGTTATCAGCTGAGCACCTTTATCTTTTGGATTATCACAGTCGTTTCCTCCCAGTGCATTATCTGCCTCATACACTTGGTAGCCTGCGTTCAACAATTGTCTCTCATCATCATTATCAGTTCGACAACTTTTTTCTCAGCAATATGAAGCAGTACAAATTTCTGGTTTGAGTCTGCTATAATTTCAACCTTGTCAATTTGTGGGCTCTTTAAAGTTCTTAGCACCGGGATCTTTTGGAATATCTGCAGTATTGTGTATCTGTTTAGAGCGGGGTCACTCTTTTTGAGATCGATTTTTTCCACTAGTACCCTATATCGGGTGGAATTCTCATCTTTCTTAGATTTGCAGCTGTGCTCAATGGGTTTATCTGTTTTTCTTTGACTTTTCAGAAAAGGTGCTGTAATTGATTGGGCCCCCCTCGTCGTTTGGCACTTCATGTCATTGCTTATTGGATTGGTTGATAACCCACTTGGACTACACACAGCATTTTTTTTTGTTGTTGTATATTCCTTGCACGTTTCTCCTCCAACGTGCAAAAGCTTTTATCATTTCCCTCTTTGGGCTCTTTATTCTTTAAAGTTGATTCTGCTTTTTTTGGAGTCGCAGGCCATAGGAAGACTCTTTTTCCTGGTTGCCCTGTCGCTCCCTCTTGTTCAGGTTCGATAGGGGTCTTGCGTGTCGAAGTTGGCACTCCTCTTATCTTGTCTTGCTGGGTTTTCACTTCGCGTTCATCGGCTGTCTCAGTGGAGTTGACTTCCTCAACATCTCCTTCAGTCCGGACATATTCAGTACATTTTCGTCGTCTTCAGCTTCCTCCTCAATCACCATTGATGTTTTTGTTTTTCCTTCATCTTCGTTTGTCTCCATCTGTCTGGTCTTGCTCTTAGCTGGATCTTCTGTGGCCATTGTTCTTACGGTCTCGCTGGAGTCTGTGCTGCATTTTTTGTTAGTCACGCCCGTGGGCTCAGTATTATTTACTGTGATGGTTAGCGCTTTGATGTTTCGGAAGAAGTTTGCAGAACTTCATGGATTTTTATTCTTCTGCACTTGCTGATTTTTAGATTTCATTTTATGTTTACTCTGATTTACGTCGACAGACCTGCCTTTCACACTTTGACCCGCGCTCCCTTTTGATTTTCTAGACTCGAAAATGTCAAACCATTCAACTTCGTTCTTCTTTTCAGTTATGACATTGACTTTGCTGTTTAACGTCGTCTGTCTCGCATCTTTTTCTTTCATACTCAGCCTTAGATCATCTGAGACTTCACTCTCACTTCCTCCCTCGTCATTTTCAGTTTGTACAATCTCAATTAGGTCCGTTTCTTGGGCCCTCTTTTTTTTTGTTGGAGTTTTGAGGGTGTTTTCTTTCATGACCTTACCGCTATCTTTGATCTCTTTAGTGGTTTCCTTTTTTTTATTGTTTTTCTCTTTGCTGTTTCTTTCACTCACTTCGTCAGAGGAGTCCTTTATCTTGTTTGTTTTCTCTGGGCTGTCCCTCGTCAGATTTGACATGTCCAAGTCTGCTTCAGAGCAACAGTTCTTATTCTTCTTTGTTCGCATAGGCACAGATTTTAGATTTGACGTTTCCTCATTTGTCAGTGATACAACGTCGCTGTCTTTTGCGGTCGTGGCATGTGTTGTTTCTGAGTTCAGTTGGATTTTTGCTGGAAGTCGATTCTCACTTGCATCCGCTCTATATTCACGATCTTTTCGTCACTTCTGCCAAGAGTCTTTTATCTTCGATTGTTGCTTTTAAGGACTCTCTTAGCGCTGTTAAAGATATGTCATTACCTCTTCTAGTTTCCACGACCTGTGCCGTCATGTCCATCAAATCTATTTCGAGTTTTACAATTTTCAAGTTCAGCAGTGCAACCAATGTTGTTTGGTCGCAAAGGCTCTCGTTTAGATTTTCATAAAGTTTCAACAACGGGGCCACCGCTATCGTCGTTGCAGACATTAAAATGGGGCTCAACCTTCCAATTGTCGTCTCAACGAGTGTCGTGACTTCGTAAGAATTTTGAGGAGCCATCGCAGCTGGGAGTTGCTCAAACTGTTGTCTCACCTTTCTCGGATGGAGAGACTTTGCTTCGTCCTCAGACTCAGATGATGCCTGACTCTGAGCTTGCTCACTTAATCTCTTCGGTGTGGGCGTCAGACTCCGTCTTGTGTTACTTTTAAATCTTTTGTGTCCACCTTCGAGTTCTAAATCAGAGCTTAATTTTCTTCGGCACCTTTTTTGTGAAACTACAATCTCTTCGTTTCTAGACTCGAATGAAGGAGTGTTCGCTTCTAGCATCATCACGTCGTGTAGGCTCTTTTCGTTAGTTCCTTGTCAGTCTACTTGTGGAGATGTCCTTCCACATGAATGTGTTACTGAATTCCTTCGTCGTTTCGATAAATTGGAATTAATTTCCACTAGGTCTCTCAGGACTTGGTCCGCGAGCCCTACTGAGTCCCTTCTACGTGGTGTCTCGACAGTTCTTTCCTTTGTAAGTCTTTCTTTCCATCTCGCAGCGCGAGACCGCTTCTCATTGGGGTCTCCTTCTGTCACAGCGATACTGGTTTTCTCGCTTGACTCCAATGTTCTTCTTTTGTTGTTTATTAATACATGTTCTTTTCCCTTTTGAGTTTGTAGATTTAATGTTTTGCGATCCTCCTTGTGCATTGTAGCCACTCTTGTCCATTCCAGTATCTTTAGAGAGGAGCCTGTGTGTATTGGTTTGGATGAAGTCTCGCAGGGGACAGCCGCGTGACCTGTTGGGGACACACTTTGTCCTCTCACACTCCCTGGAGATGACTCTTTTGTTAGATCAAACGTCTCTGCTGCTGTATCCTCTTCTGACGCACAAGTCGTTTTATTCAGTTCTTTCCTCTGCTTATTGTAGTGTGAATCGTCTTTCGGTAAATTCACACTCTCCTTGACTTTATCAGAGTGGTCACTAAGTCCTATCTGGGCGTCCATGTGGATAGGGTTTGAGGTAACATTCATAGACCTTCTCCTCTCAGTTGTAATTGCAAGTGTTTCGCTCGTGTGTCTGAAGAGTGGATTTCCGGCACTAGATGTTGTCGCGGCAGAGCCGCAGTGTACCATAGCAGTACAGATCTTCAGTCTCAACTCAACCCCCATTTTTCTCTCATCCTCCGATTGTATTTGCAACTCTTCTATTTCAGTCCTTATCGTGTCAGTGGTTTCCTCAGTTTGCATCGGAGCGATGGGGGGGGGGTCCCTTCTTTTGTATCACTCTACCGTCCCTCGCTCACGTAGGTCCACTCCCCTGGGCCACCAGTGTCCCCCTCCATAGATTCATCAGCGCCATCAGTGTGCTCTGATTCACTTGACCCCTCGCAGTCACGTACAATGCTCAACTCGTCACTAGCTAAGCTAGCAACTTCTCCCTCTCGGGTTAAAATTGAGCCGTCTTTCCTCACATTTCTTGATCTCAATGATTCAGCGTGGGGCTCCGAACATGCAGCGAGGTGGTACGGTGAGATTGAGATTGTGCTTGTTGCATGTAAAACTTCAGCTCCCGCTGCTCTTTCCTCTCTCACCTCCGTTGATGACTTTCCACGCACCGCTGTGATAGTAGTATGTAAGCCCTTTATCGGGGCATTTAACATTACTTTCCCTCGATTTGCGTGTGCTCGCGTGTTAGGTGGAGCAATGTCTCCGGTCCTCATCCTTGAGACTTCCGGATCTCTCCAAACGCTCCTCACGCGGAGCGCACTTCTCGTCCTTTTTCGTCAGAGCTCACTCGTAGTAAACGTGGCGCAGCGGACAGTGGGCAGGGAAATATGGGGAACTATGGGGAAGGTGCACGCGCAGCTGCTCTTACCCGTTCTATTCTGCGATCGTGCCACCTTCCGCCTTCTGCTGGTGAGAGTATCCAAACCTCTCCGGACCTCCACAGACCACCAGGGAACACAGGAAACACTCTGTCCACTCCGCTCCGCTTCGTTTTGCTGGGGGATTTTAATGGCTGGCTCCTCCTCTCCAGTATAGCAATGAATGACAGACTGCCCCACACAGGAAACACTCTGTCCACTCTGCTCCGCTTTGTTTTGCTGGGGGATTTTAATGGCTGGCTCCTCCTCTCCAGTATAGCAATGAATGACAGACTGTCCCACACAGGAAACACTCTGTCCACTCCGCTCCGCTCCGCTTTGTTTTGCTGGGGGATTTTAGTGGCTGGCTCCTCCTCTCCAGTATAGCAATGAATGACAGACTGCCCCACACAGGAAACAGTCTGTCCACTCCGCTCCGCTCCGCTTCGTTTTGCTGGGGGATTTTTATGGCTGGTGCCTCTTCTCCAGTATAGCAATGAATGACAGACTGCCCCACACAGGAAACACTCTGTCCACTCCGCTCCGCTTAAAGACTGTGTTCCCAATATCTATCAATGCTTTATCTAGGGTAAGTCCTTGTGATTTGTGAATGGTGACTGCGTATGCTAGAGTTAGAGAAAATTGTTCTCTGTGTACATACATGTCTTTGAAAAGAATGAATCGTGCTGTTGAGCGTCCTATTCCTTTTACTTCTGATAGTTAGTCAAAGAGAATATTGACAAACTGAATGTTTTTGTCACGTGGGTATGTTTGAAAGCCAACAACTGTACCAAGTGCTCCATTAACTAGTCCTTGTTCCATGTCAAGGTTATGTTTAAGCATTACTCTACAGTTTAAAGATAATTTTAATATTTTCTCCAAACCAGCTGTGTTGGAGATAGAGTTTTCTAAGGCATTTAATCTTGTTGTGGCTTGTTGACACATGGCTAGTGTCATACCATGTACGTCCAGTGTGTCTGTGGAGCAAATTTCAAATTTTGGTTGCATTTCCTTTTTCAACATTGTTTCATTGAACTTGGAACAGCTTGCAAGAGTTGGCATCAAGGACATACAAGTGACATTTTTGTGTGCAAATTGTTCCATGACATCAGTAGCACACGAGTTATGGCCATAAAGTGCATGGATGTGCCGGGTTTTTAATATTGCTTGTGCTTCTTGAGATAGTACACCAACTCTAATACTTTTTAAAATGTCGGCGTACGTGAGGTCTGTAGACTGGTGCATGTTTTCAGTTAATTCTCTGTATTGAAAATGTTGTCAAAGGTTAACATTTCCTATGCTGTTTGTGTCCTAAGGTTTTAAAAATAGGGTCACCTTTCACTGGTGTCAATTGAAGAAGATCTCCGAAAACAATAATGTGTTTTCCTCCAAAGAGCTCTTTGTAATTTGTTTTGAGTACTTCTTGTAATCTGAGGTGAATCAAAGCAAGCAGCATTTTCATTTGTTTTAACACTCTGTGTAATTCCATTGCAGCTTCTGTAGAAAGTTTGTAATATTCTAATTTGTTTTGGTGTTCAACTGGAAGGAGTAGTAATTGGTGTAAAGTGACACCAACTATGTTGTATGCAGCTAAACCTGTGGGGGCAGTTACAACAGCTGACAGTTTGTTGTTTGTCAATTGTTGATGGAACTTACTGATGATTTTGATTAAGAATGTTTTTCCTGAACCAGCTTCACCATTGATATATAGTAGTATAGGTTTGCAATTTTGGCAGGTACATTCTTTATTTTCATGTTGTACACCATGTGCAATTTCTTTTGTTACTTCTTGAAAAATGGTATGCTGCTCTTTGTTTAGCTTTCATTGCAGTACAGTTACGTCTTCTGTATCTTCTTCATAGTGACACATGGTGTTTTCTACTTCTGTCATGGCTAATTCTGCCTCATTTGCTATTAGTGGCTGTCCCAGTGGTTCTTTGTTTCCTGTTTCAGAAGGTTGACTACTGTCGGGAGTGGCTTTATATAGTTGAGTCTGGAGTTCTTCGTGTTGCTGTTCATTGTGCAACATTTTTTTGTACTGTGTAAAGTTTACATCGGTTATAGTGTTTTCATTTGCTTTGAAAGCGTCTTCATAACAGTCATAGATACCTAGTATCTCTTCTTCTTTTCTCCATAGTTTAGAAAGTTGTAGCAGGGACATGTAATATAGTTCTTCATGTTGAGGAGTTTTTAATAACAATTTTATATGATTAATTACATTTCTTTTGGTAAGTTTGTTTTCATCGGGTTTTATATTATTTTTGTATGTGAAGTTTTGGGCTATGTGATATAGACACATGGTTTCCAAAGTAAAACATCTGTTTGGGTAGTACGTGTCTAGTGAATTATTTTTCAAAATGTCTTGGCTGTTGGGATAATTTTTGGCTATTGTTTTTATGTTGTCTTATGATTTGAGAACCCTTTTTCTAGATTTAACAGGACCAAGACCTAGCCATACGATGTTTTCAGATTATCCATGCAAAGCAGTACTGGTTAAACGATCTGCAGCTTCATAGCAGCCACATTCTCTATGTGAGAGCATTTTTATGCCTAAGCTGTACAATTTTCGAGACAGTGTTTTGTCTGATGATAGGTCATTCCAGAGGTCTTGCAGCTCTTTATTTTCTGCTTTGGTTAAGTAGGCTGTAACATATTGTGCAACTGCAGTGAAATTGTCTGCAATGTACTGCACATCTATGTTTGCATTCCATGAGAGGGCAATGATTGCATTGTAATCATTGATATATTTTGCTTCTTCTGTTCTTTTTATGTAATATGTGTTCTTAGGTGATTTACCTTTAACACTATGTCTAACTGAAGACATGAAGTTGTTCACTTCACCTGTTTCTGTCACTAGTCTAGGGAAACCAAAGTGGCATTTTGTGTAGTATTTCGCTTTGTTTTTGTATTTGCGACGACAATATTTCCCACATTTGTGTCTTTGAAATTGTACAATTTGTGCTTGAAGATCACTATTTGTTGCTTCTGATGGAATTTCACAAGTGACATATTTTTCGATAAACTGTAAAACAGTGGCATCACTGTCTTGAACAAATTTAGGAGCATCTTTAATCCATAAAAACATGTGGATATGTGGTGCGCCTCTGGCTTGGTATTCTTTTCTCCAAATGAAGTGTTTCACTTCTCCGAGGGGAGGCACAGTTTCATTACAAATAAAGTGTAACATTGCAATGAAGCGATGATGGAAATATCTTGACACATTAACAGGATTTATAGAGCAAAGTTCTCCAGGTGTTAGTATATCTATGTTTGTTTCGTTTTGTTTGCTATGCGTAGGAAATCATGTAAATCTTCCCATGCATATTCTGCACAGCTTAATGTAACAAACCAAGTGGGTGGGCCAAGGTTTCTTATCATACAACATAAATCTCTGTGACATCTGAACCAGTACTCTTTAGTACTACACATGTTTGCTAACAGATTTGGCATGCTTGATTGTAGAACCCCATCTTTTTCTTGTACTTTTTGTAGTAATTGCGTAGCTGACATATTTTGAAATTGGTACCTGATTTTAATATGTGTGCAACTCCGTAGCATAGAGTTGCTAGTTCACTTTCAAAGAGTAGGGGGAATAAGTATTCCACTTTTTGTCTAAATCTGGGATCTTCAGAATACATTCGTAATGAGCGGTATTCTGATGCTGTTATCTGAATGGGTCTATCGTCGTACCTTTCTCCTTTTCCAGTGGGAAAGAGTAGAGGAAAAGCATGTGCTTCTATACTTTTTTCCCATATGATGATTTGTGATTCTTTGGTTTGTTGCATTTGGTACGTTTCTATTCCATCCTCTATGGTGTCACTACAGTGTAATGGATGGTTTGTATAATGATCTGAAATATTGGATACTGTAGCAGGATCTAGAAGTACAAATTGACCACTTTCTGGTGACTCTTGAATTATTTTAGTGGTTTCCTTCAAGTTTTCTTCAATATTCATTTCTTTGTAGTATTCATTATTGCCTTTTGGATATTGCAAGGCTTGTCTAACTTTATGTAAGTCTACGAGTTGTTGTCAAATTTTGTTGTCTTTTGTAGGTACACCATTTACTAAGACAATTAAAGATTGCTCTATTGGACGTTGCAGTCCCAGAGTGTTTACATTTTCGTTCAGATCTAATGGTAGATAAACAACTTTGCCACAAATGCTTTTCACTAATTCAGAGGGAGGTAATTTTACTTTTTTTGGTTGAAGGCGTATTATTGCTTGAAATGGGTGCACTGTTTGAATTATGATGCTCTCATATAAATTGAGTTGTTTCAGGGGTTTTGGTAGTGTGGATAATTCCAAGTTATTTGTGATAGCGCGTGAAGGAGTTTGGTTGTTGTCAAGTTTTGTAGTGCAGTAAGTCCAAAGTATTAAGGGGTCATTTATCTCATATTTGTTTTCTTCTATAAGGTACAGAGCTAATTCAATCCATTTGAACTCTTCATTGTGTTCTATTTTGTATGTTATGTCTACAGTTTTTGTGTTATTTTTATAAAAAAGTTCTGCGGCAACACACACAGACATGGTTTGGTATTTCAGCGGATGAACTTTTAAATGTTAGTATTTCTTTTTTGTATGTGTGTAGTAGAAGGTTGCCATCTGTACAATTGTTGCTAGTTTGTTGTAAAGGTATTGCATTTTGTAAGTGTCTTTCACTTCCAAAATATTTTCTCTGGATATGCTCTATTTCTTCAAGTAGATCTTTAGCTGTAACATGTAGAGTATTGTTATTTAAATTGGCTAGTGCTAAAGCAGGACTTTTAGCATAGTACAGTTTACAGACTAGATTTCTTATAGTTGAATGATGTGTTGATATCATTTTGATATATTGGAAGGTGCTTTTGCAAATAGTGCCTGAAATGCAGGCTAATGAATGTCATTGTAGTCCTGTGTGTTTGCACACTGGACAGGTATCCATATTTTGTAGTAGTTTCATTTTGATTTTGTCTTTGCCTTTCACATACTGATTGAGGAACTGGCGTAAACATTTGAAAGATTTTTTGGCAATGTTACACCATTGATATTCATGGCCATTTGTATACTGGACGTTCTGGCTCAGTTGAATGGAGATGTGATACTGAATTTTCTGGGGACATTTTTGTAAGCAGTATTTCTTGTTCCATAATGGTATTATTACATTTTTTATAGCCTCATCCACTACTATGTATGGCAATTATGTTTATTTGCTTTTTGTTTGTATGCTTCTTCATTGAAATATGGTTCTGTGCTGGTGGTGTGACTCCATTCACCTCCACAGATATTTAAGAAGTTATTTTTGTTGACATTCCCTTTATTTAGAAGTCTTTTTTTGTAATTTAGTAGTTAGTTTTGTTAGTGGTTTCCTTCTGTTTAACACTAAAATAAATAACTTTCTTTTGAGAAGGATTGCACTGTTTATTAAAGCATCTAAAAATAATTTTCTATGGTAGGTTTTAAGGGTTGTGCAAGATTTTGAAGGGCTATGTGGCAGAACATTTTTTCTAATATACTTTTTTTGGTATGGTTACTTTCCACTATATCAAGATTTATAGGAGCAGTGTTAGCAGTAGTGGTAGCTGAATTTTTGTAAATCACGTTTTGTTTTGTTTTACATTTTGAAAGAGGAGGGAATGTTTTTGTACTGGAAGCTTGTTTTGTTTCGCTTAATGACTCTATTAGATCTTTTGTTTTAACATTTTGTACAAATTCTGCTAGAGATGGATGCTTATTTTGGGCACTTTTTTTCATTTGCTTTACTTCTGCATTGCTTTCTACGGACTTGGTTCTTGGTAGGCATTCTTTGGGGTCTGTTGAAAAAAAAGAAGGTGTGGGTTGGACTGTTGTGCAATGTATTTGTGCTGTGTGCATGAGTGTGTGATTATGATGGTAAAGATGTATGTGGTGGTGCGTGATTGTGCATTGGGCAGCTACAACTAGTTGGGAAGTCTATTCTTGTAATTGTGTGTTACTATACTTGGGTTCTGATGACAGTACAAAGTAAGCTAGTGGTGAGCAGAAGTACTAATACTTGAATCAAAAGACGGGGATTTGTGTGCCATTCTGCCTGTTAATCCCTGTTTAACAAATGGGGATTTGTGGACAGAATGGTGTACACATCTCTGTTTTCTGCTGCACAGATTCAATGAATCAACTGCACAGTAAGCATGTTATGGTAGTATTGTACTTACTTTTTTTGTTTGGTATGAGCAGGTTTCTTCTGAGTTGTTGTTTGTACTTCAGATGTTGCTGCTTTTCAGGAGAGTGGCCTTCACTGCAATTGTAAAAGAAAGAAGTTAGTAATTTTGTGTGTCTATAGCACTGATGTTAATTTAGATGTTTATTTGTATGTTTTTGTAGTAGTATTCTTGTTTGATAAGAGAACATAGTGTGTGAATGCAGTTTCTTTTGACTATGTGCAGGCTTTATATTTTACTTACAATATGTTATTTCAACATGCGTTGCAAATGAGTAGAATACTAAGTGTGTGAAACTCACTTGGTTTTTTAAGGCTGTGTTATTGGATGCTAGGAGATAGAAGAAATAATTATATACTTATTTTGCAATTTTTGTAAGGTAAATGGTAGAAATTGTATAGAGAAGCATGGAATGAATGCATTTGTAAAGGTATGGGTAATAAAGTAGAAGAATTTGATTTATAGGCAGCAGTGTTATTTCAGCTGGGAGCTTTTCAATTATACTGTCAATCTGTGTGAGTGTATGAAGATACATAATCTTATCCTCGCTGTGTGTAATTTTATAATACACTACTAAGTGTTTTTCTATAATTATACTGTTATTTCTCCCATCTTTTCATATTATAGTTTTTTAGATAGCTGTGTGTGTAATAAAAATAGATAGCAGACAGGTTTGGAAGTGAAAGTTGATTATAGCAGATGGGAAAAGTGACAGTACATTTGTTGTATAGGTTATACAGGTTAAGTGGCAGTTACTCTGTTTATATGCATTCATAAGAGTTGTTCATGTACTGTGCAGAAGATATGCATACCTGTAGTTTGTATTCTTGCATGTGGATATGCCTGTAGCTGCTAGTAGAAATGTTGGAGACTTGTACAGTAGTTTTTGTAGCAGCTGCTTTCCAATGATATGAGACATGTACTCAGAGTGATCAACAGTACATTTGAAGTGCTAAACTCTGATGATGGAGTTAGATGTAGAGGTTTTGGATGTGATTGGTGGATGGTTGTGTGACTGCTTAGCTCTATCCAATGAGGGAATTGCACAGAGAGTGAAGTGGAAAGGGTAGAATGGCTATCCAAGAGTTACGTGGTCTGTGGACACCGTGGCTGTCTGCGGACAGGGCATGCCACATCCGGGGTTTTCCAGCAAATCAAGCATGGAAAGGGGACTGTAGGGATTAGCCAATTAGGTGTTGAGGTTGTGGATTTGTGTTGAAAGAAGCTGTGTCTAGTGAAGATGGCAGAGGTGGAGAAAGTCAGGCCGTTGGTGCTTGGAGATATGTTTGTGCATGGTTTACAGCAGTATGCTCAATGCAGGCATGTGGCAAACAATTTTGATGTTAAAGGAGTAGAGGTGGTGTGGAGCACGGTGCTGATTACAATGTACAGGGAATTGTACAAGTTTGTGAAGATATGGGCAGGATGAACAGTCCCCATGTGGTAGTTTTGACTGTGGTGCTTTCCATTTGGGCTATGTCAGTGCCCCTACTTTGTTGGCAGATTTGGAACACTTGGTTCAAGCAGTAATGAACATCCTTCCAAATGCCAAACTTATTTTTTCTGGATTAGTACCTAGGGCAATATGGAAAAATAGTTATGTTGTTTGTCCTCAGTAAAACATTGCTAGTTGTGCAATCAACCGAGGCATGTGTGCTTTCATGCTTAGAGCTGGTATGTTTTTCTGTAATAATGAGAATATTGATTCCAGTAATGCTGTTTATTTTAAAGAAGATGGTATTTCTTTATCTTTTATGGGAAATGCCATGCTGTTCTGGAATGTAAGGGTTGCTTTGGAGAAGGTTATGTGAAGATTTTAGGAGTAAACTAAGAAAAAAAATGCAAAAATACAAAATAACAGGTGTCTGTCAAGCATCTGCAACAAAAAAAAAAACAGCTCTTTCAGAGTCAACCTCAAAGGGGAAATGGGGCACACTACTTAAATTTACATTCACCACGCTCAGATTTTCAATATGTCTGTGGACATGACGGTAGTCTGCGGACATCGCGTATTACATACAGGGATTTTGGGGTGGAAAGGCATGCAAATGAGAATGAGAAAATCAAGGGATTGGTCAGTAAAGTTTACTGGGTGTGTTGTGTAAGGAGAGAGTTTGTCGGAAAGTCTTTTTTCTGAGAGAAGGACAGATAGCTATGGCTGTGTGTTTCAGAAAACAGATTATATGGATTTTGGGAGACTCATTGATACAATGGTTGGAGATGCATGCAGAACGCTGTGGAGTAGCTTCAGATCTTGGATTCCCTCATGTGGAAGTGCACTGGCATGTAGTGCGTGGAATGAAGTGGCTGGACTTGGTACCTCTCTGTGCTAATTTGGAGACAGATCATCATCCAGACATAATTATAATTCATTGTGGAGAGAACAGTTTAGGATATCTATCTGGAATTTCTTTGCAATTTGCAATGAAAGAAGGTCTTGGGAAGGTCATGGACATGTTTCCAAATTCCCAAGTAATTTTTTCTCGTATTGCGCAGAGACAAATGTGGCTGCGTTCTTCTTCATTTGGTCCACAAATGGAGAAAGCGAGGTGGAATGTAAATAAGGCTGTTTGTGCCTTTCTAAGAGATGTTGGCATGTCCTCTTTTCACAATGAAAATATTATGTTTCGTAGCACATACATTTTTAGCAGAGATGGAGTTCATCTTACTTATGCTGGCAATCAGATTTTTCTGAGAAATGTGCAAATGGCATTACAACCTTTTTTGGAATTACAGCCATCCATTTTGCAGAAGGTGTTGTGCATTTGAAGTTTTTCAAACACAAACACCACCAAACGGCTCTTTTCAGAGCCATCACTTTCTCCCAGAGAAAAGTGCAATGGTTATGATAGGGCAGCACCCCAAAATTTTAGAAGCCCGCGAACTGTCTGCAGACTTCTAAAAATGCACAGGGCCCTGCACTATTTATTTGTCACTTTTATTTTTGGACTGTGAAAGGCGGCTCTGAAAAGAGCCTTATTTTTTTGCTGTTGATTTTTGTTGTTTTATGTATTTTTTTGTTTTTTACACACGACACACTAGGAGAGGAGGGGTAAGGAGGATAAGAAAGGGCAGGTGGAGAGAGGAAGATGTAGGGTGGGCCTTATTTAGTTGGTGGGCAGACCTTCTCATGCTCCTTGAGTGTAGTCTCGAAAGCACTCCGAAGACTCTCCCCCCTGCAGAGTACTGCATCACAGTACATACACAATATTGTGACCTTTGAAAGGTAAGGGTCAACAGCATTGTGAATGGCCTATGAGGTTCTGGAGGGATGCGCTGTCCCACAGGAGTGTCTCTTGTGGTGACAGGAGCGGAAACGGATGATGTGGTAGAGGAACTCAACCTACTACGTTGATCACAAGGTACAAACTTGCGAACGCCCCCACCGTCGAACGACCTTAGGTGTCGCTTCATGGATGTCATACCAAAGCTGTATGAGCCACGCCTCCCATGACTCAGCACCATGTGGCACTGATTGCAGGTGACCTTGTTCGCACGTGCTTTTGGTACTCCACCCTGAATGGTAAACAACTGCCACACCCAAGACTCACGGCGGGTGCTGGTAGTAGGGACTTCCACTACCTCATCCTCTTCATCCTCTTCATCCTCCTCTACATCCTCACGCCTGTTCCCCTCTTCAGGCCCTTGGGGAGGTGGTGATGATGGAGGGGGTGGGGGTGGTGCTGATGCAGATGTAGCACCAGCTGGAACAACAGCAGCCATGGATGCCATCAGGTTTAAGCAAAGGCAGCACAGCAAAAGCAGGTGATCTTCAATAGTAGGAAGACAGAATAAAGATCAGCTCTGGGGTGTGGCCTTTTATAGGGGTGATGGTGCGTGCTCCGCAGACAGCCTCATTGTCTGCGGACAGATCGAACACCCCAAAAAGGTTTAAAAAGTTCCAAAAAGTATGTAGAAAGTCAGGATCATTGTCTGGGACATGTGCATTGATGGATATTTACTGTAAAATACTTTGGATTGCCCAAAACAGTACTTTTAAAATGTTCACGGTTCAGAACAGTGTCCGCAATTCAGGAAACAAGCTCAGCATGGATGCGGTCACATGATGACATAGCGAACACGTCCGCGAAGGGACCGGTGTCCGCAGGACATCAAATGCACATAAACGGTCGTCCGCATGCGCGTGAATGTTCTACGGACAGTGTCCAGGTCCTCAAACTAATTAAAAGTGCTACACGAGCAATACAGACAGTTACGGACAGGCGCGACGTTCGTAGGACTTATGGATGTGGTGTGCATGTGCCTAGATGTTCTACAGACAGTACGGACAGGTATAGTGTCCTTAGGACACCTCCATTTTGGGTTAATTGCAAACATTTCGGACACCCAATGTGTTCTAAGAACAGTTCCATGTTGCTTGCGGACAGTACGGACAGGTATAGTGTCCTTAGGACACCTCCATTTTGGTTACTTGCGGACATTTCGGACACTGATTGTGTTCTAAGAACAGTTCCATGTTGCTTGCAGACAGTACGGATAGGTATAGTGTCCTTAGGACACCTCCATTTTGATTACTTGCAGACATTCCAGACACTGAATGTGTTCTAAGAACAGTTTTATCTTACTTGTGGACAGTACGGACGGGTATAGTGTCCTTAATTGCTGACATTACGGACACCGAAAGTGTTCTAAGAACAGTTCTATCTTGCTTGCGGAGAGTGCAACAGGTATGGTGTCCTTAGGACACCTCCATTTTGGTTAATTGCGACATTCCAAACACCTAGTGTGTTCTAAGAATAGTTTCATCTTGCCTACGGACAGTGCGGACAGGTATAGTGTCCTTTGGACACCCCCATTTTGGTTAATTGCAGACATTCCGGACACCAAAAGTGTTCTAAGAACAGTTCTATCTTGCATGCGGACAGTACGGACAGGTATAGAGGGTAATTCATAGAATTTCGCAGAAAAGTGTTGCAAGCGGCTGGCGCAGAGTGTCCGCGTGCGATTGTCTGCGCCAGGCACGTGCGCTAAAACCGATTTCCGCGCACAGTGTATTCATGGATTTTAGGCTCCCAAACCAGCCGTGGCGCAGAGTATCGCAGCGACCCTGCAGCAGCGCCAGTAACGCCCCCAAGAACGCCCTCGCGCAAGGAAAAGCCATCAAAATCGCTAAATCATCGCAAAGGGCTGCGCTAACCCTGGACCAGTTTACAGGGCTGCCAAACAAGGAACGCAAAGCGGGTAACGTTCATATCAGGGGTACGCGGGAAGTTGTACACGCGATTAGCCAGGGTACGTGTATTACAGGGGTACGCGGGAAGTTTAACACGCGATTGGCCAGGGTACGTGTATCAGAGGGGTACGCGTTAAGTTTTACACGCGATTAGCCAGGGCACGTGTATTACAGGGGTACGCGGGAAGTTTAACACGCGATTGGCCAGGGTACGTGTATTAGAGGGGTACGCGTGAAGTTTTACACGCGATTAGCCAGGGCACGTGTATTACAGGGGTACGCGGGAATAATCACACGCGATTTGGCTGGGTAGGTGTATTACGGGGTACACGGGAAGTTTTACACGCAATTTGGCTGGGTACGTGTATTACAGGGGTGCGCGGGAATTATCACACGCGATTTGGCTGGGTACGTGTATTACAGGGGTGTGTGGGAAGTTACACACGCGATTAGGCTGGGTGGGTCCTCACAGGTGTTCCCTGTACACCCTCCACGGCCCCTGCAGGCAGCCCACAAAACAGGGGACTACCCTGCACACCTGCTCATGTCCCCCTGCACCTCCACCCCCCAGCCACCAGGGGCAGCCTCCACCAGGCCCCCACCCATGTCTACCACCACCCCCACCCCCCAGCCACCAGGGGCAGCCTCCACCAGGCCCCCACTCATGTCTCCCACCACCCCACCCCCCAGCCACCAGGGGCAGCCTCCACCAGGCCCCCACTCATGTCTCCCACCACCCCCAAACCCCAGCAGTGCAGGGTCACCCTCCACCAGGCCCCCACTCATGTCTCCCACCACCCCCACCCCCCAGCCACCAGGGGAAGCCTCCACCAGGCCCCCACCCATGTCTACCACCAGCCCCGCCCCCAGCCACCAGGGGCAGCCTCCACCAGGCCCCCACCCATGTCTACCACCCCACCCCCACCCCCCAGCCACCAGGGGAAGCCTCCACCAGGCCCCCACCCATGTCTACCACCACCCCCAACCCCCAGCCACCAGGGGCAGCCTCCACCAGGCCCCCACTCATGTCACCCACCACCCCCACACCCCAGCACTGTGGGGCACCTGCCAGCAGGCCCCCACCCATGTCCAACTCATGTCTCCCACCACCCCCACCCCCCAGCCACCAGGGGAAGCCTCCACCAGGCCCCCACCCATGTCTACCACCACCCCCGCCCCCCAGCCACCAGGGGCAGCCTCCACCAGGCCCCCACCCATGTCTACCACCCCACCCCCCAGCCACCAGGGGAAGCCTCCACCAGGCCCCCACCCATGTCTACCACCACCCCCGCCCCCCAGCCACCAGGGGCAGCCTCCACCAGGCCCCCACTCATGTCACCCACCACCCCCACACCCCAGCACTGTGGGGCACCTACCAGCAGGCCCCCACCCATGTCCAACTCATGTCTCCCACCACCCCCACCCCCCAGCCACCAGGGGCACCCTCCACCAGGCCCCCACTCATGTCCCCCTGCACCCCCACCCCCCAGCCACCAGGGGCAGCCTCCACCAGGCCCCCACTCATGTCTCCCTGCACCCCCGCCCCCCAGCCACCAGGGGCAGCCTCCACCAGGCCCCCACTCATGTCTACCACCCCACCCCCACCCCCCAGCAGTGCAGGGGCACCCTCCACCAGGCCCCCACTCATGTCCCCTATCACCCCCACCCCCCAGCCACCAGGGGCAGCCTCCACCAGGCCCCCACTCATGTCTCCCACCACCCCACCCCCCAGCAGTGCAGGGGCACCCTCCACCAGGCCCCCACTCATGTCCCCTATCACCCCCACCCCCCAGCCACCAGGGGAAGCCTCCACCAGGCCCCCACTCATGTCTCCCAGCGTGCTACGTGTATTTCAGGGGTGCGCGGGAAGTCCCACTCGCGAATAGCCTGGGCGCGTGTATTTCAGGGGTGCGCGGGAAGTTCCACACGCGAATAGCCTGGGCGCATGCATTTCAGGGGTGCGCGGGAAGTTTTACACGCGACTTCAGCAGGGTACGTGTATTTCAGGTATGCGCGGGAATTCTCACACGCGATTTGGCTTGGTACGTGTATTACAGGGGTGCGTGGGAAGTTACACACGCGATTAGGCTGGGTGGGTCCTCACAGGTGTTCCCTGTACACCCTCCACGGCCCCTGCAGGCAGCCCACAAAACAGGGGACTACCCTGCACACCTGCTCATGTCCCCCTGCACCCCCACCCCCCAGCCACCAGGGGCAGCCTCCACCAGGCCCCCACCCATGTCTACCACCACCCCCACCCCCCAGCCACCAGGGGCAGCCTCCACCAGGCCCCCACCCATGTCTACCACCACCCCCGCCCCCCTCAGCCACCAGGGGCAGCCTCCACCAGGCCCCCACCCATGTCTACCACCCCACCCCCACCCCCCAGCAGTGCAGGGGCACCCTCCACCAGGCCCCCACTCATGTCCCCCTGCACCCCCACCCCCCAGCCACCAGGGGCAGCCTCCACCAGGCCCCCACCCATGTCTACCACCCCACCCCCACCCCCCAGCCACCAGGGGCATCCTCCACCAGGCCCCCACCCATGTCTACCACCCCACCCCCACCCCCCAGCAGTGCAGGGGCACCCTCCACCAGGCCCCCACTCATGTCCCCCTGCACCCCCACCCCCCAGCCACCAGGGGCAGCCTCCACCAGGCCCCCACCCATGTCTACCACCACCCCCGCCCCCCAGCCACCAGGGGCACCCTCCACCAGGCCCCCACTCATGTCTACCATCCCACCCCCACCCCCCAGCCACCAGGGGAAGCCTCCACCAGGCCCCCACCCATGTCTACCACCACCCCCGCCCCCCAGCCACCAGGGGCAGCCTCCACCAGGCGCCCACCCATGTCCCCCTGCACCCCCACCCCCCAGCCACCAGGGCAAGCCTCCACCAGGCCCCCACTCATGTCCCCTATCACCCCCAACCCCCAGCCACCAGGGGCAGCCTCCACCAGGCCCCCACTCATGTCCCCTATCACCCCCACCCCCCAGCAGTGCAGGGGCAGCAGGCAGCAGCAGGTGGGAGCATGCTCGGGCTCTGGGGGGCAGTAGTTCGGCCTTCCGGGCAGGAGCGTGGTATTCCGTGTGCGTACGCGTGGCCAGCTTGGTACGGAGTGATTTTACAAGTGAAAATCCTGCACGTCAGCGTGAAAACTGTGGAAAGGCCCTCAGCGCGTAAGCGCGACTGTGACGTGACCCGCACAGGTGTTTCCCACACAGCACGTGATGACAGAGCACACGTGGAAAGACTGCACGTCAGAGTGTAATCGCGTGTGATTGGTGGAAATGGCCCTACACGCAGAAGTGACAAAGCGTGTGATTGGTGGAAATGGCCCTACACGCAGAAGTGACAAAGCGTGTGATTGGTGGAAATGGCCCTACACGCAGAAGTGACAAAGCATGTAATAGGTGGAAATGGCCCTAGCGCGTACACGGCGCGTAAGTGACGCTGGACGTGTGGGCCTGTATAAAAGGTACGTGTAGAACACGTTTTCCTTGTACGTGCTTTTCGTGGAGAGCGAGTGGGAGAATTCTGTACTTCTTGTCGTTTCACACGCGATTTACTTCACGGCGTTTCTAGTTCGTATTCCCTGTTACCTCTGACAGCTTTTTCTCTTTTCTCTCTTTTACTGGTTTACCTGGGCCTGTTCCCTCAAACAGTGTTCCCTTCTACTGTTGTCCTGTCTCCTCAGACAGCGTACAAATCTTCTTTTGGCGGGGGTGTTGCCAACCAAACGTGCTCCTTTTACACGCTCGTTTACCTGGCAGACAGTGAGTCACGCACGTATCTAACATCTGTGCTAGCCCCGTGTGTAGCCTACCCCTTCAGAGGTCATTCTAGGCTGCGTGTGACACGCATACGTTCATTCTTGTGTTTCTGGGTGCCACAGCGTAGTGCAGGTTTTTCTTTCTGCACACGTGGTCTAGGAGGGGTTGCGTGCACGTCATCTCCCTTTTTTGGGCCTCCTGTGCGTTGCGTGACCCGTCATCTTTCCCCAGGGGTTACATTCAGCCTTGCTAGAGCACTAGGGTACAATTACCATCTGGTACCCAACCCCTTTGACCCCCAATTGCCCAGGACAATAGTCTACATCCACTCCCATACGCACATTAACATCAGTGCCATGGCTGGGAGGCGAGGATTCCGTAAGGGTGGCAAAGGTGGAAGAGCCACAAGTGGTGGCCGTGGTGGATCCGGTAGGGGACGTGGTCGTAACTTGCAGGGTGAGCCTGTCCCCCCATGTGTGGAGGACCAGTCACGGGCACCCATAACCCCCCCCCCTCCCATTGAGGCTGATGTGGCTGACACCATCCATGCTCAGCCCTTGTTGGACCAGCCCATTGTGGCACCAGACCTGGCTGACTCCATGGCTGACTTCCAGGTCAGCAGGGCTACGACACGTGCGCTGGTGCACGTTGATGCCATCATGCCACGTGGATCTGGGGCAGCAAGGTCATCTGCTGCACCAAGGAGGCAGGGCGGAGAGGCTGCAGGGGCAGCTGCGGCTCCATCCACCCCAGCCCTCACACACCCAGCCAGGACAGTGTCGGTCCTAGTCCATGCTGCTGACATTCCCCCTGACACCATCACACTAGAGCTAATGCCTGCACCAACTCCCATGCTGAGTGTGCAATCCCACACTCCTGATACAGAGTCCACCAGGGCTCCTGCCCCTAGTGTCCAGAGCGGCGCAGGACACTCAGGATCACCACCACCTTCCAAGCGGAAGAGGAAGAGTGCTCGTCCGGCACAGGCTGATGCCCCAGACACGGCTACACAGTCCGGCCCGTCCAGGAAGCCCAGCTTCACGGATGACGAACTGAATGCACTTGTCGAGTATGTGTCCGGACATGACAACGAGATGGTCATTGTTGCAGGATCCAAGACCACACCTGCACAACGCCAGGCACACTGGCAGACCGTTGCGGACATCGTAAGTGCCCTTGGAATTGTGAGGCGCACAGCCAATGATTGCTATAAGCGCTGGAATGACCTAAAGCGCAGGGCAAAGAGTAAGCTGGCCTCAAGTCATGCCGCAACTCTAGTGACTGGAGGTGGGTCTCCAGTAGTAGACATGGAACTCACTCCACATGAGTCAGTCGCTGGGAACTACGTCACGGAGGAACAGATCCAAGGCGTGGGAGATCTGGCTGATTACGAGGCATTGTCCGGTGAGTGCACATGCATGTGTGTGTCATCCATGTGCATGGTGTGTGTGTGAGGGCTTCTGTTCGGGTGCCAGGTGAGAGTGTGTGCGCCTGAGTCGTATGGGTCAGCCATGTGCTTCATGCAATCCTTCCTGCGCAGCTGCATTTGGCCATAGCAGTATCCCTTCTGCCAACAGTAGACTTCTAGCCCAACTGCACGCCAGTTGCCCTTGAAGTGTCACCTTGCCACAACATATTTGCTTCTTTTTCACTGTTCATTCAGTCAGTTTGTTTGCATTCCACCACTTTCACTAGGCATGTCGCTGTCCACTAGTCACATGTCTGACATGGGTATGGTAAAGTGGAGTGACTTTGTTACCTGGATATCATTTGTACACACATGTCCCTGTGCAATTGGACCATTTCAGACTGGCAGCTCCAGGTGAAAAATCTGACCTGTTAGAATTAGAAAAGCAATTACATGCGGGAACTGGACTGAATGAATAGGTGCTGCCCTCCTCTCCATCTTCACTCAATAGCAATGGTACATGCCATCTGTGTGATGGCATGTGTGTTTCACCTGCCAATCACAGGCCAATGTGTGATGCCACTGCCAGGCAGCATGCAGAAAATGTGTTCATATTCCATCTTGGTGTCATCAGTGTGTGCCATTTGCCTGCACTTCATACGCAGTGAGGGTGCATGCATGGGAGGGTTTTAGTCATGTGGGACATGTGTCAATCAAGTACTGGTTCTCTTGCTTCTCAGCCCTCAATGTGTGCCATGGTGCTAATGCCTGTTTCCATTTCTTTGTTTTCATGTCTTTGCAGGGGAAGACGCACCTGATACTGCTGGGGTTGTGGAGATGGTGCAGAACCAGGAGGGGTCCGAGGGCCGACCAACCACCAGTGAGGGACGTGGTGTGGTGGTGGGGGAGAACCCACAAGTGCTGCAGGTCGTGCTCTCAAGGGGTGTCTCTGGCTGCACCTCCCCCGAGCTGTACTCAGGTGTTGATTCGGATGAGACCTACGTGCCGTCGCAGGTGAGTGTTCCAGGGAGGGATTCTGTTCTGTCTCACCCACCTGCACCAGGGTCAGAACCCTCCATGGGGATGTCAGTGTTGGCAGCTACGCCTTCGGTGGTTACGGATGCAGGGTCACACTCCGCGACATCTGATCCTGTTCCTGGGCCAGCAGATCAGAGGGGGAATGCAGTCCTGCAGCCTCAGGCAGTGCCGGCACAGCAAGGCGCAGTTCGCCTTGCCCAGACAGGTGTGGTGCCCGCCGACGTGGTGGCCGTACGCCACCCGGCAATACCGCATGGGAGCAATCCATTTACGGTATGGCAACCCAACATGGTGCATCATCCGAGACGATGGCTCAGGCCATGGATAGGGTGGCCACTTCCATTGTCCCCCCAGAAAGGCTGATGGAGCGACTAGAGCAGGCAACCGACTCCATCTGCCAGTCACACAGGGAGGACATGTTGGGGTCCAACAGGGACAGGCGGGCGGCACTGGCGACTCTGCAGGAGGCCATCTCCATTGAGTCCCAGGGCCACAGGGAAGCCCTGAGGCAGGAGCTCCTTCACCTCAGGACGACTCTTGTTGAGCTTGAGGCTTCAACACACCAAAGGACAGAACAGCAGCTGGAGCGTCTCACCCGTACGCTCTCAGCTGAGATGCAGGCAACGAGGGCGGAGGTCCGGGCATCCCGTGAGTTGTTGCATGGGGACCTCCGCACACTCATCCTCCAGAACCAAACCTACCACACCCGCATGCTTGCAGCCATGGAGGAGCAGACTAGGGCCTTGCGTGGGCTGCCTCCCATAGTGCAACCACCTCCGGATGCAGCTGCACAGGGTGATAATAGCGACAGCAGTGATACTCCCACAATAGGGTAGCCGTGTGGGCCATGAGCCCATGGAGGTGTTTTATCTTCCCAGGATCCACGCAGGTGGGTTCTGGTGTGCATCCTGTCCTCGGACCTCCTGGGTGGCCTCCCCAACCCCCCCGGGCCCATCAATGGCCATTTTTGATTGTTTCTTATTTTTATTTTTATTTTGATTTCTTTTATTCCCAATTTTTTTGGGACGATCTGTTGGCTTCCGTGGTTCCTGTGGGCATACGCTGCATTGTGGCTGGGCACATGCAGGCTTGTAATGTATTTGGTTCAGATGCTTGGGTTTGAGTCACACACACCCCTCCTGCTTCCCGTTTCCATGGGCTTGTAAAGGGTGTGCCCAAGTGACAGTGAATTACACAGTGACGTTGGACTCCCATGAGCTGTGTGGGCAGTCTGTAGTCAATACTGTGTATACATTCCTAGTGCATATTGCTGTTGTGTTGTACACTGCATGTTGCATTGATGTGTAACTCTTCTTCTGTGTCTACCTCCCAATTTGCAGGTCCCTTCCTCATGTCCACACAAGGACCTCTAGTCTGGAGATGGGGTCCATGTTGGCAGCAGTGCACCTACAACTCTACATGGCGACAACACTGCACAGTTGGTAGTGGTGGGAGTGCAGGCATTTCCAGGTGGTGAGAATACTAATATGTAACATTTGTGATGTCATGTTAATGGTACTACGTGCTCAAGTATGTTGTTGGTCCGGCATTGCTGTGAGCATTTCAGGTGTTGCAGGTTTCTAATAGTGCCACTGTACATAGTGAGACTGATGTCATGTTGTGGGGATTACTTTGTTTACCTGCAATTAGCATGACATGGCACGGTGTGTCGTGTGGCGGTGCTGGGGTTGGGTTGGCTGACATGGCACTGTCCTCTTGTTGCATTTTGCAAGTGGGTATTCATTTTAGCTGCTTCAATGTGTAACTTCACAAAACTGCATTGGTGGTGTCTGTGTGGGTAGGGATGCACACATTGTGACACTTCCAGGTGAACAATCTCAGGCTGATATGGATTTGACGGTTCATTCTCCAGACATTCAGGATCAGTGTCAGGTTGAGTCATCATTGATTGTCAGATGGAATGTGCCAGGGCAGTGTGCACTCCACAGGGGTGTGATTTCTATGTGAAGTAATTAGCCACTAGCTGTGTACGGGCTGCCTCCCCCGTGCCCTTTCCCCTCCCATGCGCAGCGGCTGTGCATGTGGTTGGGGATGTGGGGCCACCACCATGTCCACGGCCAGGCCCCGGCGTGTTGCAACGTTGTGCAGGACACATGCTGCCACTATGATCCTGCACACTACTGGGGGAGCGTATAACAGCTGCCCGCCAGAACGGTCAAGGGAGCGAAAGCGTGACTTTAGCACTCCGAATGTGTGCTCCACTATGCCCCTGGTTGTAATGTGGGCTGTGTTATATCTTACCTGGGGTGGCGTGGTGGGGTTCCGAATTGGCGTCATCATGTGGGGGCTGAGAGGGTAGGCACTGTCCCCTGTGGAGGTGGTGATTGGTATCATTGGTGGGGTTGTGACCTTGCTCAGTATCCAACATGCATGCATGTGCAGTGGCATACATACTCACCAAGCAGCCATGTATCGCCATGCCGCCCAGCTTCTAGGTCCCGGCTTAGGGTGGACATTCGGTAAATGAAGCTGTCGTGGGTGGAGCCGGGATAGTTGGCATATACTGAGGTGATGATTCCCTTGGCATTTCATGCTACCTGCACGTTGATGGAATGCCAGTGCTTGTGGTTCCTATAGATGTGCTCAGATGCCCTGGGGGGACGTAGAGCCACATGGGTGCAGTCGATGGCACCTAGCACTTTGGGGAATCGTGCCACAGCGTAAAAATCCAGGGCAGCAGCATGCCTTTCTGCAGGTGTTCTGGGCAGGTATATGTGCCTGCGGACTGATGGCCGTGCAGTGATGATGTTCAAGACCTGGTGTAGGCAGCGTGACTGGGTGGCCTGTGACACCCCACCCACTATGGCACTTGTCCGCTGAAATGATCCAGTGGCTAAGAAGTGCAGTACATTGAGGACCTTCTCCAGGGGGCTGAGTGCTTGGGAGCACAGGGTGGGTGATGTGAGGTCATCCTCCCACTCACTCACCAGGTCCAGTATAATGTGTGGTGGAAACCTGTACCTCCCATACACCTGGTCATCAGGGATCCCGAAAAGGCTGGTTCTGGGTGTGAATATTCTGGCCCTGACTATCCTCCTCCTCCTCCTTTGGTAGCCCACTGCCACTGCTGCTAGGAACGGTATGTTCATCCTGGTGTCTGAGCTTGTTATTGTTAAAGTCCGCAAATGTATGCTTTGCGCGTGTTCTAGGCGAGCGTGTGACCCGCGCACCCCTGGAATCCAGTTCCCAGTCCAATAGCGTGTGGAAATTCACATGCACCACGGGATACAGCGTGTGACCCGCGCACCCCTGGAATCCAGTTCCCAGTCCAATAGCGTGTGGAAATTCACACGCACCACGGGATACAGCGTGTGACCCGCGCACCCCTGGAATCCAGTTCCCAGTCCAATAGCGTGTGGAAATTCACACGCACCACGGGATACAGGTTCGCTGACGTACTTGCGTGTGTAAGTGCCCGCGCACCCATTAAATACACGTACATAGGCCAATCGCGTGTACGCGCACTTTTGTCCAATTACACGCGATGACACTCTGACGTGCAGTATCTCCACGTGTGCCCCGTCATCACGTGCTGAGTGGGGAACACCCGTGCGGGTCACGTCACAGACGCGCTTACGCGCTGAGGGACTCTGGTCCAATAGAATCGCGTATGCGTGCTGACGCGCTTACGCGCTAAGGGCCTTTCCTCGGATTTCACGCTGACGTGCAGGATTTTCACGTGCCAAATCACTCCGTATCAAGCTGGCCACGCGAAAACACACGGAAGACCACGCTCCTGCCAGAAGGCCGAGTTACTGCCCCCCCGTGCCCCGAGCAGCCTCCCACGTGCCATCTGCTGCTGCCTGCCTGCCTGCCTGCCTGCTGCCACCGTGCCCTGCCATTTGGTGCCTGCACATCAGCCATCTGCAGGGGTCCAGTTGCTGTGTCCACCCCTGCTGGAACTGAAGACTCCCGACTGGGATTACATCGCTCCACAGCCCAGCCCCAGGACCCAGTTGCCCACCCACACCTGCCTCTGGGGTTGCCATGTCGGGCACTTCCACATCTGGCACCAGTGGCAACCCCAGGCCAGAGGGGCAGAGGGGCACCAGCTTCACTGTCACCGAAGTTGGTGTCCTGGTGGAGCATGTCCTGGGGCAGTATGATGCCCTCTTTGGATCGTCCCGCGCCAGCAAGGAAGGACGGCAGAGGATCTGGGCCGACTGTGTGGTTGCCATCAACGCGGAGGGGGTGGCAACCCGCGACGTCCTGAAGATCAAGAAGCGCTGGGAGGACTTGAGGTCCAGGACCCTTGTGAAGGCCCGGCGCCTCGTGGAGGGGGGCCGGGGCCGCATGAGTTCCATCCAGATGAGGGTCCTGGAACGCGTACGCCCAGCGCTCCACGCCCAGATCCTTGAGAGGGAGGCCCGTCTGGAGTTGAGCGGTAAGTGTCCATGCATTACTGTGTGAGACAGGGCATGTTGCGGTGTGCTGGTTCTATGATACTTGCCTGTATGTGTGCCATAGGCCATGTATGCATGTATGTGTGCAGGGACATCATGGTAATGCATGTGCGACCAGTGATGTGTGACCCACATGGTTGTTGCATGTGTTGAAATGCCGCATGGGGAGCCCTATGCAGATTTAGAACATGAGAGCATGCCAGTCTCTGTACCTGGACATGGGTGGGGGTGAGGGATGGGTGCTGATGCCAGGTACATATATGGTAGCCATGTCTGTGTGCCTGACCTGCGTGTCTGTGACTTGTGCATGCCATGGATGCATGACACATGTGTGTGACAATGCACAGATTCAGTAAAGCAGCCAAATTACCCTTGTATCCGCTGTGTTTGGTGTGTTTGGGGCCAGATGGATGTGACTGAGGTGAAGTGTGTGCATGTGATAGGCATGAGCCATGATGCATGTGAGTTACATATCATTGAATGTTCCAAGAGTCCATTGGACATGCATGGAAATGTCCATGGCATGCACCATGCCTGTTACTGTGTGTGTTTTGCCTGGACTGACCCATGTGTTGTGGAGGGACATGATGGAAGTGTACTTTGACAGTGGTGCTCATCTGCTATTGCTTCCTGTCTAGGGGACCATTGTACAGTGCCCTGATGCTTGTGTTCTTTGTCTCCCTCTACGCAGCGGCTAGTGAAGAGGAGGGCGGAGACGGCGCTGTGGAGCAAGGCGGCGGGGATGCCCCCACGGCTGCAGCGGAAGGGGTGGGTGAGCCCCCACAGGGGCCTGCTACGGTGGGAGACGGTGAGGAGCCATCCAGGTTGGTGGTTTGAACAGAGGAGGAGGAGGCCGCCACTGGGGCACACATGGGGCCTGGTGGGGGCATCCCTGCTGGTGCAAGTGGTGCAGTCCAGGGCCAGGGGCAGGAGGCAGCACAGGTCACCGTGGAGGGGCCTGTGCATGTCGCTGTCCCTGACCCTGTGAGTGCACCACCATGCACCAGCAGGGATGCCCCGTCCCAGGCCTGTCTGCAGGTAGAGGGGATGTCCATGTCACCTGACTCCCCTCCACCTGCGGACGTGGGAACCCCTGGCCGTGCGGAGAAGGTCCTGATTGGGGTCGCGATGCGCACGGCTGTGATTCGTGATGCCGTGCGTGCTTCCCGGGAGGAGCACGCACGGCATCACGAAGTGCACCGTGCCGACGTGGCCCAATTGGGATCGGCCATGTTCGGGGGTTTCCTGCATGTGTTGGCCAATGTGGCGGCCCTCTCCTCCTCTGTGCAGGCTATCCACCAGTCGTTCTCCTTGCCGTCTTCCAGCCCAGATGCCACCAGGGCCCCCTGTGGACCTGCCCCGACCAATGCAGCCAGCTCGGTGGGGATCCCATCTCTGCCACAGTCGGGAGTCAGAGATCCAGCAGGGGTGGACACCAGAGCAACTGGACCCCAGCAGATGGAGGATGTGACGGCATCATCGGGCAGGGCACGTGCACGACGGCGTCGGTGGTTTCCATCAGCCTGGATGCCGTCGTGCTGGCACAGGCAGTTGCGTCGGAGGCAGCAGCAGGCTCAACGTGGGAGGCATCATGGCTCGGGGCCATCAACATCAGGGGTGCAGGCATCGGCCGGAGGGCAGGAGAACCCTGGAATGGGAGTGGCTTCCGTGTGGGAGCGGTTGTGCCAGCGGATAGGTGCGGAGCAGCAGCGGGCAGAGGAGGAACGGCTCACGATGGTCAGGGCGGAGGACTCCATGCGGAGGGCGCTGAGGCGGGCTGAGTGCCTCGAGGGTCTTCGCAGGGAGTTTGAGCTTGACACTGCGTTATCCCTGCGGGACCTCGGGGCCAGGGAACATGCCCGCCTCCAAGCCATTGACCAGGAGTTCGATGATGCCCTGGCCCATGACAACAACCAGTGAGCCGTCCGAATAGCCCGCTGCCTTTGTATATAGTTGTATAGTTAGGGTTAGGTTTCCTTTGTTTTTTTGATTTTTTTTGGTAGCGATTGGACAATGCACCACTTTTTTGTATATAGTTCAGTTTTTAGTTAGTAGTCATAGTTAGGTTTAATTTGGTTGGGCTCATGGACCCAGGATGATCTTCTTCATGGTTCTTCGTTGGGTTATTTTTATTTTTCAGATTATTTTCTTGGACATTCATCTTGTTTTGTTTGATTTGCTTTGTGTTTTTTCTTATTTCATTTCCATTCTACTTGCTGTTCAATACATTATTTTTTTTATTCTTCAATGTGTCGTATCATCTCATTGCTTTCAGGCATGTCATGTTGGGTGTTTTGTCATTCACTTGCAGCCATTGTGTGTGACAGACATGTGTTCAATTGCATTATTTAAATTGGGGGTGTAACATGTAATTGCCTTTGATATGTGGGTGGGTGTGATAGTTGGTTGGGCCTTTTGGCAGGGGAGGATGGGCATTACGGACATGATTGGGGAATGTTGGGACCCAGGTGCAGGGGGGCATGGATTGGACATGGGTGGGGGCCTGCTGGCAGGTGCCTCACAGTGCTGGGGGGTGGGGGGTGGTGGGAGACATGAGTGGGGGCCTGGTGGAGGGTGCCCCTGGTGGCTGGGGTGTGGGGGTGGTGGGAGACATGAGTGGGGGCCTGGTGGAGGGTGCCCCTGGTGGCTGGGGGGTGGGGGTGGTGGGAGACATGAGTTGGACATGGGTGGGGGCCTGCTGGCAGGTGCCCAACAGTGCTGGGGGGGTGGGGTGGTGGGAGACATGAGTGGGGGCCTGGTGGAGGCTGCCCCTGGTGGCTGGGGGGTGGGGGTGGTGGGAGACATGAGTGGGGGCCTGGTGGAGGGTGCCCCTGGTGGCTGGGGGGTGGGGGTGGTGGGAGACATGAGTGGGGGCCTGGTGGAGGGTGCCCCTGGTGGCTGGGGGGTGGGGGTGGTGGGTGACATGAGTGGGGGCCTGGTGGAGGGTGCCCCTGGTGGCTGGGGGGTGGGGGTGGTGGGAGATATGAGTGGGGGCCTGGTGGAGGCTGCCCCTGGTGGCTGGGGGGTGGGGGTGGTGGGAGACATGAGTGGGGGCCTGGTGGAGGGTGCCCCTGGTGGCTGGGGTGTGGGGGTGGTGGGTGACATGAGTGGGGGCCTGGTGGAGGGTGCCCCTGGTGGCTGGGGTGTGGGGGTGGTGGGAGACATGAGTTGGACATGGGTGGGGGCCTGCTGGCAGGTGCCCCACAGTGCTGGGGGGTGGGGGTGGTGGGAGACATGAGTGGGGGCCTGGTGGAGGCTGCCCCTGCACTGCTGGGGTGTGGGGGTGGTGGGTGACATGAGTGGGGGCCTGGTGGAGGGTGCCCCTGGTGGCTGGGGGGTGGGGGTGGTGGGAGACATGAGTGGGGGCCTGGTGGAGGGTGCCCCTGGTGGCTGGGGGGTGGGGGTGGTGGGAGACATGAGTGGGGGCCTGGTGGAGGCTGCCCCTGGTGGCTGGGGGGTGGGGGTGGTGGGAGACATGAGTGGGGGCCTGGTGGAGGGTGCCCCTGGTGGCTGGGGTGTGGGGGTGGTGGGTGACATGAGTGGGGGCCTGGTGGAGGGTGCCCCTGGTGGCTGGGGTGTGGGGGTGGTGGGAGACATGAGTTGGACATGGGTGGGGGCCTGCTGGCAGGTGCCCCACAGTGCCTGGGGGTGGGGGTGGTGGGAGACATGAGTGGGGGCCTGGTGGAGGCTGCCCCTGGTGGCTGGGGTGTGGGGGTGGTGGGAGACATGAGTTGGACATGGGTGGGGGCCTGCTGGCAGGTGCCCCACAGTGCTGGGGGGTGGGGGTGGTGGGAGACATGAGTGGGGGCCTGGTGGAGGCTGCCCCTGGTGGCTGGGGGGTGGGGGTGGTGGGAGACATGAGTGGGGGCCTGGTGGAGGGTGCCCCTGGTGGCTGGGGTGTGGGGGTGGTGGGAGACATGAGTGGGGGCCTGGTGGAGGGTGCCCCTGGGGGGTGGGGGTGGTGGGAGACATGAGTGGGGGCCTGGTGGAGGGTGCCCCTGGTGGCTGGGGGGTGGGGGTGGTGGGAGACATGAGTGGGGGCCTGGTGGAGGCTGCCCCTGGTGGCTGGGGGGTGGGGGTGGTGGGAGACATGAGTGGGGGCCTGGTGGAGGGTGCCCCTGGTGGCTGGGGGTGGTGGGAGACATGAGTGGGGGCCTGGTGGAGGCTGCCCCTGGTGGCTGGGGGGTGGGGGTGGTGGGAGACATGAGTGGGGGCCTGGTGGAGGGTGCCCCTGGTGGCTGCGGGGTGGGGGTGGTGGGAGACATGAGTGGGGGCCTGGTGGAGGGTGCCCCTGGTGGCTGGGGGGTGGGGGTGGTGGGAGACATGAGTGGGGGCCTGGTGGAGGGTGCCCCTGGTGGCTGGGGGGTGGGGGTGGTGGGAGACATGAGTGGGGGCCTGGTGGAGGCTGCCCCTGGTGGCTGGGGGGTGGGGGTGGTGGGAGACATGAGTGGGGGCCTGGTGGAGGGTGCCCCTGGTGGCTGGGGGTGGTGGGAGACATGAGTGGGGGCCTGGTGGAGGCTGCCCCTGGTGGCTGGGGGGTGGGGGTGGTGGGAGACATGAGTGGGGGCCTGGTGGAGGGTGCCCCTGGTGGCTGGGGTGTGGGGGTGGTGGGTGACATGAGTGGGGGCCTGGTGGAGGGTGCCCCTGGTGGCTGGGGTGTGGGGGTGGTGGGAGACATGAGTTGGACATGGGTGGGGGCCTGCTGGCAGGTGCCCCACAGTGCTGGGGGGTGGGGGTGGTGGGAGACATGAGTGGGGGCCTGGTGGAGGCTGCCCCTGGTGGCTGGGGGGTGGGGGTGGTGGGAGACATGAGTGGGGGCCTGGTGGAGGGTGCCCCTGGTGGCTGGGGTGTGGGGGTGGTGGGAGACATGAGTGGGGGCCTGGTGGAGGGTGCCCCTGGGGGGTGGGGGTGGTGGGAGACATGAGTGGGGGCCTGGTGGAGGGTGCCCCTGGTGGCTGGGGGGTGGGGGTGGTGGGTGACATGAGTGGGGGCCTGGTGGAGGGTGCCCCTGGTGGCTGGGGGGTGGGGGTGCAGGGGGACATGAGTGGGGGCCTGGTGGAGGGTGCCCCTGGTGGCTGGGGGGTGGGGGTGGTGGGAGACATGAGTGGGGGCCTGGTGGAGGGTGCCCCTGGTGGCTGGGGGGTGGGGGTGGTGGGAGACATGAGTGGGGGCCTGGTGGAGGCTGCCCCTGCACTGCTGGGGGGTGGGGGTGCAAGGGGACATGAGTTGGTGTTCATTAGTTCAAGGAGACATGTGCCTTTGCTGGGGGGCATGCCCATGGTGGGTGGGCTGCCTGCGGGACATGACCAGGGATGCAGGGTAGTCCCCTGTGGTGTGGGCTGCCTGCAGGGGCCGTGGAGGGTGTACAGGGTACACCTGGGAGGACCCACACTGTCAAATCACATGTGGAACTTCCCGCGCACCCCTGAAATACACGCGCCCAGGCTATTCGCGTGTGGGACTTCCCGCGCACCCCTGAAATACACGCGCCCAGGCTATTCGCGTGTGGAACTTCCCGCGCACCCCTGAAATACACGCGCCCCCAGGCTATTCGCGTGTGGAACTTCCCACGCACCCCTGAAATACACGCGCCCCCAGGCTATTCGCGTGTGGAACTTCACGCGCACCCCTGAAATACACGCGCCCAGGCTATTCGCGTGTGGGACTTCCCGCGCACCCCTGAAATACACGCGCCCAGGCTATTCGCGTGTGGAACTTCCCGCGCACCCCTGAAATACACGCGCCCCCAGGCTATTCGCGTGTGGAACTTCCCGCGCACCCCTGAAATACACACGCCCAGGCTATTCGCGTGTGGAACTTCCCGCGCACCCCTGAAATACACGCGCCCAGGCTATTCGCGTGTGGGACTTCCCGCGCACCCCTGAAATACACGCGCCCAGGCTATTCGCGTGTGGAACTTCCCGCGCACCCCTGAAATACACGTAGCCCGCTCCCCCAGACCCGATCGCGTGTGAAACTTCACGCGAACCCCTGAAATACACGTAGCCCGCTCCCCCAGGCCCGATCGCGTGAGGAACTTCACGCGAACCCCTGTAATACACGTAGCCCGCTCCCCCAGACCCGATCGCGTGTGAAACTTCACGCGAACCCCTGAAATACACGTAGCCCGCTCCCCCAGGCCCGATCGCGTGAGGAACTTCACGCGAACCCCTGTAATACACGTAGCCCGCTCCCCCAGACCCGATCGCGTGTGAAACTTCACGCAAACCCCTGAAATACACGTAGCCCGCTCCCCCAGGCCCGATAGACGTGAGGAACTTCACGCGAACCCCTGTGATGCACGTACCCTGCTGAAATCGCGTGTTAGACTTCCCGCGCACCCCGGTATACACGCACACGTATTTTTAGTCAGCGGGTGTCCGTGTTTGTGGGTACCCCTTTGCACGTCATTTTTCCTGGAGGGCCACAGTATGGGACATTCATAATGGCAGTATATAGGTGCTATTTGTTGGCGCACCTTTTGGCGCACATTTCTTACAGCCGCAGAGACGCTACCGCCTGCTTTCTTGTGGCGGTCGTGTTTGTGCCTGTGCGCTGGTTTGAGCGTGCGCTTTTTTGCACTATTCTATTCCATGAATACGTGTTGTAGGCGAGCGTGTGGGCGTTCCGCGCACTTGTGCCCTGTACTTCCCCCGTGACGCCCACGTTTTGGCAAGTTGTTCCCCATTCCGAGTGTTACGCCCGTGTTCCGCCTACATTTGTTGCGTGCGCCGCGCTATGTGCGAATTTCGCTGTGGCCTGTGCGATTTTCGCTGTGACCTGGCGCACGCTGTTAGATGGCCTGTGCGCCAACGTGCGCCGCGCACTTTTTTATCGCACATCCGCTGGTTTTTTCGCGCACGGCCTTCCATGAATCGACGTGCGCTGCTTTTCGTGCGATTTTCGCAATTGCACTGCGATTTTCGCTATTCCACTGCGATTCGCACGTTTTTGCCCACTTGCGCCGCGCTAATTATTCCATGAATAGGCCTCATAGTGTCTTCATGACACCTTCATTTTGGTTAATTACGGACATTCCGGACGCTCGTGCAGTCCACGGACACCTTAACTGCCTTTTTAAAAAAAATAAGACACAAAGGACTAAATTAAAACACACATATTATTTTTTTATTATATACAGATATACAATTTATGAAAGAGACAGGGAAGCAGAAACTGACACAAACACAGGGGAGTTAGGGATTTGGAGAGGATGGATGGGAGGGGATGAAGGGATGGATGTCTCATCAAAACGTTTTTCTTGGTGTTGAGGGTTTGGGGATAGTTGACTGGGACATGAAGAGGGGGAACAGGTGCATGTGAGACAATGATATTTATTTTTTTTCTTTTATGTGGTCCTCCACAAAATGTTTCAAAACATTTAAATGTTCCATAAGCATGTCCATTTTTTGTTCAATGCGCTGCAGAGTATTTTCTAATGTCTCTTTTGGTGTATTATTTTCAATGTTTGTATGGTATGTTAAAATATATATATATGTTAAGTACACATAAATTAATGGTTATTAATTTGCTTATATAGAGAAGTGTCTACCATTACTATCACCAAATACAGAAAGTTTAGAAATATATAAGAAAAATGAAGTTTACTTACTAGTTTCTGGTAAGTTGTGTTCTTACAGTTGTGTAGGTCTGCTGTTGCTCCAAGGTGTGCAGTTTATGTCAGGTAATTATGTTGGAGGCATATCTTTTTTGTTGTGGTATATTTCATTTTAGTACATATGGTATTTAAATGGATGGTTGATGTATTACATATATAGGTTCCATTTTTTATTTATTATTAAAAATAATGTGTTTATGTGCTGCTTTTTGAACTTTTTTAGTGCTTATATAGCATGATAGAACAATCTAAGATACCCCCTGAGTTTTTGGATAGGGTTGATGTTGTCTGCTTCCGTCCGTGGACATTCGCATGGCCCGCTCACATCAAAATCACTAGGATGGGGTTCAGCATGTTATATGTATTTAAAGTAAGGGAATCCTAGTAAACATCTATCAAATTCACACTATGTATATGTGTATGCAGGAAAAAAAAAAACTTTGATAAAGGGACATTAAGTTGTGTTACTAAAAACCCATGAAATTCAGTAAAAAAACTTTGTTAAAGGGACGTTATTGTAAAGTTGCACTACTAAAAACCTATGCAATTCAGTAAAAAAATGCTGTTAGTTTTAGCAATACATGGTGGTGGCACGAGTTATGGTTGCATAGCTTACCATAACTGGCGAATTTCAGGGGTTTCTCAGTTTTACTTGGAACCATAACGTCCCTTTAACAAAGATTTTTTACTGAGTTTCATCAGTTTTTAGTAGCACAACTTAACCATAACGTCCCTTTAACAAAGTATTTTTACTGAATACTATTTAAACATACGCCAACTAATTATTAAAGACACATCTGATCTGTATCACACACATGTCAATGCAGCGAGCCAAGGCCAGCCAGGGGCTGACTGTTTGTATTCACCATAGATCAGGTGTCTATGCTGCAATAGCAGGGGAATAGCCAATGGAAGCACCTCTCTTGTTATCCTTTTTGAGGGTGGGTAAAACCTCTCTCAAGTCGATAAAGCTCTCATAAGGAACGGCCTGAGAAGAAGGCATTTAGACGGCACAACCGAAAAAAAGGACTATCCGCACACCAGGGTGGTGCATGCCAAAGAGAATATGATGCTATTGACCTGAGAAGGGGAAGTGGTTCCGGTAGCTAGAAGGAGCTCAGCATAGTTGGGAAAAGATTCCACCATCTTGCTTTTCTCTTCACCTCTCCTTCCTACCAGTTCCCTATGTGTCCTTTAGCAAAAAGTACTCTGGGTATGATGCATTAAGGTAAAGACAAACTTGTCACAAGGATGCACATTGGACCCCTTGATGCATGCTTGTTTTCCTCTAAACCTGTGTGTTCTTTTGCCTATATTAGAGGATGTCCCACCTCACCTTGATTCATTTGTGGACTGAAAGAATCATTCATTTGGACTTCCTCTGGTAGACTTGTCCTTTCCAAACCCCTCAGCTATGAAGGTGAAGCAATGTTTCAAGACAGAGGGAAGCTTTATTCTCTACCATTTCCCAGGATACATCAGGGTGTACTGCTGCTGGAGCACAACCTGCCTCTTTGCTAGCTACACTGGTACCTGGGACCACACTAAAGGTGCAAGTCTCTCACAAGTTTAGCCAATTACCCCGGGTTTGGGAGAAATCGAACAAGGACGTATCTTGTCATGGGGATGGTGTACGACGGGAGGATCACCTGGGAGGAGACATGACCAAGTAGACACAGTATTTGTGCTGTCAAAGGGTGAGACTTTCAAGGTTACCAAAACAGGAAATGGGTTGTTTTCTTTATAATGTCCCTGAAACACATATAAGATCTGTGGCTCTAGACACAAGTACTATACCATCTGAACAAGCCTCACCAACAGAAATACCCTTCACGTTATTTCAAGATAAACACCCTCCTTACTCCCAAAGGTATAGTGTAAAGAATACTAGAAATATTGTCTTAAGTAACTTGTCTTTCCTTGTAACAACAAATTCTGATGGTTAATTCTTAAATGATGTTGAGGGAAGTAAATATACCCTTAAAATCGAACAGTCACTTAAAACAACTACATTTGTTGTTGGGGACTACAAGTCACATAATCCCTTGAGTTCTGGGACAAGGAAGAGGACTGGAGAGATTAAGCCTAACAGCCAACACCTAAAGGAACCTTGGAGGCATAAAAGGCCCCCTCAGTTGCAGGCAGTTAGGAGGAGCTGGAAATGTGGCTGGAGTGCGTGCTGTAGTGGCAGAAGTAGAAAGAAGAAGACACAGCGAGCCGACGTGGCGAAACTAGAGGAATGCTGAAACATGAAAGCAGCAGATTTCACCTGATTCTTCTGAGAGCGCCCTGTTCCCCAAACTCTGAGGTGCAGTGGTTGCGCAGTGGAAGACATGCAGAGAGGCTATCTTTCACCATGTGAGCCTGATTGCAGTGGTTGCTGTGCAGGAAACGTGTCAGGGACTGAGTCAAGGAGCTTTGGGCGAGCCGTGCGTCTCAAGAGCAAAAGGGGCCCTTAATTGAGTGGCTGGACCAGAGACACATACAGAGAGCAAGGGTGTGGGTCCCTGTGCAGCCCGAAGCAGGAACATTTGTGCCCAAATTTGTGTCAGTCAAGCAACCTGCAGAATAAGGATCGCAAAAGCCAGTGATTCAAACCTGGCATTCAGATTCCTTGCGCAAACACTTCCAGCAACAGTATCCAGTCCAATCTTCACTTGCGTAGAAACAGAAGCAAGCTGAAGTTGTTTGTTACCTTTTTTACAAGGGAACAATGGAAAGTTGCACTCACGTTTGATTGGAAAAATCTATTTTGCTTGCGTAAAAGCAAACAGCACCGAAAACCATTGTTAAACCCTTCAACTTAATGCAGTTGTGTGCCTCCCATTAAGCAGAACAAACTTTGTGGAAACTCATTGTTCAACACATAAACCATGTAACTTGAACTTTACCTTTTTTCAAACAAACAACCATTGTTCCTAAAAGAAGCCAAGTGTTTAACATTGTATGTGCAGTGAGAGCGTAAGTATTGGCCAAGACAAGAGTATTCCCTTTTTAAAATTGAAAGCATCCTTTCTCAAAGCCATAAAATATTCCAACAATCACTGTGAGCCCAAAAGAAGTTCAACCATTATGGAGTTACAAGCGTGCAAGCATTACCTAAAGCGAAGAGAGTGGCACAAAGGCTTCTGGTTAATTATTTGGCTAACAGCAGGCAGAGAGGTGAAGGCAAAGTTTAGGAAGGTAAACCTGCTGCTTATGAATATTAGGAAGAGAGAAGTGGGTCCTAAAGGCAATCTTAGGGTTTTGTTGTTGTAACGGGTAGACATGGAAGACAAAGAAGCTACCTGCCTTTTCAGAGGAAGAGTGCCTTGTCTACTTAAAGGAGTTGATGTGCCCGAAAGGAAATCTTGTTCTGCCTGAAATAAAATATTGAAGTTTTTGTGGTTGTATAAAGACAAGAGAGGCAAATAGGCTGTCCCTTTTGAACAGAGATATGCAAAAGAAGAGTTTTTTGGCTATATGAAGGTGCTGAAGTACCTTAAAGTGAATCTTGTCAATATCTGTCTTGAATTACAAAGTATTGAAACTCTGGTGTTATAGTTGGTTGTCAGTAGATGCAAGACTTAAGTATTCCAAATAAGTGGAATACTATGAGGCAAAAGATAAGTTCCTCATAGCAAACTCTAGTAGAAGTGAAGTTGTTAAAGTAGAAGCAGAAGCACTGTGAAGGCATCCTGACAAATGCACCTGATGTGAATTCTGACCTTGTGAAGGGATATAGTAACTGTTAACCAAGACTGGTTGTTTCACTAACATTTATAGATAAGTATTTATTTTGAACTGTGTCAAGTCTTCTTGGATAACCGGAGGTGGTGGCAGGGAATGAAAGTTATGCTATTCTGAGGAAGTGGAAAGTTATTATTTCACCAAGAAGAAGACCTTTTGTTGTTGCTCGAACTTTGGTTAAAAAAAACAGTACCTTGAAATTTGAAATTTCAATAACTGAATTGAGACTTTGCTACCTATGCGGATTTATTTCTTTCTTTTGATGAACATTGAAGTTGAATATACCCTGAATCCTGGTGAAGGGAATTCTCCCTGGTTAGTAAAAGGGTATCAAGAAATTGTAAATATCATTGTTGATGTTAATTGAATTGCCATATATTTTCTTTTGTATTTTGAAGTTTAGTGTGAGGGCCTGACCTCCCTGTGTTAGAGTGTTTCTCCTTAGTTTTGTTAGTCAGGTAAATCCTCATCAGAGTAGGGACAGTGAGCCATTTGATATAATTTTACCTTAATAAAATGGCATATTTTGACCAAACATCAAACAGTTGTCCGTCTTGCATTGCTGACCCCTCACACATCACACAGTGCAAGCTAAGCATGGAATTGCCTCAGCTTGAACCAGAAGCTCACTGCTGCAATAGTCTTTGAACCGTTGTCTCTCAAGAGAGCACCTCGAGCCTCCAGCATCTTTGACTTTGGCCCAAAATCAACCATCAAGCTAACCTCTGTGACCCCATCGACCCAATTCATTAGAATCCTGCATTGCACGACAAGCCTCATTCTGAACCAAACTTGATGAATGCCATCTGGGCCAGCTGCCCTCTTCAAACCTGATTTTAAACTCTCAGACCACAAGAAGAAGCCTGTTTCTATGCTGTCAAACAGCCAAGAAATTAATACGGTACTGTTGGAAGGCTCCGGCCCCCATGGCCCATTTGTTGGGATCCTAGAGACTAGTTAAGACCTATTTTGTATCTTCTTCCTCAAGAAACATATCCTTTTTGAAAATTGGGATGATTTATTGTCGTTTTCTCCCTACTAAGCATCCAGAGTGTTTGCATCATTACATTCTGTATTTCTCTGTTTTCCTTTACAGGGTTTTGTTTTTGGGTTTGTTCTATTGCAATTAGTGTGCTTGTATTGCACTTGATGTGCTTAATAGATGTACATGTACTTTTATAGGACCTTGATTGGATAGTCCTTTATGGTGGACTGTTGTACACTTGATGTTTGGGTCACTACTGTATCACATTCACACCACTCTTAGTATCCATTTCACCATGTAAGGCTGAGGAGGTATAGCTCTTCTCTGTGTCTGTTTAACCTGTGTGATTGTCATCACTGTTGTTTTGTAGGTGTGTGAGATTTGAGTAGGCGATTTAGCTGCTCCTCTTTCTTGTACTCCTGAGGGTCAGAAGTCATTTTGTCACACTTGCAGCATCTCCAGGGTAGCAAGGGACCGAAAAGACTTGAATCAGGCAACTTGGGCAGCAGTGAAGCATAAAGCAGATTTTCCAAATATGGAGAGAGGCAGACACAAAACATCACACTGAAAAAAGGAGTGCCACCCTTGAAAGAATTGCAAATGAAATCTTGTTGATGCTGCAAGGACAAGTAGAGTGCAACCAGGGGCACTGCAAACAGCCTCAAGACGAAACATTATTCCCAGGTGTGTGCATTAAGTGTGACCAGTTTTTGTGAAGTTTGTCTCATGGCATGGAGCTAAAAAATAAAGGACACACAGATGGCAGTCTTGTTATTCTCCAACGTGTGGAGTCCATTTGAGCATAATAGTGGACTTTTCTCGAAAAGTCATAATGGCGCATTATAAACTTTATGTGCTTGAGCACATGTATGTATGCATACATGGGCTTAGCGGGGGTCAAGTACAGTTATATTACAGATGTATTACGGTGCCTGTTCTCTACCTGAGCTTGTCACAAACATGAGTGGACATGTAGAAATAAATGGAAAAAGTAGCCTGAGTGCAAGAATGGGGTGATGTGGAGGTGTAAGAGTTGGGCACCGGAGTGGAAGATGTCCTGCATGCCAAACACCTGTTTATTAGGGAGCAGCACTGAGAACCTTCATCTACTTCACCAGCATCTCGAAAGGCAGTCACAATTGGAGTGGTGTGTGAGTGGTTGCATAAAATACCACCTGCATGTTACAAGAGGTTAATAATTGAGAATTGTCAATCGTCAATTTAGACTAAAATGTAATTAGTGGCTCACTGGTGTCAGACTGTTTCAGAAGTAAAGGCTCACCACTGAGAACATTGCCCATTGTGTTTGGAACAAGGTACTTGGAACATCTGGCCATATGTACAGCACAAATAGTTATTATCATTTTCTGTGAATTTTGATCAACACACATTCATGACCAAGTCACAGAGAGCCTAATTTACAAAAAAAGGTGCTCACTTTGTGCAAAGTAGTTAGTGCGAGAAAGAACATTGTGTGGATCAAAAGAATAGCACTGCAGCAGATTAATTGAGTCAAATGGGTAGAGAAACCTGCAGCGCAAAAAAAAAGAAAAAACAGAGTGATGTCAAACAAAATTGTCTACGGACCCATGGAAAAAGGTAATCAAGGATTACTTACAAATACACTAATAAGAGACCCCAGGGAAGTATGCACTTGGGTACCTCTGTATCAATATCTTAAACAACATAACAACCGGTGCGTACAATTTAGCAGAACTGCAAAGTCATTAATACATTAATGTAATAATTGTCATGTATCGAGTACAAAGGAATATCAACACCATAATTCATCATATACAAAACTTAGATTCTTCATTTAAACAACATAATTTCATCATATAAAAAATGTTTCTAGTATAAAGACCCTATCTGTGTATTAGAAACCAATGTGTACAGCAACAATAGTATAAAAGATACAAAATTAAAAAATCACAACTCCACACTACAATCACGCTCATCCATTCATTAGTAAAGTGCTTTGTGCAATCTTACATACAATGTTAAGATATCATATATTACCACAGTCAAAACTGCATGTCATTGGTAACACTATATTTCTTACTATTCATACCAAAGAAGGTCTAAACACTGTTGTACAAAGTTATAAAAGTAAACACATAATTTGCAATTCCAATATCAGCCTGCCCAACATAATATGTTCCTCATTGGCTTAGATGTTTATCTTGTACACAGTCGAGTGTTTTCTATTCTACAATTCTACTAGCATACCAAAACCATCATTGTATGGTGTTGATAATATGACTCAAAATTACAATAGTCATTTCTCAATCAAACAGCAATAGTGACGCCTATGTAGTCTTGTCATCTTTTAAGGACAACCACTTGTCGCCTAACAGAGTCCCTCAGTCAATTCCCTGTAAACGAATAATGACATCCATTTGTACCTTAGAGCTTATAAATCACTCTACACGTGTCAATTATTTTCATGCCAAATTGTGTTACCATAGTGTGGCATGCAAAATAATTTTGAGGATCACACCCCTAACTATCGGTTGTTCATTTTTCACTCAGCCTCACCACGCCCTCACAAAGCATGAGTCTGGCTTATGTCACTGTGAATCTTCCATGCACCGTGCTGTATAGTGTATGCTTCAACATGCACTGGGATTACTGTAATTTTATTGCTGAAATATAAGTGACGTACAATTACAAAGTGCAATAAATATTGCAAGAAAAAATATCAACATGCCTTTTACATGGGCCACTGCAAAAGTGCCTTTTTTGGGGGTGGGGGACACCCACCCCCTCTTAGCTCTCCTACTCCTAAACTCTCCTTATCTCGCTCCCATTTATCCCAATTTGAACCTAAATCTGTTTTTTTTACAGCTGAAACGCACTCCTTCCATTACACATCTTGTCTTTATTTCAATATGTTTTCTGCTGGTCAGTATTGTTTACCCACTATTAATTCTAGCAATATTTTTTCATCTTTGTAAATTCAGTCATTAGTATTTCCTGCAATATAATCACTGGATACGAAGTCGCACTGGTATAAATCATGTGACACCTAGAGAGCGTCTCTTCATGTCCTGCTGGCATTTGTATGTTGAGACGCATGCCCAAATTGCGTACTCATATATTCGATCCATGAGCTGTCCTGAGAAGGGAAGTGCAGACTCATCTGCAATGTGCTGCAATTAATCACCTCATTTCCTGCTGTCACAGGCACACACATAGCGTGATTAAGATCTTCAATTACTGGCATGCACTATTATATAAACATAATAGCTGTAAGAGCACTCACCCACAGGTCACGTATGATGTCATCCTTTCCATAGTATAACAATTAATCCTTCAATTTCGTTTTCATGCCGCAAATCTTCATGAATTTCTTCAACAGCTCTGTACAATGGACCAATGGACGCTGTTATTAACAAATCGCTCATACTTAAAACGCCTCTATAGTCAATGTTGTTACACTGTCATATCTCCAATCCTCTGGCGTCCGGTTGTTTTACTACTGTATCACCCATTGCAGTTCTGTTTTAGGGTAACAGATAAACACCACCGAATAATGGAATTTGGAACTTTTCCTTCAGGATGTTTACAAATAAGCTATGTTCTATGTTCATTGGAGTTGCATTGAGCTTTTATACGTAAACTTTCATTTCACTTTGGGCTTTAGAACGTGTAACTGTTGCCAGTAAGATTGTGAGATGTGCGTTCTCCTTTGGACGCCTGACAATTGCATGATAGCTTCTGTGAATAAGGTTTCCTTTGTGCATGTTGGGGCATGTGTGTTGTTTGGATGCTACCTCCCTCCCAACGCCCATGTTCTTCTTCATTTTCCTCCATGATTGGCGTTTTTGCATGTTCTGTCCCATATTCATTTCTTTGCACTCGCCCTTCCTGACCCTTGTGCTCTGTGTTGCGCAAATAGCTCCTGCACAGAGCAAAGAGAGAAGGGCCTGCGCAAACTCTAATCTCTGGATCGGGATTGTATTTTTGCGAGGTGCAAAGTGTCCTTGTATGGTGCAAATTCACTTTGCGCTGCACAAAACATTATGTAAATTAGGCCTAGGAATTCCTCTACATGAAATGTAACACGATTTCCATGCATAGATTATTTATCTTTTGTAGGAATGCTGCTTTTATGAAAGCCATGTTTTTCACCTCTAGAAGTAACCTGTGGGCACAGGTTTGTCGACACTTATTGGCGGCAAGGCACCGATATTGCAGCCATATTTTTTAAAGCTGGGAAAATGTTTTTCACCAGAATATATAAGTTTTAATAAGAAAAGGCAAAGCAAAGAAGAAATGTGCAGCTGTTCTCGTTCCAGTGTCCGACATGATTACTTGCAAACGGCGATTTGTTCTTTATTACAGGGGACATTTTTGCTAGCTTTGTGAAAAAGTAAAGCGCTGATTAGAGCTGGCCTCCTGTAAATGTCTTCCTGATCAATTTCTTTGTTCCAGGCCCATGTGTTGTAAAGTATTTTAATTAGCGACTGCCACCAAGCTTACCCTTTCCTCGTTTGCAGACTTCTGCCCTCGCCCGATTCTTGGCTCATCCTGCAGTACTTGCAGTTTTGGGACAGTGAGAAAGCATCTTTGTTGGTAAAAATGCCTTGTTCTCTTCTGCTGCAGTGATGAATATGAAAGGTTAGACGCGCTTCTTCTGTTTCTTTAGTGGGCATACACCAGACTCTCAGACTAGCAGGATAACTCAGTGCGTCATTGTCTGGAAAAGGAAACGACTGCTATTTGCCAATTGTACAATTTGACGTCTCTGAACAAGCACTAGCTTGAATATATTGGTCAAGAGAGGGACAGCATGTCATTTTGCCCACGTTACGCATTAACAATTCAGTGAACAAAACGTATAGCTTGGCAGAGGTATGCAAATTAATGTTCGTGACCACCAGGCTTCCCAGAAAAATATTCATAAAGGATAATGGGACATTCACAGTAAAAGTGAGTTTGAGGAATTTCTAAACTTCCTGCCAGAACTTAAATACATATGAACAGTCAAAAAACATTTGTTTATAGGAGGCATTGGCAGCACCGCAAGACCAACATTTATCATCTGCATCTTTCTTGGTTCTGGACAAATTCAAAGGAGTAAACACATCTTTGGATGAAGAAGAACAAATCTTGTGTTATGTTGGCTGAAGCAGATATGTCCCTGTTCATGGAGTATAACAGAGACCACGTGTGGTCATTCAGAGTGTCATGATGCCTACCCCCGGGGATCCAGATCAAGTCCAGCAGCCCCGGAAGCAGGCATCAAGTTATTCCAAGCAAGCACAACAACCCCTGCTACGGGCCATTTGGGTGCAGTCCTGGCATCTATGGAGCCAGGCTCATATGGAGAGTCAGTCCTGGTGCCATAGGCACCAGGATCATAGATTAAAACTTACCTGATGCAGACCATGCTGCAAACTTACCTGATGCAGACCATGCTGCAAGAGCTCCAAGCCAAAAGAGGCTTGGAAGGGACTACTTTACCTTGGGACTATTTTTTACTCGGGTGGGGTCGGGAAGGAATACTTACCTGGGACTACTTTGAAGGCTATTTAAATCACGCCCGAAGAGCAGAACACGCTTCGCGTTATTCTGCATCCAGCAGCGTAACGCTCACCGTGCCTGCAAGTCTGCATCCAGTCTTCTGCCACGCCCGCCTCGAGTCTGGAGCTCCTAGAAAAAGGGAGAAAGAAGGAGAAAAGGTTAGAACAAGAGCAATACCTTTGATCCTTACCTGAATTCCTGATCCACCGCGCATTCAAGCTGGAAGAAAGAAGTTATTTTATGTGCCTCGCCTCGCCTGCTGCAGCGCCGCGCTGAACTCACCGGCCTTCGCAACATCTTCACTATTCACCGCATCTTTCTGCACGTTCCCGCCACACTCCGGCAAGGGAAACACAAGAACAGCAAGGTGAGCCAAGGGAATAAACAGAGGCAATATTAGTTACCCCCCATAGACTTACCTGATTTTACCGCTGGGGGTACTATTCCTCTTCACGGGTTGGCACAGCCTCCACCGCATCTTTGCCGTACCCCGGCCCCTAAGGGGAACAAAAGGACAGCAAGGTGAAACAAAGGCGACAAACAAGCGGAAACCTCCTCACCGCAACAGACTTACCTAATTTTACCGCTGGAGGCATTATTCCCCGAGACTTCATACTTTCTCTCAGCACCTGAATAAGGGAGAAAGCAACAGGTTAAATACTGACATTATTTTATCGAACTGTGTTGGATAATACAAATCCTTACCTGAATGTTGCCGGTTGCCACGAGGAACTCTTCGCTAGGGTCAAGCTGCAACCTGCAAGGAATTGGACAAGAGTGAAAGTCAGACATTTGAACTCTTACGAACTATATACTTACGGCGTCGTGCCGGAAATCTCAGAGTCAATATTGTTCTGGAACTCACAAATTCCTTCGAACCAGTGAAACGACTGGTCATCTACGCGCCCCTTTGCTCAATGCAGGATGCAGAGCTCATCTTTCCAAACCATCAGGTGAGACTATAAGAGAGGATATTAAAGGTGATCAGTGGGGAGAACAGCGGGGGTGGGGGGTTTACGCTCAACTCCACGGGTGGTTAATTCCCTTTCTCCATTTGCAGAAGAATATTCCTACAGGCCTAGCAAATGAAGCTAGGTGGGCCAGTCCAGTCCGTCATCTCGGCACTACGCATCACATTGGTGGAGACCGCAGCTGTCCAGTTCAGATCGACACCCCTGTGGGCGCCAGGTGAGCGTAACAGAACGCGAAGCGACCCACAAATTCCCACCGGGCATTATGGATACCTCAGAAACTGACTGCAAAGGTTAACGCTCTCACCTTAGGTAAGTGAATGCCGAGCTCTCCATCTGCCTCAGGGCAGGGTGCTGTAACCAGTTTCTTCACTGGATAGGTAGCGCAGGCCTCTTGACTTCAGAGGACTGCTGTCCGTCGTTTACTGCACGAACGGTAAGTTTCGAGTCATTCAAATGTCTTTAAAGTCTTTAGTAATGATGTCTCTTGTTTTGCAGGGTTCCGGCGATGGCCGATGACGGGCTGAAGTGAGTTGAAGATGGAGCCCGTGTGATGAATAGAAGCGCCTGGAAGCACGTAAGTAAGCGCTTGTTGCCTGCTTCACTATGCGCTCTAACTGTCTTTTTATTTTGCAGGTACGAGTTCGGAGTGGCTGCAGGGTGCCGGAATACCCACTGGATTAGATGTGGAAAGGAGTAATGGCACGTGAGTATTAAAGTTCCCCAATGTCTTTAAACGCACCTTGTTTTGTCTTTCAGATGCGGGATGCAGCGCCGAAGGCCTCCGGAGCGTGCGAAGAGTTGGTAAACTTTTGTCTTTCAGATGCCGGAATGCAGTGTGAAGACCTCCGGAGCGCACGAAGAGTAGGTAAGCCTTTGCCTTTCAGATGCCGGAATGCTAACCTGTTCTTTCTTGTCTTTATAGGTGTTGCTGAAGACTGGATTCAGGATGGTAAGCCTTTGCCTTTCAGATGCCGGAATGCTAACCTGTTCTTTCTTGTCTTTATAGGTGTTGCTGAAGACTGGATTCAGGATGGTAAGCCTTTTTCCTTAGGCCCAGGACCGGATGCAGAAGACACGATGAGCGTTCTGCTGCAGAGGTTGCAGAATAACGCAAAGCAAGATTCATCCACCGGGTGTGGTTTAAATAGCCTCCTGTAGTGCTTAGGTACTCCTTCCACAGCCACGCCCAAGTAAGAAAAGAATTCCTTGTAAGAAAAGAGTTCCTGCCTTCCAGAAGAGTTCCAGTGTTCTGAATCTAGGGAGTGGCTCCAGCCCCACCCAAAAGGAAAAGTAGTTCCAAACAGAAGAGGATCAGAGGCTCAACTGGCAGGCAAGTAAGCAGCATGGTCTGCTGAAGGTAAGTCCACCCAAGCATTATGAGCCCGGCGCTTCCAGCGCTGGGACTGGGCATATTTATGAGCCTGGTGCCACTGGCGCCAGGACTGGGTCCAAAAGGTCCCAATTGGGACTGGTTGGCACTCGGAACCTGGGTTATGGATCTGCTTCCAAGGGAGTTGGGAAAACCCTGACCTTTTGGAAGCAGAGATCATGACACTGACCAATTGGCCCAATTATTAGGGGAACTGAGGGCTGAAGTGCATTCCGCCCGTCAAGAAACCAATGCTCTTAGGAGAGAACTGATTTTGTCAAAGGAGCAAACTGATGACCTTGCTAGGCAACTACTGCAAAGCCAGGCTGGACAAACACCCCTACCAGGACTCCGGGGAAATCCAGCTCCTGTGTCATCGAGTAACCCTGTGCAAATAAACCTACCAGGAACTATTCCATTAGTTCCGCCCGAACGCTTTGCCGGAGACCCCAAAAGGTTCGCTGTGTTTATGAACCAATGCCGCTTGCACTTTTTATGCAGACCTGGAGCCTTCCCAAATGATCAAGCCAAGGTAGCCTTTGTATTGTCATATCTCAGCGGCAGTGCAGCTGATTGATCAATCCCACTAGTTACTCAGGATGACCCAATTCTTTGGGATTTTCAGGGCTTTCAAATGAGCATGGAAAGACTATTTGCTGGGCATTCCCAAGGACAGGCCCTGGATAACAAACTTTTGTCCCTACGACAGGGTAACCAGGACCTTCTATCCTATATCACAACCTTTAATAGGTTGATAGTGGAAACTGGATGGCCCGAGGTAAAATGAATCACGTTATTTCATCGAGGGCTTCGAGGAGAACTCAAGGATGTCTTGGCTCAAGTTGTGAACCCACCTCAAGACTGTGCTGAATATATAGACTTAGTGGTCCAGTTAGATCACAGACTTCAGAACAGAAAGGCTGATCGAGCCAAGTTTGAGAATCGGGTGTTGGTCAAAACCCACGCTAACCCCAAAGGAGCAGATGCTTCAGAACCCATGCAAATCGGAGGGGTTAAAGGACCCTTAACCCAGAAGGAAAGAGAAAGGAGACAGCAAATGCAATTGTGTCTATATTGCAGAACTTCTGGGCATTTTCTACGGGATTGCCCTGTAAAACCACCCAAGAAGGTGGTAGGAGCTGCTGTTAAAAGCCATATGAAGTCAGACTCGGGAAACGACCACGCCCGACAAGCGTAGAGGTCCGCTTGCCGAGCTTGAAGAAGGATACTCAGACCTCGCATTTCATCATAGCAATGGTCCTCGTAGATCCAAGGCACCCATCACGTATGCACGCAGTAAGGGCATACATTGATAGCGGGGCCATAGGAAACTATGTGGACTACGAATTGGCTTCCAGGATGAATCTACCTCTCTGCCGAAAGACCACCTCAGATGTCATCACCACAGTCGATGGAACTGAAATTGCCTCTGGGCCGGTAACTCATTCCACCGCAGAGATGACACTATTGGGTCTGGATGGGCATCGAGAGACTATTGTGTTTGATCTAATCAAAGCCCCACAGTTCCAAATAATACTGAGGATACCTTGGTTGGAAACACATAATCCTTGTATTGATTGGCGAGAGAAAGAATAACCCTCCTGGATTGTGCACAAACCTGTTACCCAAAGGAAAACTTGAACGCAGGCCTGGCCAAAGTCAGCACATCAGTCGTGCAATTACCTCCAGAATATCAAGAATTCCAGGATGTCTTCCAAAAAGAACAGACACCTTACCACCTCACTGATCGCACGATTGTCAAATCGATCTCATACCCGGTGCACAACCCCCTTGTAGCAGGATCTACACCCTTCCAGAACCTGAGAAACTTCACCTACGGCAATATCTAGACCAGTACCTTGCTAATGGCTTCATTCGCCCATCCAAGTCCCCTGCATCTTCAGCTTTGTTCTTCGTGCCCAAAAAGGAAGGTGACCTCAGAACGTGCATAGACTACCGCGCATTGAACCAGATCACTGTTAAGAACCGATACCAATTGCCTCTGATCCCCGAACTACTAGACCAAGTAAAGGACGCATGCATATACACTAAGTTGGATCTCCGGGGGGCATACCATCTGGTACGTGTGAAAGAGGGCGACGAATGGAAGACTGCTTTTCGCACTAAGTACGGGTTATTCGAATACCAGTTGATGCCCTTCGGGTTGTGCAATGCACCAGCAGCCTTCCAATACTTTATGAACAATGTCCTTCGTGAACTCATTGACGTTTGTGTTGTCGTATATATCGATGATATTCTAGTTTACTCCTCTTCAGAATCTGACCATGTGAAGCACGTCCGAGCAGTCCTTGAGAAATTGCGCCAGCACAAACTATATGCAAAACTGGAAAAATGTGTTTTTCATGCCACAGAAGTTGAATTCCTTGGGTTTATCCTGAGTCCAAAAGGAGTCCGAATGGACTCACGAAAGGTGGACGCAATTCTTAAGTGGCCATCACCGAGTTCAGTTAAAGGAGTACAAAGCATGCTCGGCTTTGCCAATTTCTACCGCAGATTCATCCCAGATTTCTCACGTTGTACATCCCTTCACAGCACTCTTGCGAAAAAACAAACGCTTTATGTGGACTGAAGAAGCTGAAAATGCCTTCCAAGAGCTGAAAGCGAAATTCACATCTGCACCTGTACTAAAGCACCCACGCCCTGATCTTCCATACATAGAGAAAACTGATGCGTCCAGTTTAGCCATGGGAGCTGTCCTGTCCCAAAAGGACCCTGAAACTGGCCAGCTTCACCGAGTAGGATTTTGGTCCAGAAAGTTCTCGGCACCCGGGTTAAACTATGCTGTTACCGACAAGGAGTTATTAGCCATTAAATCCGCCTTCAAGGCTTTGCGGCACTATCTTCTCGGTGCCAGGCATACCATTACTGTGATCACCGATCACCGGAACTTGCAATATTTAAAGACAGCCAAGGCCCAATCATCACACCAGCTCCAATGGGCATTATTCTTTGCCGAGTTCGATTTTGTGATAACCTATCGACCAGGTTGCAAGAACGGTAAAGCAGACGCCTTATATTGAATAGGGATGGGAGAGGCAGAAGTGAACCCAGAACCAGTTCCTATAATTTCCGAACAAAGGATTCCTGGCATGACTACTCGACAGTCACTAGAGGACATTCAGGTAAAGATCCAGCAACTCTTTGATTTCACAGCCCTGCCGGAATGGGTAAAGAAAGGCCCGGACTACTCTGTCACCAATGACCTGCCTTATTACCAAGGGCGGCTATTTCTGCCACACAAGGAACTACAAGAGCTAGTCATTTCCCATTATCATGACACCCTAATGGAGGGGCACCCAGGTATCGCAAAGACTGAAGCTAAAATTAAGAAACAATTCTGGTGGCCCACCTGGCGAAAGGATATTAAATCATTTGTGATGTCTTGTGGCATGTGCGCCCAAAACAAAAGTCAGAAGAAAAAACCAGCTGGACTCTTACAACCTTTAGACATTCCGCCTACACCACGGCACACCTTATCGTTAGACTTTATTACTGATCTACCTCCATGCAATGGATTTAACACCATTCTAGTTATTTTGGATCTTTTTTCCAAGATGGCCCACTTTATTCCTTTAAAGGGATTACCTTCAGCTTCAATCCTGGCCAAGGAGTTCCTCGAAAACATTGTTCGCATACATGGATTTCCGTCCGTATTGGTCTCTGACCGGGGCAGTCAATTCATTTCACATTTTTGGAAGAAATGTTGTCAATTGGCGCAAATCGATGTGAGGTTATCGACCAGTCACCACCCCCAAACCGATGGTCAAACGGAGAGGACCAACCAGACTCTTGAACAATACCTGCGTTGTATGTTACATCAGACTGAGAGTAATTGGAAAGACATTCTTTGGATCGCCGAATATGCATACAATAATTCAGTACATTCTGGAACTGGACAAAGCACCTTTTATACCTTATATGGGCACCATCCTAGAACCTCAGACCTTGACTCACCCCAACACTCAGAAATGCCCGCAGTGGACCATCTGCACGCTATGATTACACAAGCCTGTAAGGAAGCAACTGCACATTTAAAACAAGCGAAAGAAAAATACAAGAAAAATGCTGATCAGCATAGAAGTGACACTCCACAATACCAAATAGGGGACCAAGTATGGTTGGCCACAAAACACATACCTCTAAAGGAACACGGACCTTTAACCCCAGATATTCGGGACCTTACTCTATTAAGGCCATTATCAACCCAGTGGCCGTCAAGTTGGACTTACCTGCTAATATGCGAATTCACCCCGTCTTTCACGTGTCACTTTTGAAACCAGTGCACCCAGGGACAAGACTAACCAAACCACCAGACCCCATCCTTATAGACGGGGAACCCGAATTTTAGGTTAAGAACATCCTGGACTCCAAGCTGGTGAAGTCAAAGCTTTTTTATTTAATCGACTGGAAAGGTTACGGACCACAGGAAAGGTCATGGGAACCTAGTGACCACGTTCATGCACCCCGATTGGTGAAAAAATTCCACCGAAATTTCCCAGACAAACCAAAACCACGGAGGAAGAACGACTTTAGGAGGGGTCTTGGAGGGGAGTGCTGTCATGATGCCTACCCCAGGGATCCAGATCAAGTCCAGCAGCCCCAGAAGCAGGCATCAAGTTATTCCAAGCAAGTCCAACAACCCCTGCTAGGGGCCATTTGGGTACAGTCCTGGCGTCTATGGCGCCACGCTCATATGGAGAGTCAGTCCTGGCGCCATAGGTGCCAGGCTCATATATTAAAACTTACCTGATGCAGACCATGCTGCAAACTTACCTGATACAGACCATGCTGCAAGCGCTCCAAGCCAAAAGAGGTTTGGAAGGGACTACTTTACCTTGGGACTATTTCTTACTCGGGTGGGGTCAGAGAGAAATACTTACCTGGGACTACTTTGAAGGCTATTTAAACCACGCCCGAAGAGCAGAACACGCTTCGCGTTATTCTGCATCCAGCAGCGTAACGCTCACCGTGCCTGCAAGTCTGCATCCAGTCTTCTGCCACGCCCGCCTCGAGTCTGGAGCTCCTAGAAAAAGGGAGAAAGAAGGAGAAAAGGTTAGAACAAGAGCAATACCTTTGATCCTTACCTGAATTTCCGATCCACCGCGCCTTCGAGCTGGAAGAAAGAAGTTACTTTATGTGCCTCGCCTGCTGCAGCGCCGCGCTGAACTCACCGGCCTTCGCAACATCTTCACCATTCACTGCATCCTTCTGCACATTCCCGCCGCACTCCGGCACCTACGGGAAACACAAGAACAGCAAAGAGAGCCAAGGGAATAAACAGAGGCAATATTAGTTACCCCCATAGACTTACCTGATTTTACCGCCGGGGGTACTATTCCTCTTCACGGGTCGGCGCAGCCTCCACCGCATCTTCGCCGTACCCTGGCCCCTAAGGGGAACAAAAGGACAGCAAGGTGAAACAAAGGGGACAAACAAGCGGAAACCTCCTCACCGCAATAGACTTACCTAATTTTACCGCCGGAGGCATTATTCCCCGAGACTTCATACTTTCTCTCAGCACCTCAATAAGGGAGAAAGCAACATGTTACATACGGACATTATTTTATTGAACTGTGTTGGATAATACAAATCCTTACCTGAATGTTACCGGTTGCCACAAGGAACTCTTCGCTAGGGTCAAGCTGCAACCTGCAAGGAATCGGACAAGAGTGAAAGTCAGACATTTGAACTCTTATGAACTACATACTTACGGCGTCTTGTCGGAAATCTCAGAGTCAATATTGTTCTGGAACTCACCAATTCCTTCAAACCAGTGAAGCAACTGGTTATCTACGCGCCCCTGCGCTCAATGCAGGATGGAGAGCTCATCTTTCCAAACCATCAGGTGAGACTATAAGAGGGGACATTAAAGGTGATCAGTGGGGAGAACAGCGGGGCTGGGGGGTTTACGCTCAACTCCACGGGTGGTTAATTCCCTTTCTCCATTTGCAGAAGAATACTCCTAAGGGCCAAGCAAACGAAGCTAGGTGGGCCAGTCCATCATCTCGGCACTACGCGTCACATTGGTGGAGACCGCAGCTGTCCAGTTCAGATCGACGCCCCTGTGGGAGCCAGGTGAGCGTAACACAGAGCACTGCCCAGGCCATTTCCCCATGTCAAGCGCACAGGCCATACAACATTCTCGGAAGTCAGAGCATTGTAAAATATTGCACCCTTTATTTTGGAAACCATGGTCAGCAACATCCGTCTAGAGGTATCAGCCAAAAGGATGATGCTGTTAAGGATTTCAATCAGGCGACACACACCTTGGCCTTGGCCTAGTATGTAGCACACAACTGAGATGCTTTTCTCCTTAGTTTACGCAGATTAAATTTGAGATGGTACACAACTCATATCAGACCCCCTTTTCAAATACCCCGGGTCACAATGGGCCATGAACCAGGCTGGTTGGTAAAATGCAATATTTATTTATTTCTTTTAAAATTCAAAATAATTCATACAATTTTTAATATGGGGCAGCAATCACCAATGGGATGATAATTACAATGAGAATGTAAGCAATACACTTGGTTTAACCTTCTAGTGGAACCTGTACAAAACACCAGGGAATAGGAGCACTTTTGGATGTAAGAAAGATAGCAGCCAAGTTTAGGTTTCCCCCTGCAATGTTCCCTCTACCCACAAATAGAATAAAAATCTGACCTTTCTTCACAGAATAAGAGGCAAAAACGGACTTTAATACCCTTGCAATGTTATGAAATGACACTCGAAAATGGACAAATAAATACTGAATGTGCGGTTAAAACTTTAAGGTAAATACAATTTCTCACTAAAGCAACAATGCATAGACACTAACAATCACAAGCAATGAATTACCAAGAGCATACAGTTGAAATCTGAGTGGAAAGTTTAAAACATGTTGCAGCAAAATGACTCGTGTAAAAGTTGCGTTTCCTTTCAATTCCGTGTAAATTCACCCAAACGGTTTTTAATAGAAACGGGTGAAATCCTCTGATTTCTGGGTTGGCGGTAGATATATATGACAGGTACACTCAGGAGTTGAAAATAGGTCTCTAGCTATGGAACTGGATGAGTTATGCAAGATACAAAAAGGTGAGCTTTGAGTAAAATGAAGCAGTGAAATAGGAAGGAAATCAGTTGTGACAAGAACAGTTTTACTTTAAACTAGAGTATTCAGGCTAGAACACCAAAGATGGACACACTAAGATCCAGGGTTGACTCGCAACTTCAACCATGTCACCCCAATGACCAACCCTGGCGGAAACTAGTCCGATCACTCGAAATATGACTAATGGCTTAGGATTTACACAAGACAAAATCACTAAAGAGATGATGCTAGCACTACAAATCAAGGGCAAGATTGCACGGATAATTCTGACAGTTTTAACAAGTTACCAGGATAAGGATAGGATGGCTTAGAAAGTGGGATAAGGACACATGCAAGACAAGGTAGGCTATGGATTTCTATGGGGTAGGGATTATACTTACAGTCCACTTCTAGTTTGGGATTTTTGAACCATCAAAAGGTTGTGGTCACCACACGGCTGCACGTCTGGCAAAAGAAAATAGCTGGGTCGTTCTGGTCACTGGATGGCAAGGACAGAGGAATGGCAATTCAGGTCACTGGATACTAAAGGCCAGCTCGATGGCAGGATTGCAGCGGGCATGCAGTTAGTGGACAAGCTGGTTTGGTTCCGGATGCAAAAGGTAACACTGGATGCAGTTAGTGCGCAGCAGTTAGTGGGCAGCAATGCGTGCGTATCAGGATGCTTCCCAAAAACCACAGCTTCTCCCTTTGGGTTTTGGGATTTTTAGAATTGAGGCCTTGCTGTTAGTGGGCAGCAATTAGGCCTTGTAGTTGCAGTGAAAATCTGGAATCTGCAGGAAGAATGGAACAGATCAGGAACACCAGTGCAGGAAATCAGGAAGAGTGTCTGTCTAGAGTCTCGTCAGGGACTCTTATTTATAATACATAGTGATATCATTGCGCTATATGGCTGGGTACGGTCTGCTAAACATGCCCCTACCAACTTGATTGTGCAATCATTGTTGACTGCCTCCCCTAGCATGTGACTCAGTTTAGGGGTTGTACTTTTATGAGGTGAAAAGACTTCCAACAGACCTTTTTGCCAAAAATCAGTCATAACAGAATTTACACATTAAAGGAGTTGATGTGCCTGAAAAGAAATCTTGTTCTGCCTGAAATAAAATACTGAAGTTGTGGTTGTATAAAGACAAGAGAGGCAAATAGGATGTCCCTTTTGAACAGAGATATGCAGAAGAAGAGTGCTTTGCTTATATGAAGGTGTTGACGTTGTTAGGCAGAATCCTGTGCAGTTCCCTTAGGGAGCACTACAGAAGATTAGGAATACAGGTGAGAGCAATAAATCCCCCTTGGTATCAGTCTGTACCACAAAGATTTAGTTGGTAACTGTGGCTAAGCAGTCAGACTTATCTCAAGAGGGAGATGAGCAGTATTAAGGATTTACACAATAGGCCTTCAGTACTATGGCACAAGGAAACACTGACCAACGCTTTGTATTAAAAAGAATATATTTATTTTACACACTTCTAGTTAAATACATTTATCACAGTTTTTAAGCAAGTTAAAGTCAGTCAAAGAAAGTATACACAACTCCCTAGTTAAATTGTAGACAAGTTTGAGCAAGAGTGAAAACTGAGTCAAACGGCATGGTGAAAACCAAACACAAATGTCACTCTGACAATTTCTCACAAGGGAGGGAAAGCACAACTTATACAGAAATATCTTCTTACACACCCCAGCAACACTTCCCATACGTTTGTGAACAACTTTAGGCAAGGCAGTACTTTTGCATAAAGAATACTGAAATGAAAACCGAGCAAAATGGCACTTCACAGGTTATAAAAGTGGGAAGGAAAAGGTGGTTGCAAGAGGTAGGTGCACCAACACAGTTATAGTTGAGAAACAATCTAGAGAAGGCAGTTCTAACAAGTTTAGCCAGAGTCAATAGGCCTGTGCCAGATTCAGTGGTACAGGGCAAGGGCCCAGGAGCAAAATGTTCTTGTAGCTGCAGTCAAGTCTTTGGTTAACGATTTAAAAAGGCGGATGCAGAAGATGAAAGACAATGTTAAGAAAGAGGGGAGGCCAACCCAACAGGTAGGTAAAGAATTTAAAACACCTTTAGCACTACCACGCAGAAAGATGGCCTGGTGGAACAATGTACCTTATAAATGAAGAAGTGGCTCCTGCGGTGGCGGTTGTTCCTGGTAGTTCCAGCAGTTTGGGGGATCCAGCAGAGAAAGAGAGGCTCTCGTCATGGAGGAATGTTCGAGTAACTGCACTACCCAGGGATGAAACTAGCCGTGGTGCTGCCCGACGAATAAAAGGTATGCTCCTTTAAATCGCGGTCCGCGTGGACTGGTGGCTATCCGGTCTCCGAGTGCAGGGTACTGGCGATTTGACCAAGGCAGGTCCAGGAAGGCAATTGACAAACTGGTTGGCCCCACCAGCTCAAGGGAAGAAGGCTCTTACAGATGAAGATCTTCTCTTGTCGTGTGGAGAAAAGTGGTGAGACGCTGCAGCAGGGCTTCACCGGTGGTTCAGTCATTGCAGATGTCGTTGGCTTCTCTCCTCTTCGGCTTCTTAGTTCCAGTGGCAACGTCTTGCTCTTCCAGCCCCCAGGACCCTGCTTTTATGCAAAAAGATCCCCATTCATGCAGCCTAGCTGTCACTCACACAGTGGAGTGGTCATCTTGGCGGGAGACCCTCCAGTCTACCAGGATTGAGTGCAACATGGGTTGCTAAGGAAACCCTGTCAAGGGGTCGTACTCCCCCTCCCGCACAATGGACCCAACCCAGACTCAGTGGTGCCGAAAGGAGGGCTTCTCGGCAGAAGCCCACCAAAAGGACGAACAAAGGATCCCCGACCTGGGTTAGGAGTTTAGAGAAAGACACAAGAAAGAAGTTGTATTAATGTTCTGGCAAATAAAACCTACCGAAGTAAAGTTAATATTAGAATACACCATCAGTATGTTAGAGGCTGTCAGAAAATGTTGTAGCCTCAAACAATGGGAAAATCCCACAGGAAAATATTTGCGGTCGAATATTTATGGTAGTAACCACTGCCACCAGCCAGAAACTTTTGAGAGAGGGACTGTACGGTACCCTCTCGAAAATGAACATAAGGGAAAAACTATTAACCCTTCCCAGTACCTCCATAGTAAGATGGGTTGTACTGGTTTAGTTCACAAAAATTGACTAGTAAAGTCAATGGGGACTTTACATGCCCTGGGAGACATTAGTCAGTCCCAGGGTATGGAGTCTATGTTTGGGGGTCGCTACGACACCCCTGTGTCACTGCACGGGTCTTTTCTATTCTACAATTCTACTAGCATACCAAAACCATCAATGTATGGTGTTGATAATATGACTCAAAATTACAATAGTCGCTTCTCAATCAAACAGCAATACTGACTCCTATGTAGTCTTCTCATCTTTTAGGGACAATGACTTGTCGGCTAACAGAATCCCTCAGTCAGTTCCCTGTAAACAAATAATGATATCCCTTTGTACCATAGAGCTTATAAATCACTCTACACATGTCAATAACTTTCATGCCAAATTGTGCTACCATACCCCTAACTATTGGTTGTTCATTCTTGAATCAGCCTCACCACACCCTCACAAAGCATGTGTCTGACTTATGTCACTGTGAATCTTCTATGCACCATTCTTTATAGTGTATGCTTTAACATGCACTGGGATTACTGGGATTTTATTGCTGAAATATAAGTGACGTACAATTACAAAGTGCAATAAATATTGCAAGAAAAAATATCAACATGCTTTTTACATGGGCCACTGTAAACATGCCTTTTTTGGGGGAGGGAGGACACCCACCCCTTTTAGCTCTCCTACTCCTAAACTCTCCTTAGCTCTCTCCCCTTTATCCCAATTTGACCTAAAACTGTTTTTTTACACCTGAAACGCACCCCTTTCATTACACTTTCTCGTCTTTATTTCAATATGTTTTCTGCTGGTCAATATTTTTTACCCACTTTATTAATTCTAGCAATATTTTTTCATCTTTGTAAATTCAGTCATTATTATTTCCTGCAATATAATCACTGGATACGAAGTCGCACTGGTATAAATCATGTGACACCTAGAGAGCGCCTCTTCATGTCCTGCTGGCATTTGTATGTTGAGACGCATGCCCAAATCGCGTACTCATATATTCGATCCATGAGCTGTCCTGAGAAGGGAAGTGCAGACTCGTCTGCAATGTGCTGCAATGAATCACCTCATTTCCTGCTGTCACAGGCACACACATAGCGTGGTTAAGATCTTCAATACTGACATGCACTATTATATAAACAAATTGCTGTAAGAGCACTCACCCTCAGGTCACGTATGATGTCATCCTTTTCATAGTATAACAGTTAATCCTTCAATTTCGTTTTCATTCCGCAGATCTTCATGAATTTCTTCAACAGCTCTGTAGAATGGGCCAATGGAAGCTGTTATTAACAAATCGCTCATACTTAAAACGCCTCTATAGTCAATGTAGTTACACTGTCATATCTCCAATCCTCTGGCGTCCGGTTGTTTTACTACTGTATCACCCATTGCAGTACCATGAATTTTCTTGTAGAAGTGATCTCAGAACATAAAATAGTTCTGTTTTAGGGTAACAGATAAACACCACCGAATAAAGGAATTTGGGACTTTTCCTTCAGGACGTTTACAAATAAGCTATGTTCTATATTCATTGGAGTTGCATTGAGCTTTTATACATAAGCTTTCATTTCACTTTGGGCTTTAGAACGTGTAACTGTTGCCAGTAAGATTGTGAGATGTGCGTTCTCCTTTGGACGCCTGACAATTGCATGATAGCTTCTGTGAATAAGGTTTCCTTTGCGCATGTTGGGGCATGTGTGTTGTTTGGATGGTACCTCCCTCCCAACGCCCATGTTCTTCCTCATTTTCCTCCATGATTGGCGTTTTTGCATGTTCTGCCCCATATTCATTTCTTTGCACTCGCCCTTCCTGGCCCTTGTTCTCTGTGTTGCGCAAATAGGTCCTGCACAGAGCAAAGTGAGAAGGGCCTGCGCAAACCAGGGACGTCATTTGGGGGTCGCCAGAGGTCGCAACTGCGACCTCTGAGGTCCCCCTTGCGACCTCTGTGGTCACCCTTGCGACCTCTAGAAAAAAAAAGAAAAAAAAATGTTTTTTTTAAACTATTTTTTTTTTTACTTTTTTTTTTTTGTAATGCAAGCTCATGGGCTGTGGCCAGCACCACATGGCTCTTTAGTTTTGGAGTGGCTGGCTTTCTTGTTAAAGCCCCTTAAAAAAAGAAGAAAAAGAAGAAAAGGAGTGACACAAGTCTAACACTCTCAGCACTGACCCTAAATAAGAAAGATTAGGAATACCAAATAAAGTGTCTTTATGGAATTCTATACAATAATTGATACTCATTAAAGGTTTATTTCAGGCACACTTCAGGGGGTGAGTCACTGAATTAGTCTGTTCTTAAATGCCTCAAATCAGCCTTTCATCCTTCTGAGGTCGATACATGAGTACCAACACAGGTTGGGTGATATTGGGTGTATATTTTTTCTATATAAAGCGCTTAAGCGTAAGTGCTATATAACAACACATCATCATTTGGTCATGGTGCTTGCATTTACAGTAATTTGGTAATATGGGCCTATACACACTGATCTTAACGATACATATGGCGATCCATTCTTGTATGAAATGTACATCACATTATAGTGATATCGTAACCATATTTTTTGTAGTGTACAATGCTATGCGATAGCACTTCCTGTTTTATCAACGGTTGAAAGATTGCGTTCCATCACATCCCACGATATCACTTCGGGGTGGGATCAAATGACATCACTTCCTGTGATGTCACCAGGGAGTCAAGGGTCGTGTGATGTCACTTCCGCTACCTCTGGCATTTTGGTGAAATGACGTCCCTGGCGCAAACTCTAATCTCTGGATCGGGATTGTATTTTTGCGAGGTGCAAAGTGTCCTTGTATGGTGTAAATTCACTTTGCGCTGCACAAAACATTATTTAAATTAGGCCCAGGGATTCCTCTACATGATATGTAACACGTTTTCCATGCATAGATTATTTATCTTTTGTAGGAATGCTTCTTTGATGAAAGCCATGGTTTTCACCTCTAGAAGTAACATGTGGGCAAGGGTTTGTCGACACTTATTGGCGGCAAGGCACCGATATTGCAGCCATATTTTGTAAAGCTGGGAAACTGTTTTTCAATAGAATATATACGTTTTAATAAGAAAAGGCAAAGAAGAAATGTGCAGCTGTTCTCGTTCCAGTGTCCGACATGATTACTTGCAAACGGCGATTTGTTCTTTATTACAGGGGACATTTTTGCTAGCTTTGTGAAAAAGTAAAGCGCTGATTAGAGCTGGCCTCCTGTAAATGTCTTCCTGATCAATTTCTTTGTTCCAGGCCCATGTGTTGTAAAGTATTTTAATTAGCGACTGCCACCAAGCTTACCCTTTCCTCGTTTGCAGACTTCTGCCCTCCCCCGATTCTTGGCTCACCCTACAGTACTTGCAGTTTTGGGACAGTGAGAAAGCATCTTTGTTGGCAAAAATGCCTTGTTCTCTTCTGCTGCAGTGATGAATATGAAAGGTTAGACACACTTCTACTGTTTCTTTAGTGGGCATACTTCAGACTCTAAGACCAGCAGGAGAACTCAGTGGGTCATTGTCTGGAAAAGGAAACGACTGCTATTTACCAATTGTACAATTTGACCTCTCTGAATTGTTATTGTGTAACGTGGGCAGAATTGACATTCTGTCCATCTCTTGGCCAATATATTCAAGCTAGTGCTTGTTCACATTCACTGTTAGAAATATGATAGTGTGGAGATAGCACTAGAAATGTAAGGACATATGAAGGAAAATGAAACAATTAATGATTGCATATTCAATTCAGTGATGGCCTTCGCGTGCCAGGTTGACATGTAGACTTACCCCAGAATTCTGTTCCATGGAAGTCTGATACAATATCTTTACGAAACACAGACTCAATTAATTTCTTGCTATTCATCTCCATACACCAGAATATCATTATTCAAAAATGGAATCATATGTGAGACCGACCAATGTTCTGAGTGAATGGTTGCTGAAACTATCTTACACCCGGAAATATTTGTTTACTGTACGTACTAGCAATCACCAACTTACACCACTCTTTAAACATAATTCCATAGAATCAAACAGTAAACACATGTAAATATTCTGATTTACATGTAAACACATTAAATTACCGTAAACACATGTAAATATCTGGCACCGGGTTGAGCCTGTCCTGGGTGGGGTGGCGTTGCGTCAACATGCCATGTGAGCTGACCTGCAGTCTTTTCATGAGGGGACTGCACGTCTTCTCGCATGGCTCGTTGACCGCGTTGACCCACTGGGACAGCTCATCAGGGCCGGATTCCTCCGTTTTCTGGACCTTGTTCCGACCCCCTCCTCAACTGAACCCCCTATGCGCCAGTCGTCCTCCGTGCCATCTTCCCACCCATGTGTCACCTGGGTGCCCTGTGGAGCTGCCTCTGACCCTGCTGCCAGGCTGGTGGAGGACACATACCTGCCACAGTCGGGAGTCGGACATCCAGCAGGGGTGGCCACCTCAACAAATGCACCCCAGCTGGAGGAGGATGTGCAGGCAGCAGGAGCCAGGGCACAGGCAGCGGAACAGCAGCAGCAGCAACAAGGTGGGAGCCATGATGGCTCGGGGCCTTGTTAGGGAGAATTCTCTGTTTAGGCTGAATGTCCTAACCTAGTGAGTCCCCCAGCAGCTTTGCTGGATTTTTGGGGTTTATTTTTTTCTCTTGCCAAGAGTGAGACTCTTTTTACCCTCACTCTTGGACATTATTTGAGTGTGTTTCTTTGACTCTAGATGTGTTTAATGGGCTATGGGGTCTTTTATTCCATAGGGCTTCATGTGTTTTTGTGATGTGTGTTACACAGCACCCTCAGTGCAGTAACACAGGGGTGTCATAGTGACCCCCCAGTATAGACTCCATACCCTGGGACTGACTACTGTCTCCCAGGGCATGTAAAATCACCATTGACTTTACTAGTCTTGAATTCTGAACAGAACCAGTACAAACCATCATATTGTGGATGTACTGGCTGGGGCAATTTGATTGCCCCGGGGTCTGTTAGTCGAGGGGGAACGTCTCCATCCCCCCTGATCGAGCTTTGTCTGGTGGCAGTGGATACTACTTTTTATATTCAACTGCAAATATTTCTCTATGGGATTTTCCCATTGTTCGAGGCTACTATCTTTATTTATTTAATTACGTTAGCCTCGAACATACCGCCGGTTTATTTATTTATTATTAATTCTCCGGTTGGTATTTTTTGCCAAAACTCGGTTCTAAAATGGTGTTTGTGTTCTCTTCTGTGACTCCAGCCCAAGTCGAGCCCTTTCTTCCACTTTTTTGGCGGGCTTCTCCACAGAAGCCCTCCAAAGTGGTGCCACTCTGTCTGGGGTACTTAGGAGGGGTAGAGGGGGATTTAGGCACCCTGGACTGAGTTGCCTAGGCAACTCAAGTCGCACTCCGTCCAATTGGCCCAAGTGGTGAGCTAGCCGGCTCACCACTTAGCATGTTTGAGTGACAGCTAGGCTGAGTGAATGGGGGTTTTCTGCATAAAAGCAGGGCTTTGGGGACTGGAACTTCAGAAGTCGCCACAGGACCTAAGAATCTGACGAGGGAGAAGCTGAGCCGACCTACCACGACGACACCATCGGTGGAGCCCTGCTGGACCGTCTCACCACTTTTTCCCGACAACAGAGGAGATCTCCCGCCGGAGAGTCTTCTTCCTTTGACTGGTGGGGATAACCAGTTTCACCGTCTTTTCACCTTCCCGATGCATCTCGTGGTCGCCTTGCCTGTGCCAAGCACCCCGGCAACCGGAATACCACGTTTTACCACGACCGCGAAATAAAGGCTAATACCTTTGACCGGAAAACTCTGCGGCTGGTTTCTTCCCTGGCAGTGCAACGACCTTCATTTTTCCTCCAAGTCGAGATCTTCTCTTCCCCTGGACGACGCCGAGACTTGCACCCGCTGCCAGGAACAACTGCCACCGCTGCAGGATCCTTCCCACTTAAGGTACTGTGTTCCGCCTGGCTTCCCTTGCCACTGACTGTACGGGGTAGATTTAGCCCCCGGCTTTCGAGCCTGGGTTAGCCTGGGACACCCTGGCTAAACTTTTCTGAGCCTCTCTAAACTCTTTTCGAACTCTCGGCAAGACTTTCAAAGCCTAGTGTAACTGTGTGATCTTGGGCGCATTTGTGCTCTGCTCTCTCTAAGACTGGTCCCATCCTATGGACTTTGGCTCACAAGTGACTGTTGCTCTTCTGCCTTGCTAAAAGTGTTCCTAAATCTTAGAGTGGTGTATCTTCACATATTCTGCCTTTTTCCCTCCCTTTTTCATGAACTTATTGGAGTGCCATCTATAGTTAAGCGCTCACCTCTGTCTGGAAATAAGTGGTGTTAACTAAGACTTGTCTGATAAGGAATAAGGGTTGTATATATCATAATAGTAACTGTGTTTAGAGTGTTTTACAATAAGAGTGCTACAGTGTTTCAAACAGTGTGTTTTTAAATAAATAATTATATACTTTGATACCAAAGCTCTGGTCAGTGTTTGCTTGTACTATTGTGTCTGAGTGCCTATTGTGTATACTTTGCATACTGCCTAACTCTTCTTGAGGGAAGTCTGACTGCTCAGCCACAGCTACCAGGTAAATCTGGGTGGTACAGACTGCTACCAAGTGGGTTTACTGCTAACACCTGTAGTCCTAAATCTTTTGCAGTGTTCCCAAAGGGAACTGCACAGGTTTCTGCCTAACACTGGTGTACAACGGTCGGATTTGTATTGAGTATACATTTTAGTGTGCTTTAGGATACCCTAGTGCAACTAACCACCTTTCTAACATGTTAACTATGGAAAGTTATAGTCAAGAGTCCCTTGCTACAAAAACTGCTGATTGTTTAAGAGTTCTCTGTAAGCATAAGAATCTCCTGACTAGAGGCAAGGAAATGGAGCTAATGGAAAGGTTGTTAGCTAACCAAAGCCTGGATGATGGTTCAGAGGAACCTACCACTCCAGCAACTGTAGATAACAGTATTGAGATTGAAACTGAACAAAATGTTGATGATCTTGAGGAAGAGTCAGAAGAGCAGGTTGAGGCTGCTGTGACTGTGCCCCCCTAGGCCTCTGTCTGTTCTACCTGCTGTACCTACTGGACCTTTACCAGGTCCCACATTTAGTCCTCAATACTTTGAACTGGAGATAATTAAACTAGAATTGGAGTATAAGAAAATTAATGCTCAAACTGAAAAAGAACTAAGGCTAAGGGAAATGGAGCTCAAGCATGAGCTAGAAATGAAGAAATTGTCTGTTGAAAATGCTTCTTTCTCTGGCTCCTCTAGAAGTTCCAGTCCTAAAAGACCCCGGATGCCTAAAGAATTGGTTGGTATGTATGAGCCTAAGTTGGATGTGTTGGATTGGTTGTCTCTGTTTGAATATAATCATGGGCTCCAGAACATCACAGGAAATGACTTACTCACCTGGTTGTTCTCTAGGCTTCCCCCTGTTGTAACTGATGTGGTAATGGAGTTGGGGAAGGAGGATAGGAAAGAGTATGCATGTGTGAAACTAGCTCTGATAGCTAGATTTGGGAAGACCCCTTCCCAGTATCTTAAGAGGTTTAGAACCCTCAAAAAGCATGATGGTACCCCTTGGGCTACCTGGGTGAGTGAAGGGTTGAAAAACTTAGAGGGATGGATTAAGGGTTGCAAAGTGAACACTTATGAGGGTATGAGGAATCTTTTTATGTTGGAGTCTTTTTATGATGCCTGTTCTCCTGAGCTCAGACAGCACTTGGCTGATTCAAAGGAATTAGATTCCAGAAAGCTAGCTAAGGCTGCTGACTTGTGGGTTGCCAACAGGGCCACTCACAAGGATTCTGGGGTAACTCAGAAGAAGGATGAGGGGAAACAGCCTAAAAAGGACTCCAAAGAGAATTCTAATACTGCAAATTCCAAAGAGGGCCCCAAACAAAACCATAAGGGTAAGCCACAAGGGAAACCAACTCAGGCTAGTGTACCTTCTGGGTCAGAACAAGCCTCCATTCCAGTGAGCCTTTGGCTCATGCTATGTTTGTAAGGCCACTGACCATGTGAAAGGAGATCCCAGATGCAAAGGTAAACTTCCAGGGATCCAGCTTGCCTCCTTAGCCTTTGCTCCAGAAGGGGAAGTCCCAATGGCAAGTGGAAACTTTCTACTGCTGGCTGTGGTTGTGGGAACAACAGAATTTAGATGTGTATAATTCTATCCCAGATAATACTAAAGAGAATTATAAAGACAGTGTCCAGGTGAATGGTCAGGAGACTCCTGCCATTAGGGACACTGGGGCCAGCATAACTGTGGTGGATGAATCATTTTTCAAGGCAGAGGATGTTGCTAAGGCACCCAAATGCCTCACCAAGTTAGCTGCAGGGCCTGTGCAGATGTGTCCCCAGTTACCAGTTCTCATCCAGTGTAATGATATGGCTGTAAAGATACCTGTCAGTATACAATGTGAAGTACCAGGTAGGGTTCTGTTGGGTAATGACCTAAAAGCTCTTGGAGTTGTGTCACATACCCCCAGACCTCCTAGTAAAAGGCTACAGGAGCTCACAAAACCTGCAAGAGAGAAAACCCTGCGAGGGTTATCTCAGGAGATGATGACAGAGATCACTCCTCTCCCACTGGAGGAACTTACTACAGTAACTACCAGATCAGGAGCAAAGGGGCAACCCAAGACTCCTAGAAAAAAGCCAGCAGCAAGCACTCCAGTGCTTCCAACAAGGACTTCCCCTCGGTTGTCCACAGTTACATCTGTAACTCCACCTCCAGCTGTGTAACGCTCACCTGATTCCCGTAGAGGCGCCGGTCTTGACTGGGCGTATACCGTATCTTCAAAGGTGATGTGTAACACACGGCTGGCTCTTTGGGCTGGACCTCTGTGCACTGTATGTCTGACTCGAAGGGTAAGATGTCTGCAGATAGAAAATATGGGATTAATGAACTGGGTTATTGAATGTCTCTCTCTTCTTCCCTTTCTCTTCTCCTGTAGAACCCCCAAGGTTAACGCTCTCACCTTAGGTAAGTGAACGCCGTGCTCTCCATCTGCCTCGGGGCAGGGTGCTGTAACCAGTTTCTTCACTGGATAAGGGGAGCAGGCCTCTTGACTTCAGAGGACTGCTGTCCGTCGTTTACTGCACGAACGGTAAGTTTCGAGTAATTCTAATGTCTTTAAAAGTCTTTAGTAATGATGTCTCTTGTTTTTGCAGGGTTCCGGCGATGGCGGATGACGGGCTGAAGTGAGTTGAAGATGGAGCCCGTGTGATGAATGGAAGCGCCTGGAAGCACGTAAGTAAGCGCTTGTTGCCTGCTTCACGATGCGCTCTAACTGTCTTTTTATTTTGCAGGTACAAGTTCGGAGCGGCTGCAGGGTGCCAGAATACCCACTGGGTTAGATGTGGAAAGGAGTAATGGCACGTGAGTATTAAAGTTCTCCAATGTCTTTAAACGCACCTTGTTTTGTCTTTCAGATGCGGGATGCAGCGCCGAAGGCCTCCGGAGCGTGCGAAGAGCTGGTAAGCTTTTGTCTTTCAGATGCCGGAATGCAGTGCGAAGACCTCCGGAGCGCACGAAGAGTAGGTAAGCCTTTGTCTTTCAGATGCCGGAATGCAGCGCGAGGCGTTGGTGACAGCCGATGGACCAGGTAAGTGAAGCGCTGTCACTGAAGACCGTAATGCTAACCTGTTCTTTCTTGTCTTTATAGGTGTTGCTGAAGACTGGATTCAGGATGGTAAGCCTTTTTCCTTAGGCCCAGGATCAGATGCAGAAGACACGAAGAGCGTTCTGCTGCAGAAGATGCAGAATAACGCAAAGCAAGATTCATCCATCGGGTGTGGTTTAAATAGCCTCCTGTAGTGCTTAGGTGTCTCCTTCCACAGCCACGCCTAGGTAAGAAAAGAGTTCCTGCTTTCCAGAAGAGTTCCAGTGTTCTGAACCTAGGGAGTGGCTCCTGCCCCACCCAACAGGAAAAGTAGTTCCAAACAGAAGAGGATCAGAGGCTCAACTGGCAGGCAAGTAAGCAGCATGGTCTGCTGCAGGTAAGTCCACCCAAGCATTATGAGCCCGGCGCTTCCAGCGCTGGGACTGGGCATATTTATGAGCCTGTTGCCACTGGCGCCAGGACTGGGTCCAAAAGGTCCCAATTGGGACTGGTTGGCACTCGGAACCTGGGTTATGGATCTGCTTCCAAGGGAGTTGGGAAAACCCTGACCTTTTGGAAGCAGAGATCATGACAAGCTGAGGCTGAGAGGGAGGTCCAACCCTGTGTGGTTGAACTAGACTCTGAAGAAGAGCTAGTAGGAGGCCAAGAACTTATTGGAGATCTGGACCCTGAGGACCATCCTGAGCTGCAGTCTTTACTGGCAGAAGGTGGGCCCAGCAGGGCCTCCGCCACCAGGCAGCTTCTCAAGCTGATGGGCAAGAGCCTGGGAAGTATAGGTTGCACTGGGAAGATGGCCTCTTCTACAGTGAACCAACTGAGTCTGAACCTGGAGACTACAAGCGCCTTGTAGTACCTCAAGAAAACAGACAACAGTTCTTGCACTTAGCCCACGAGATTCCTTTGGCTGGTCACTTGAGTTTCAAGAAGACCAAGGAAAGGCTCCCACTCTACTTCTATTGGCCAAAAATGAGGGATGAAGTAGATAAGTTTTGCAAGAGCTGCCATACCTGCCAAACTTCTGGTAAGGTTGGCTCCAAGAATGTGGCACCTTTAGTGCCTCTCCCAGTTGTGGGAGTCCCATTTGAGAGGGTAGGGATTGACATTGTTGGTCCCCTTGATCCCCCAACCTCCTCAGGCAATAAGTTTATCCTTGTTGTAGTAGACCATGCTACTAGGTACCCTGAGGCAATTCCTATGAGGACTGTTACAGCTCCGGCTGTGGCTAAGGCCCTCCTTGGTATTTTTACCAGGGTTGGGTTTCCTAAGGAAGTAATATCCGACAGGGGGTCAAACTTTATGTCCTCTACATGAAAGCCATGTGGAAAACCTGTGGAGTTACTTACAAGTTCTCAACCGCATACTACCCCCAGACAAATGGATTGGTAGAAAGGTTTACCAGAACCATGAAGAGCATGATAGGTGCTTTAGAGGAACCCCTGAAAAGAAAGTGGGACCTTCTACTGCCATGCCTTCTCTTTGCTTATAGAGAAGTCCCTCAGGAGGGAGTAGGTTATTCTCCCTTAGAACTTCTCTATGGCCATCCAGTCAGAGGTTTGTTGGCCCTGATTAAGGAGGGATTGGAAGGTGCTCCTCCCCTCAAGCCAGTCAGAGTGACTGACTATGTGATAGGTCTCCGGAGGAGAATGTCACACATGATGGCAGAAGCTAGTGATAACCTGAAAGCTGGACAAGCTTTGGTCAAGCATTGGCATGATCAAAAGGCTAACATGGTTGAGTTCACTCAAGACCAGCTAGTTCTCGTTATGCTCCCAACAAGGCAGAGGGCCTTGCAAGACAAATGGATGGGACCCTTCAAAGTTGTGGGAAAACTTGGGGAGGTCAACTATCTGGTGGATCTGGGCAGACCCAGGGAAGCTCCTAGAGTCTTCCACACCAACCGACTGAAAGCGTACATCTCCAGACCTGAAGTAGGAGCCTTGCTTCTAGCTTCAGCAGCAGAGGAAGAAGAGAGTGAATCTCTCCCTGATCTCCTCAGAGGTGTACCTTTAGATGAGATCTGACACCTGAGCAACAAGAGGAGTGCAAATCCATGTTAAATCAGTTTGCCTCCCTGTTCTCACTTTCACCAGGCTTGACCCCTTGGGGACAGCATGAGATTCTCACTGGTGACTGTCTGCCAGTCAAAAACAGAGGATACAGAATGTCAGAAAATGTAAGAACCCATATCAAAGGGGAGGTCAAGAAGAAGCTTGATCTCAGGGTAATAGAGCCCTCTACTAGTCCATGGTCTAGCCCAGTTGTGTTAGTACCAAAGGCAGGATCCAAAGACGTGAGATTCTGTGTGGACTATAGAGCTCTTAATGCAGTCACTAAGACTGATGCCCACCCTTTGCCAAGGACAGATGAGTTGGTGGATAAACTTGGTGCAGCCAAGTACCTCAGCACATTTGACCTTACGTCAGGCTATTGGCAAATCGCCTTGACAGACCATGCCATGGAGAAAACTGCATTTTCAACCCCATTTGGCTTGTACCAGTTTAAGGTCATGCCTTTTGGATTAAAAAATGCACCTGCTACATTCCAAAGGATGGGGAATCAAGTTCTAGCTGGGATGGAGGACTTCTGCATGGCATACTTGGATGACATTGCAGTCTTCAGCCACTCCTGGGAGGAACATGTGAACCACCTAGGGCATGTTTTGCAGGCTCTTGAGCAGGCCAATTTGACAATCAAGGCAAGTAAATGCCAGATTGGTCAAAGTAAAGTGGTCAACCTTGGGCATGTAGGATTGTTTAGCGTGTTTTGGGAGCACAGAACGCAGCACCACTGCACAGGATCAATATTGAGCATTTTTTTTTATGCAGCGCCACTGCATGGGTTTAATGCAATTGCTTCAAGCTATGTGTTGCCAGTGCAACATATGGATATGTAAATGAAGACAGGCTACACAGGTTAAAAACAAACCATTTTCTCATTTAAAAGCGCATTTTATTTTTCATATTCAAAATGAACACATTTTTTTTTTCTTTTCATCTGAAATGCCTATGTTGCAAGAGACACATTTGAAGATTAATGAACTAATATAATTAACCGTACTAACATGATTCTAACTTCTTAATAATATAATGTGTTCTTCACTGCAAAATGAGGCAGGCTGAAACTCATTTCAGACTGTGTGCAGATTTTTTTTTCTTCTTGTTTTTTTCTGTGCTGCTTTGTCCACAGTATTTTGCAGGAAGCAAGGATTTGAATAGCAGGAAATCAGTTTTGTTACAGTTGCTTACTGTAAAATATTTCTATTGTGCGCAGAGGGTGGATAGGGCATGATAGAATTTCATTGGTTAGGATCCTTTGGTAGGAGGTAACCAGAGTTTTCTTGTATAATCTCGGGGAAGAAGCTGGAGAGACGACATCTTGACACAGCTCGGAGAAGGACGGGGTTGATAGCTGGGGATGCCTGATTCCTAGAGCAGATTCAATACTGCTACAGAGACTGGGATTTCCAGTCAACAAGCCCCAGTTTGAGCGACAGCAAATGCTTGTCCTTGCTGGGTGAACCCCTCCAGAAGGCGAACAGCCAAAGAAGTTACATGCTGAACTAGCCTGGTAATTATCTTGCTGAAGTGTGGGAGCTGTGCGTATGTGTGGGAAAATATTCAGTCAGAGTAGGAGTGGAGATTCCTGTGTTTTAACCACATGTTAATGTTGCAAATTGAATTCTTGTTCCTCGCCACTCTCCTTTCATTGTGTTACAGATAATGTTGTTACTGTGAGCTTTCCATTTATTTCTGTAAAAAAAGAGTAAGCCCGTGTTGAAATACAAGTTTTATAATACAAAAAAAAATTATCTGAAAGCAGGCGGGAAGTGTGTTTCATTTTATCTTGTCCTTTGTGCATCTATCATTATAACACTGGTAATATGGGAAGATCCTTGCACAGTGCAATTGTCATTTTTAAAAGTTGCTAATAGATAAGACATGGCAGTAGCTGTGTGTGTGTTTTCTGAATGGAACATAATAATAACAAGATGAATAAATTGGTGATAAATACCACATATAGCTTGCTGTCGTAGATAAGTCAGTGAGAACAGCCCATGGTGGCACTCCAATTGGAAATGTGGTGTTTCTGAAATGCAAGTTGAGGTCTCTCTAGTGATCACACGAACAAACTAAACAAAAATAAGGGGTTCTGGATATTGTGGTCACATATATAAAACAAAGGATTTATGCTCACCCATAAATACCACCAAAAACGCATACCAACATAATGTATACCACTAAATGTATCAGTGTGCTGAAATAATGTATGTATATATACCAAATCTAATCTGAATGCAAAGAGTGATTATTACTGAATTATTTTCATTTTGGCAGTAAGAAAATACTGCTAGGCCCCAGATCTATAAAAAATACCCTACATATTTATGGTGCGTTGCAGGCCGGGAAAGTGATCACAGAGCACCTACTGGGCGTGGCAAGTGTGTCTCACACTGCCATCTGTACATTAAGGGAACCCATTTTATAATAACGGCGTGTTACTAAAAACGAATTTCAGAATGTCACAAAGGGAAACCACATTCTCAGACCTAGTGCAATATTTAGAGGCAAAGTTGTTTGCACATGGGACGTGGTCATCGAACACTACCTTAGAATGGCATGACCGCATTCAGGGTGAGGTGCAGAAAGAAAAACTAGACAATATTTTTGCAGAAGGCAGCATAATTCAGGTCTGCCTTACAAGGTTATTGAATGCAGCCGATAAAACTGCAGAGAAAGACTGTTTAATACGGCAATGCGCCAAGATCTGGTTTATTTTGAATAGGTCCCTGCGAATGCAAGAAAATGATAACCAGCTAATTAACAGGTTAAAGACTGATTTAGATGGGGCAAGCAAAAAAGATGAGGAGATGCTAAGAGCAGAATTGGATGTATGCCAAAAAGACATGCAATTAAAATGCAGAGATTTTGATGCCCAGTTGTCCAAAAGCAAGAAACAATTTGAGGACAGTGAGCAAGAATTGGTACACTTAAAAGCCTTAGTGGATCACATTAGACAGGATAAAGATGAAATTGTTTCAGAAATGCAGATTTTACAAAAAGAACATTTTGAAAAAGAAAGTGATCTCCAAGGTGCAGAGCAAGAAATGGTTAAAATGATTCATGCAGGAGGTAATAAATAAGATGAGTGATGAAAACAACTATCTGCAAAATGAAGCACGCAGGCTCCTTAAAAAGTGCAAAGACTTAGAACAACAAATGTGCATTCCCAGGTCCCAGGAGAGGCGGCAGGGTACTACATTCAATGGAGTGGAGGTGAATTCTAGTTCTGCCCAAAGAGCTAGTGCTCCAGTGACTGGGCCGGTGACTGAACTTGGTTGCAGCGCCCTTGGGGGATTTGATACTCCCATTGGGGGCAGCCACCAATCCCATACACCTGAAACCAGGATTGAATCACAAAGTGGTGCAATTCCATGTATTGCAGCAAGTAGCCCCATAAAGATAATGAAATCCATTAAAGCCCTGATCAAACCATTTAAAAAAGGAGGGGAATGCTGCATTGAGGATCACTTAGAAACGATTCATGACATTTTTAAAGCACTCCAGATACCTAAGGAACAGTACAGACAATATTTTCATTTAACCTTAGATGCCCCGACGGCCAGCATCATAAGGGGATTAAATGAACAGCAGAATATGACATGGGTGGAGTTTGAAAAGGAAATTAGACGTCATTTTTCTCCTTTTCAGTCATTGCAGGAGGCCAAGAAAGTCGCTTACACAATCACTGCTGGGCCTAACACATCCCCTCGCCAATTTTTACAGGACTTAAAAAGGGCATTTTCTCGCTTTGATGTATCTTTTGACCCCAATTCCAATGAGTTTAAAACTGCCTACTTCTATGGGCTACAGAAAGACATCATATCACAATTGGTCGGTGAATTTGACCGTGACAAGTCCCTTGAATGGATTGTACATCAAAGCACAAAACTATATGAGGTACTCTATTGTCAGGGTAGAGAAAGTGATAAAATGAAAGATATTAGACCTAAATCTAAAGAACTCTCAGCCACAGTGATGGAAATCAGGTCAGCCAAAATGTCCCTTGAGTCTGCTCAAAGTCCAGGCAAAAATAATTCGGCACCTGAACAAAGGGTTAATCAACAAAGGTCATCACACTCTGCACCAATGTTCCAATCACATGATCCTAGTAATAGGGAGAGCTACATCAGCCCTAGGTATTTAGGGGATAGACCCCGGCAGGATATCGGCCTGATATGTCAGGTATGAATAATAACCAAAGACAAAATCAAGATCAAAGAAATGATGGTCCCTACCAGACATTGGGGACACAGAGCAGATTTGATCCCAACACCATGATATATGGTAATCAGGATAGACCCCGATATGTGGATCGATTTGCTGATAATGGGAATCAACATAGGGGTCAGTACCCACAACATGAGAGACAGGACATGAGACAGAACATGAATTATACTCCACGTCAGTACAATGATTCCCCACCAGGGGACTACAACCAAAGGATGAGTGCACCCTGCTCCTCTCCACAAATGAATCAAGAGTTCAGGAACCATCCCAATAGAAATCACTCACCTGAGAGGTATCAGAATAGATCCAATCAGGGGGAAAACAACCAATATCGACCTAGGCCACAGAAAGAGGATTCTAGAGAGATGGAAAGGTTCCAGTGCCTCGAGGCCCAAGTGAAAATGTTAGCTGAGCAAATAGGGAAGCTCTATACAGCGCAAAAACAACCATCCAAAGAGGGGGCTGATGGCCATAGCAATGACGCAATGACCGGGGTGCTTCTTCTGAAAAGTGACTAAGTACTCATGATACCTACAACGCCGAAAAAACAGATTGCCCTAATGTAATTTTGCATAATGACTCTGAGATGCCTAATGATGTAAAAGTGAAAGCACCAATGAATGAACATGTAATAGAAAGTGCAAATAATTCTAAAAGAGAGGTACGGTTTAACCTAGAGCTAAATCAAACATTGGAAATTTGTACAAATGAAATAAGAAAACCTGAAACTTCAAGAGAACAAAGAGACAGATTTAAGAAAAATGACTCATGCATGGAGAATATCAGTGAACAGGGAGTAAGTGGGGATGCTATAGCTCCTTCCCTGGACAGTCAAAATGGTGAACAAACACAGACAGAAAAAGGAAATACTCAAAAGGAGGGTACAAATCAATCACCTGAAGAATTCTTTGAGCCACATATTTTTGAAGAAACTGAAAGGGCTGGTAAAACACTAAATGATCACAAATGCACAGAATTAAACAATGACAAATTACTAAATGATGTTGTTACACATGTTCAGTTGGAAGGTTGTAATGTGGTCCCTGATGATACCCAGATGGGTGGACGAACAGTGGCCACACTCCAAAAAACCTCTGAACATGGAGAAATGAATAAAGTCTCTCGCGCAGAAATGGGTAAAAAGGAAGGAAAAATGTGCTTAGCCAAAAGTGAAAAAGGCCTGAGAAAGGTGAGCCCTGAAATCAGTAAGAATTCACACGTCTTATGTGTATTAGAGGAAGTTGAGGACAGATATTATGCACCCATCACTGTAGAAGAAAAATGCCAAACATTTGCTATGATTGACACTGGCGCACAGGCCACAATTATGTCCAAGGAGCTGGTAAAGAGTATCAATTAAGGGAGACCCCCACAGAATCAGATCACAGTGAAGGAAAATCAAGGTCCAGTGCATAACTTTAATGGGGAGGAGGTGCCCATCATAGGTGTAACTGAGGTTGACATAAAAATAGGAAAGCACAGAATGAAACAAGAGGTATTGATCACATCTATTTGTGAAATTCCATTTCTGATGGGGACAGATTGCCTGAAAAGATTGTCTCCTCTCATAGATGGGGTGAATGGGGTGCTGTGGTCCTTAACCAAAAAAGCATTGAGACCTAAGAAACTAAAATCACAAAACAGCAACATAAATGAATGTCACACCGTTGCCAAAACAAATGATGCTGTGGAGGTATATCTGCAGAATAGTTGCATACCTAGTGTCACGGTTATATTAATGTGTCAAGACAAAATGCAGAGCGACAATGAAAAACTACCTGTACAAATATACTTGGACCCAAGGAAAAATTGGCAGACTGCCATAGATGAGCACACATTACGTTTTTATTTAAAAGCGAAAATAATCAAACAGAATATTGCTCCTAAAACAGATTCAGAAAAACACATTACCACTCTTGCTGAAATACACATGGAAGATGAGCAACCATGGGTTCATGTTGGTATAAATGACTGTTTTAAAACAATAAAAGCCACTTTAGCGCTTGAACAGGCGAGGAGCTTAATTAGTGAGAAATTGTTGCAAAAGATAATGGAGAGGGAAGAGATCCTGAAATTTAGGATTAAAAACCAATATGTTTCTGGGTTAGATAGTCCAGACTTTGAAAACCGAATTGCAGGCAGATGCATGCTTAAAATTAGCATTGGGCAGAAAACAATTTACCATAATGTATGGATAGTGAGTAGAGCACAAAATGACTTTTACATGGGCAATTTTTACGCTCACCTGACTGCCACGGAGGCGCAGGCCTGGTTTGGAGTAATGTTGCCTCTTCTATGGTGAAGCGCAGGACTCGGAAGATGGACAGGACCGGACCCTCAAATCTGTCTTGTCTGGCTCGCAGAAATATCCTTCTGTGTGTGTAAAGGGAGTATTAACAATCTGCGGGATAATGTGTAAGCCTCCCACTCCCTTCTCACCCTCCACGAAACCCTTCTGCGATTCCCCGTGAAGTCTCACCTTAGGATCTGAAAGGACGAGCTCTCCATCCTGCTTCTGATGCAGGGGCGCGTTGTAATCCAGTTACTTCACTGGATCATGGATTGTAGAGAGTTCAAGTTTGCTTGACCTTCCCGGTAAAGTACTGTGAGAATTCTGTTTATAAGTATGAGCCCGAAATAATAATTGTCCGTTCTCTCTATTTCAGGTGCAGAACAAAGATTCCGAGATGAGCAATGGAACCGACGAAGGAAACTCAGGTGAGTTGTTTGATGAGAGGTTCCTTTAGTGTCCTTGCATTAATGCACTAATGCTTGTGTTTTTTTTCTCCATAGGGGCCGGGGTTCGGAAATGCCGGAGATGTGGCACCGACCCGAAGTGAGAGGTGCATTTCCAGTAGATATCAGGTAAGTCTTTAATGAGCGTTCAGGTAATGTCTTAGCATTCGCTCACTAACGCTGATTTCTCTTTTTTCCCCTTAGGGGCCGGGGTCCGGAAATGCCAGGATGCGGCACCGACCCGAAATGAAGTGGGAATGACCCAACAGGTAAGTCTTAGGATGGCAAATTAAGGTTTTCTTATTCTCTTCCCTAGCTCACCTTTGTTCTTGTCTTTTTCTCCCTAGGCGCTGAAATGTGGCTGCGGATCCAGATGGTCGCTGATGAACATGGAGGCGCCTGGTAAAGGTGAGTGGAATGCGGCGCTGCAGCGATCGATGCAATGTGCTTTTAAAATGAATGTCTTCCTTTTCAGGATCGTCGGCGAAATGTCTCCGGAATGCGGATTTAGCAGGTAAGGACTCTTCTTTCTCCTATTCTCTTCTCTTCTCCCTTTGCAGGTGTTCCAGGATGCTGGCGGGCGTGGCAGAAGTCAAGTTGCAGGAGCAGACACAGTGAGCGTCCAGCTGCTAGATGCAGAACAACGCGAAGCGTGAGTTGCTGCTTGGGCGTGGCTTAAATAGCCTTCAAAGTAGTTCCAGATATGTATCCTTCCTCTCAGGTATGTATTCTTCCTCCGGCCACACCCGTGTGGTTAAGTAGTCCCCAAAGATAAAGTAGTCCGATTCAGGCCTCTAGATGGCCTGGATGTTGCAGCATGGTCTGCATCAGGTAAGTTTACACCAAGCACCTTTAAACACAAAGTCATCTTTTATGAGCCTGGCGCCTATGGCGCCAGGACTGTTGTCCAATATGAGCCTGGCGCCAAAGGCGCCAGAACTGAGTCCAAAGGGCCCCTACTTGGGGCTGCTGAGACTTCCCTCGGGGACATTATGTCTGCCTCTGGGGTAGCTGGGCCTGGTCTGGCTCCTTGGATGTAGGCATCATGACAGCAATGACATCATGCACAGAATGTGTATGGTGTTAGATTTCCTTAATCAAAAAATATGGTCGCGCCTAGGTGGGCCGGCACCTGAATTTGAAAACAAAAGAAGGGCTTATCATTGTGCACAACTGGTTCCTTATGCAATCGAATTACAAATGAGGAAAGATACTATTATTCCTGCATTTACAAAACAGTTTGCAATAACACTGAAATGCAAAAATGGACAGCAGATGAAAGACTCTGATGCATTTGTATGCCTGAATGAATCCATAAAACAGCAAGGCCTGGATTATGAATACATTCCATTAGTAGATATTGGTGAAGGATCTGTAAAAATTATGGTAAATAATAAAGGTTGTCAGTATATTCATTTAGAGGAAAACTCCCCATTAGGAATGGCCATACAAAAATCACATTATACGGCAGATTTAAATAACATGGTGATTGGAAATATCCCTGAAAAGTATGTAGATGCCAAGGGTGAGTTGCCAGAACACCTGGACTCTCAGCCCAAAGGAATATTTAAAATTCATTCTGTGTATCCTTATGATTCAAATGAGACAGTGTGCTGCCATCAAGAGGATTGCATAACATTTAATTTAAATGAAAATAAAACAGAAAATCAGCCCACTGAAGTGGAAGCGGATATGCCAAAATATTTAAAAGTGGCAGCTTTACAACCACACAGTTAGAGGAAAGCGTCGAGATTCCCTTACCAGAAGATTTTCCAGAATTTTCCAAAATGGTAGAAGAGCAGATCTCCTTAGCGGATGCGTGTGACAACGATGAGGATAGGAAGGAACTGAGAAAGATATTTATGGAATTTAAAGATGTATTTGCAAAAGATGCTTATGATTGAGGTTTAACTGATTTACATGTGGCCACACTTCCGGAAGGGTGTAGCAGAAGTCCAGTATTTGTACGCCAGTATAGACTACTGCTGGCATGTTTAGAATCATTAGCAGAGATTATAAAGAATTTGGAAGCTCGGGGAATCATCAGGCCCATTCATAGCACATCCAATACACCTATTTTAGGTGTGTTAAAGCCCAATGGTCGATGGCGGCTATGTGCAGACTTGAGGGAGTTAAATAAAAGAGTGCCAGTATCCAGATGGCCATTGCCATTCATTGATCAGGGCCTAGCTCAGGTACATGGTTCAAAAGTGTTTACCACATTAGATCTCACCTCTGGATATTGGTGCGTGCCATTGGCAGAGGAGATACAGAATTTATTTTCCTTTACATTTGAAAGGACTCAATACGCCTGGCTTAGAGCTCCGTTCGGGTACATCAATAGCGGGAGTGAATTTGGCATATTTTTGAGAAAGGCCATGCCAGATACAGCGGAAAGAGGAACCATAATTTATGTGGATGATGTCCTGATAAAAAATAAAAGCCTGAAAAGCCATTTTGATGAAATAAGACATGTGCTTGGCCAATTGCAGAAAGCAGGCGCCAAAGTGTCTTTACAAAATGCACAATGGTGCAAGAAAAAAGTGAACTTTCTAGGCCATGAAGTGACTGAACATGGGCTAAATCCACAAAAGAAGAAAATAGAGGCCATACAAAAACTAAAGGACCCTAAAAATGTGAAAGAGGTAAAAAGTTTATTACGGATGACAGGCTATAACAGAAAGTTCATTGAAAATTATGCTGAAATCACTCAACCATTGACTAAACTGCTTAAACTGAATACACCCTGGATATGGGAAAAAGAGCAGTCTGAGGCAGTAGTTAAATTGAAGGAATGTCTTGTAAAGGCACCATGTTTAGAATATCCCATAAAGGGTAGGGATTTCTTTATAGAAATAGGGTTCTCTGAACATTGTATGTCAGCAGTGTTATCACAAAAACATGATGTGAATCACAAAACCATTGCATATGCAAGTAAAGCATTTTCCCAAGTTGAAATGAAATTCAATGAATGTGAAAAGGCCCTATTAACCACTGTGTGGGCGGTACAACATTTCCGCCCTATTGTTCAGGGAGAAAAGGTGATTATTGAAAAAAATCATCAACCTTTGCAGTTTTTAGAGAGTAAAAGAATTAGGTCAGGTAATCTAGCGCAGTCCAGAATCACTTCATGGACGCTGGCATTACAAGGTTTTCCTGTAGAAGTGAGATATGGACAAAATAAAAAGAGCCCAATTGCTCAAGGGTTAGCTGACTTACATGACTGTGCAGCTGAACAAGTATCAAACGAAATGGAAGTGGAACCTAGTTTGCAGGAATTTGAACAATCACCACACATAGCTTTTGATGAAAAAAACATGCAAGGATCTGCCAACTGTAGATGTGGATGGTTGTGCTTTTCACATTGAAAATGACAGTAATAAACAATTAGTGTCAGGAATAGGGAATGTCTGGTTGAAATGTGAAGGCGTCCCCAGTGTAGGGATGAGGATTGGAGCTAGAAGCAGTCAAGTGGCGGAATTGGCGGCCATTTATAAAGCAATTGCTACTGCAGTTGATAATAAATTCAGTGAAATTGTCCTGGTGACTGATTCTGACTATGCACAAAATAGCTTTGTGGAGTATTTATCTGGCTGGAAAGCGAGAGGCATGGTTACATACAACAAAAAGCCACTTAAACATGGAAAAATGATACAAGCCATAGACAAATTGGTGTCAGAAAATGATTTGACAATATACTGGAGAAAAAGAGAGGATAAGGAGGGAAATGATAAGGCAGACCACCTGGCTAAAATTGGGGCTGTGATGGGAGAAATTGCTACCTATAGATGATTTACTGGGTGAAATATAAATTGATGCGATAACACGTTCTAAAGCACCAAAGGAGGTAGATCAACCAGTGGTACAGTGGGGTCATGATATGCCAGACCACGATTTGATTGAGGCACAAAAGAATGATCGCATTTTGGGAATCTATTATAATCATTTGATAGATCCTGAACAAAACCCTTTAACAGAAAATGATTGTATGGGAAAAGAAGAGTTGAGGGTGCTATTAAAGAATAAAAAACGAGTTAGACTGCAGGATGGACTCATGATTAGAGAGTCCATAACAGGATAAATACAGTGGGTGGTACCACTTTCATTCAGAGGGCTAATGCTACAACATGCACATGATGCAATAACTGCAGGCCACAGAGGTTCACAAAAAACATTGGAAATACTAAAAGATTATGCTTACTGGCCACATATGTCCCAAGATGTGGAATTATATACTAGAGGATGTCTAGTATGCGCCCAATTTAAACCTGCTTCACCAATGCATAGAGCCCCATTGATGAAAAGAGGCCTAACTCTTCCATGGTCAGATTTGCAAATAGACTATGTAGGCCCTTTAAAAAGGTCGAGCAGAGTAAACCGTTACATTTTAAGTGTGATATGTTTGATGTCGAAGTGGATTGAATGTATTCCTGCACCACATTGTAGTGCGCAAACAGCAGCCACATTGCTGGTGAACCATGTGTTCTCAAGGTTTGGGTTGCCACAAAGAATTGAGTCAGACAGAGGAAGTAATTTCACAAGTACTCTAATGAGTAAGGTATGGCAAATACTGGGTGTGAAAAGGAAACTACACATCGCATATCGGGCAGCCTCTTCAGGTGGACTTGAACGGAGCAATAGGTCTGTTGTGGACATATTAAAGAAATTTGTGGCAGAAGCAGGTTCCAGCTGGGATTTACGTTTACCGTTGGTTTTGATGGCAAACAGATCAACTCCTGCCAAAGCAACAGGTATTAGTCCACATGAAGTCTTAACAGGTAGGAAAATGGTGCTACCACAACACCTACTATACAGAACACATGAGCAGACACTTGTGAGTGCATCCACAGTTCATGAGTACATTGATGAATTGAGGAAGCATTTGCAACATGCATTTGCTTTTGTGCAGAGAAGTCTAGAAAGAGCTGCTGACAGCGCAAAGTCATACTACGATAAAAGAACATCAGTGAGAGAATACAGTGTAGGGGATCAGGTGTATAAGTTTAATTTTGGAAAAAGTAAACAGAAAAATTCTAAATTTCTAGCAGCCTGGCAGGGGCCATTTCGAATTATAGATAAGGTTTCTCCTGTAGTTTATAAAATTTTAAAGACTGAAGGTGAAACAGTAACTGAACAGTTTGTGCATGTAAATCAGATTAAGCCATGCCATCCCAGACACGAGATCAGGCAGCTTGAGCATGTAGAAACAGATAAAGTCCCTTGAACATAAAAAGGTGGAGTGACTATGTCTAGTCAGGAGGCAGTGACAGAGAAGTTAAAAAAAAGATGGTTGAAATGGTACATAAACACTGTAATATATGTAAATATATATAAAGTATAAATAATATAAAAAGTAAATAAATAAAAAAAATATATATAATGGAAGCTCGGGTCGGTGTGCAGAATGAAAATGTATTAAACATTGAATGTTGTTTTATGTATGCTTGTTCTCTAGAACCTGTGTTTAATTTCAGAAGGCGAAAGAAAAAGAGCGAAATATTTTACAGGGCGTGTTTTATTTTGGCAAAAGGGTGAAATTAGTATTGTGCTATATACTTAATCTGTTTCTTTTCTATTTGATTTAGAATATTAACATATTTGTACCGGAGGTCACGGGAGACGATGGAGTCCTGGAGCCCACGTGGACGGATTCCGGAATAGCCCCAAAGGAGGGCGAAGACCAAGGCTGCAAAGCGATCAGCATTGAAGATGACACCAACAATATGGTTAATGATGATGATATTCGGAGGGATCTTAAAAAATTCAGAAGCACAGGTTGTCATTGAACCTGGATCGGCATCTGGTATCACGGTAGAAGAGGCACCAGGATTCATCATGAGTGATAGAAGGATGATTTTCCAAAATATCTACATACCATTGAATCTGGGGATTTTGATTGAAAAACATTTGAACAATACCGGAATTAAGATTGAACAGACTAAAGAGTGGCTGGAAATAAGAAAAGAGGACTCTAAGCAGTCAATAAGAGATATATTGATGCAATTGGAGAAAACATTTGTGAATCCAGCAGACATTAAGAAGAGGAGAGGAAAGAGAGGAGCCGTGATGCTGGCGATCTCATTGGTAATGTCTATAATTGGAGCCATAATAGGTACCACGATATCAACAGCCAATGCCATTTCAGTAGGGAAACTAAGCACTAAAGCACAACAACTGAGTGTTGACCTAGAAATAATACAAAAAACATTAGATGGAATCCGAGCGGGATTGGATGAACAAGTAAGGTTCATCCCATATGTGGCTCCTGAACTTATTTATCAGACCAAGTGGGTACACAATGTGGGATTTTGGCAAGAGGACAAATGTATTAACATTAAGACTCCAGAAGTAGTGGCATTTCAATCGTGGGAACCTGAAGTTTACTTAATACCAAACTTGGAAACGTGTGTCAAATGTAAAGAACAAAACTATATGTGCCTGGTTAAACCGTTTGTTCCTGATGCCACAGACGCTATTTGTGGTTTGAGATCTGACCCAAGTTTATCAGAAGGATGTGAAGTGATCATTAGCAATATGGGGAGTGAAGAATTGGCACAGGCTAAAATGGTCAGAGGTAAATGTTTAGTCAGCACCTATTTAAAGAACATGACAATAATACATTTGAATCATGGAACATATGTGGTTAAAGAGGTGAAATATAATGTTTTTTACTTGCAGGCTCCGAAGGATACAATTGTGTCAATTGGAGGGTTAACATTGTTTCATGTAACAAACGATATTTGGGAAAGCCAAGTGGAAAACATCGATTTTTTTCAAAGGGACACATTTCCAATAGATCCGGATGTGGAGTTTTTATTGAATCACAAAGAAAACATGTAATGAGAATGAATTTAAAAAAAAAACAATATTACAGTTAGTAACCTGGGTATAATAGAAGTGGAAAGATTTAATTGGGGAACCTGGAGAGAACGCTCTATAGTGGGTTTGGCTGTCCTGGTGATAATGATGGGTGGATGGTTGATTGTACTATCAATAAAAATGAAAATGTTGCTAATTTTAGTAGCTACGTCAGGAAGAGAAAGATTTCCTAATACACATACATTTTGAAAAGAAGAAAAGAAGCAGGTTGTTTTTTTAAAATTGGCTTGGATCGTAGCCAAGTTCTAAAAAAAAGGAGGGTATATTTAGGATTGTTTAGCGTGTTTTGGGAGCACAGAGCGCAGCACCACTGCACAGGATCAATATTGAGCATTTTTTTTTTATGCAGCGCCACTGCATGGTTTTAATGCAATTGCTTCAAGCTATGTGTTGCCAATGCAACATATGGATATGTAAATGAAGACAGGCTACATAGGTTAAAAACAAACCATTTTCTCATTTAAAAGCGCATTTTATTTTTCATATTCAAAATGCACACACATTTTTTTTCTTTTCATCTGAAATGCCTATGTTGCAAGAGACACATTTGAAGATTAATGAACTAATATAATTAACCGTACTAACATGATTCTAACTTCTTAATAATATAATGTGTTCTTCACTGCAAAATGAGGCAGGCTGAAACTCATTTCAGACTGTGTGCAGATTTTTTTTTCTTCTTGTTTTTTCTGTGCTGCTTTGTCCACAGTATTTTGCAGGAAGCAAGGATTTGAATAGCAGGAAATCAGTTTTGTTACAGTTGCTTACTGTAAAAGATTTCTATTGTGCGCAGAGGGTAGATAGGGCATGATAGAATTTCATTGGTTAGGATCCTTTGGTAGGAGGTAACCAGAGTTTTCTTGTGTAATCTCGGGGAAGAAGCTGGAGAGACGACATCTTGACACAGCTCGGAGAAGGACGGGGTTTATAGCTGGGGATGCCTGATTCCTAGAGCAGATTCAATACTGCTACAGAGACTGGGATTTCCAGTCAACAAGCCCCAGTTTGAGCAACAGCAAATGCTTGTCCTTGCTGGGTGAACCCCTCCAGAAGGCGAACAGCCAAAGAAATTACATGCTGAACAAGCCTGGTAATTATCTTGCTGAAGTGTGGGAGCTGTGCGTATGTGTGGGAAAATATTCAGTCAGAGTAGGAGTGGAGATTCCTGTGTTTTAACCACATGTTAATGTTGCAAATTGAATTCTTGTTCCTCGCCACTCTCCTTTCATTGTGTTACAGATAATGTTGTTACTGTGAGCTTTCCATTTATTTCTGTAAAAAAAGAGTAAGCCCGTGTTGAAATACAAGTTTTATAATACAAAAAAAAATTATCTGAAAGCAGGCGGGAAGTGTGTTTCATTTTATCTTGTCCTTTGTGCATCTATCATTATAACACTGGTAATATGGGAAGATCCATGCACAGTGCAATTGTCATTTTTAAAAGTTGCTAAAAGATAAGACATGGCAGTAGCTGTGTGTGTGTTTTCTGAATGGAACATAATAATAACAAGATGAAATAGCCGGCTGCCGAAGATCTATGAGTCGGCAGGAAGAGAGGCCTTGGACATAGATCACCAAACGTAAATAAGTTGGTGATAAATACCACATGTAGCTTGCTGTCATAGATAAGTCAGTGAGAACAGCCCATGGTGGCACTCCAATTGGAAATGTGGTGTTTCTGAAATGCAAGCCTGAGGTCTCTCTAGTGATCACACGAACAAACTAAACAAAAATAAGGGGTTCTGGATATTGTGGTCACATATATAAAACAAAGGATTTATGCTCACCCATAAATACCACCAATAATGCATACCAACATAATGTATACCACTAAATGTATCAGTGTGCTGAAATAATGTATGTATATATACCAAATCTAATCTGAATGCAAAGAGTGATTATTACTGAATTATTTTCAATTTGGCGGTAAGAAAATACCGCTAGGCCCCAGATCTATACAAAATACCCTACAGGCATGAGGTAGGAGGTGGAGAAATAAGGCCTTTGCTCAGCGAAATTGAAGCTGTGCAAAATTGGACAACACCTACTACTCAAACCCAGGTGAGAGCCTTCCTAGGCCTCACTGGGTATTACAGGAATTTCATTGAGAACTATGGGACCATAGCTTCTCCACTGAATGTAATCTCCTCTCCGAAATTCCCTAAAAAGGTCAAATGGAATGAGGAATGCAATCAGGCCTTTGAAAAACTGAAGAAAGCTCTTTGCCAAGCTCCAGTACTGAGAGCTCCTGACTACCACCAAACTTTCATTGTACAAACTGATGCTTCCAATGTAGGTATAGGTGCAGTTCTAAGCCAACTGGATGAGAAGGGTAGGGAGCACCCCATTTGCTTCATCAGCCGTAAGCTGAAGGATCCTGAGACAAGGTGGGCAACAATCGAAAGAGAATACTTTGCTATTGTGTGGGCACTGAAGAAGTTTAGGCCATACTTGTATGGTTCTACTTTTGTCATTCAGACTGACCACCAACCCTTGAGATGGTTAATACAAATGAAGGGAGAAAATCCCAAACTATTGAGATGGTCAATCTGCCTGCAAGGGTTTGATTTCACCATTGAGCACAGGTCAGGGTGTCACCATCAAAATGCTGATGGACTCTCTAGGATGTATGTCATCGACTAGAGGTATGAGGTTCATCCAGGAGTGGATTAAATCCTCCTGTCCCTTAGTCTGGGGGGGGGGGGGGGCAAGTGTTAGGGAGAATTCTCTGTTTAGGCTGAATTTCCTAACCTAGTGAGTCCCCCAGCAGCTTTGCTGGATTTCTGGAGTTAGTTTTTTTCCATCCTGCCAAGAGTGAGACTCTTTTCTCCCACTCTTGGACATGAATGTGGTTAAGTCCTGTGAATGTCAATGTGTTCTATGGGCTATGGGGTCTTTTACTCCATAGGGTCTCATGTGTTTTACTATGTGTGTTACACCGCACCCTCCGTGCCGTAACACTGGGGTGTCCTAGAAGATCCCCACCATAGACTCCATACCCTGGGACAGACTACTGTCTCCCAGGGCATGTAAAGTCACCATTGGCTTTACTAGACCTAAATTTACTAACAGAACTAGTACAAACCATCCTATTGTGGACGTACCGTTAGGGGTAATTCGATTACCCCTGGGTCTGTTATTCGAGGGGGCACTGTCCCGTCCCACCTCGCCGAGTTTTGGCTGGTGGCATTGGAAACTACTTTGTATATTCGACCCCGAATATATTCCTATGGGATTCTTCCCATTGTTGGAGGCTAATACTTTTCCCCGTTAGTCTCTAACATACCACCGGTTTATTTGTCTTAAATAAATCTACCGGTCGGTATTTTCTGCCAGAACTCAGTTTTTAAAATGGCGTCTGTGTTCCCCTCTGTAACTGCGAACCAAAGGTTGAGCCCTTTGTCCCACTTTTGGCGGGCTTCTACACAGAAGCCCTCCAAAGTGGTGCCATTCTGTCTGGGTACCACAGGGGGTGTGGGAGGGGGTTTAGGCACCCTGGACTGAGTTGCCTTGCCAACTCAAGTCACACTCTGGTGTGATTGGCCCAAGTGGTGAGCCACCCCGCCCACCACTTAGCGTGTTTTGATTGACAGCTAGGCTGAATGAATGGGGGTTTGCTGCATAAAAGCAGGGCTTTTGGGACTGGATCTTCAGAAGTCGCCACAGGACCTAAGAATCCGACGAGGGTAAAGCTGAGCCGACCTGCAACGACGACACCTCCGGTGGAGCCCTGCTGAACCGACTCACCACTTCCCAACGACAGAGAAGATCTCCCTGCTGGAGAGTCTTCTCCCCCTGACTGGTGGGAACAACCAGTCCCTTTGCTTTTTCTTTGCTTCCAGGGTGTAGTGGTCGAATTGCCCGTGCTGAGCACCCCAGCAACCGGATAGCCACTAGCCCATACCGCGACCAAAAGGTGGTGCCTTGTGACGGAGCACTCCGCGGCTGGTCTCTTCCCTGGTGGTGCAACGAGCTTCAACTTTCCTTCGACGACGAGATCATCTCATCTCTTGTCAAAGCCCCGACTTGCATCCACCACCAAGAACAACTGCCTGCGCCGGAACTGTCTCTTCACTTACAAGGTACTGTGTCCGCATGGCTTCCCTTGTGACGGTTAGCGTGAGGTGTCTTAAATCCTTACCTTTCCATTGGGTCGCCTCCAGACCTTCTTAACTTTTTTGTTGTACACTGGTCCAACCTTTCTGTGACAATTTGCTACAACGACTCGAAGTGCATTTCCACTGTGATACTTTTTGGGACATATCGCCTTGCCTCTCTCCGAGTGGGCCTGGCCTCAGAACTTTGTGATCTACAGTAGACCCTGCCTTACTTGCCTTGCATTTGCTTCGTAAAAGTGTTGGTACCGAGTTGGTTGCATACCCTGCCTTTTCTCTCCCGTTCTAACGAATATTAGAGTGCCATCTAGGTTAAAGCATTCACCTCTGTCTGCAAATAAGTGGTGCCGTTGAACCTAGACTTGTCGAAATATTGTTAGGGGATTGATATACTTATAGTAATTGCTATTGAAGTTGTTTGCCGTATTAGTGCCAGTGTGTTTTCATAGATGTGTCCTTAAAATAAATATTTTTTTTTTTTTTTTTTTGATTGAACTGTTTATCACAGTTTTTACAAAATGATTCTTCATTTTATCCTAAACAAATGCTTCTTCATTTGATCCTTTGTTTCCATTGGTGCGGTTTGTTTTTCAGGTTGTTGTCAGGTTGTTTCTTCTCTCGTCAAGTTTATGTTCTGAAAGAACTGTCCGACCGCAGTTACTGTTTTGGTGTTTTCACCCGACATCAGAATGTTCCACCAGTAATCTTCTTCCATACACCATCTGTTTTTGAACAAGTGTCCCATATGGGTCATTCTTTTTGAGGGCAGTTCAGGGCATGACAGCAAAAGATGCCTTAGGGTTTCCACTGTGTCTGTTTTATTACAGAATCTGCAAAGGTTGTTGGAGGCAGAGCCTCTGATGAATAGAATTTCTTTGGTGTGTAGAAGGTTCAGCCTGGCCCTTAGGTATGTCTTTCTAATTTGCTTGCTGGGACCTTTTAGCAAGTAGCTCATAGGCTCGTTTTGTTTTTGAAGGTTGACCGGTAGGTCCAAGGCCGATTTGTATTTCGCGGCGTCTTATAAATAATTATATATCTTTACAACCAAGCTCTGTTCCGTGTCTGCTTGTTCTACGGTGTAAATTGCCCTATCTTGTATCTTGTATACTCCACATACTGCCTAACTTTTCTTGAGAGAAGTCTGACTGCTCAACCACAGCTACCAAGTGAATCTGTGTGGTACAGATTGCTACCAAGTGGGTTTACTGCCAAACACCTGTAGGCCTAAATCTTTTGCATTGGTCCCAGAGGGAACTGCACAGGTTTCTGCTTAACACCCACGCACCCCAGTCATACACGTACCCTGCTGAAATTGCGTGTTAAACTTCCCTGCACCCCAGAAATACACGTACCCTGCTGAAATCGCGTGTGGAACTTCCCGCGCACCCCAGTAATACACGTACCCTGCTGAAATTGCGTGTTAAACTTCCCCGCACCCCAGAAATACACGTACCCTGCTGAAATCGCGTGTGGAACTTCCCGCGCACCCCAGTAATACAGGTACCCTGCTGAAATCGCATGTTAAACTTCCCTGCACCCTAGAAATACACGTACCCTGCTGAAATCGCGTGTGGAACTTCCTGCGCACCCCAGTAATACACGTTCCCCGCTTGGCGTTTGCTGTTTGGCAGCCCTGTATACTGGTCCAGGGTTAGCGCAGCCCTTTGCGCTGAATTGGGAATTTTGATGGCTTTTCCTTGCGCGAGGGCGTTCTTGGGGGCGTAACTGGCGCTGCTGCAGGGTCGCTGCGCCACTCTGCGCCACAGCTGGTTTTGGAGGCTAAAATCCATGAATACGCTGTGCGCGGAAATCGATTTTAGCGCACGCGGCTGGCGCAGACATTCGCACGCGCACACTGTGCACCAGCCGCGTGTGCCACTTTTGTGCGAAATTCTATGAATTACCCTGAAAATCACTTTTAAACTGCAAGATTTTTACATTTGTACAAAGTCTTGCTGCAGAGATAAAAGTCTTTCAAGTTTATTTATAAAATAGTCTTTGGAAGCAAATGGCAGTCCTTTGTCCTGCCCTGGACAATGTTTTTTTCCTTTTCAGCTACCACCAACTGTCACTTCCCCCAAAGGGAGGATGGGTTTTTCCAGATTGATTGAGGTTTATTGCCCCTTATCCACTTCACACTTTGATGTCCCAGAATTTCTATTGAAAGAGGCCCCAGCCCAGACTGAAGTCTGATTAGTATGTGAAGCTTCTTTTTCCAACATAGTAATTATCACTTTCGTGTCCTGGAAGTTTATGGTGGCTCCCTTTCTTGGGGGAAGCCTTAGCTCTGCCAACTAGAATAACTTATTTTTGGAAGCTTGCAAAATCTAGCCAAGTCAGTTTAAAACCTTTTTTTTTTTTTCCCTTTGGTCCTGAATTAAAAAAAAAAAAACAAGCCTGCGGAATAAAAATAGCCCATATGTGTTTCCCAGCAGCCACCCCTTCTCATTGCTAGGCACAGACAAGCTTTCATTCAACATATTACTTTTCCTTTAACACAGGCATTTATTTTTCTTTGGTTTGCAAAGCCCATTTTACACATGTGGTGAAAACTGCTAGCATTTCCTTTCAAATTTGATTTTGCCGTCTGACTTCCCAGTATTGTCTTGCAGCCATAGTTAGTTTCTTGTATACAACAGTCTGTACAAGGCAGAGGTCTCCTGGAATTGACATGTGCACAGAGCTATGATTTATTTTGCAGGGTTCGTTCCTTTGACACTTTGTAGCACAAAATAAAGTGTTTCCCATGCACAGCAGAAAATTAATTTTCTTTGGCCTTTTTTTCAGATTTGGCTACACAGGGCCTGTCATTCAGAAATCATGCCTGGTTTTGCTGAGGCATAATGAGATATACTTGGCATGGCAGGGAATTATTGATCCCAATGGTTTAAGAAAGAAAAGATGTAATTAGCATCAAAGCAGCATTTTTAAAGGTGAAAAGTTTCCTTTTTAATGGGGATTTTGGGGTTTCAGCAAAGCAGTGCTGCCTTTTCAGTTTATTCCACTTGTATGTGCCAGAACACACTGGCACGCTCATTCAGTGTGTCCCCTTGTTCCATCCTGCCTGATATGTACGTGGTAGGACGATGCAGCCATCTTTTTGTTGCTGCAAAACACAGTTTTGCGGCCATGGCGCTCAAAAGAGCCAGCACAGCCATTTTGCTGTATCTGCGCAAATGCAGCTTGGTGATGTGGAGAAATACTGTTGAGTGGGTCAATGTATCCCACATACCCCCCGACTTCTTATGAGATTCCAAGTCGAGGGAGAATCGGGCAAGTGGGATTCCTCAATGAGGAAAGGCAGGATCAGTCAATATGAGTCCTTCTTCCATCTAATAGTGGTGCATCACGCTCCTCTCGTTGTCTCTGTTTGGAATGTGGACCGACACCCACAGCTTTCTCTGAGGTCTTCCATTATGGTGTTGAGCGGCACCCCAGATTTCTTTTGGTTTTTCCTTTCCTGGTCCCCAGGGAGGTCCTCCTTGCTACTGAAAATGCAACGAGTACGAAACTATGAAATAAACACAAACCGGTTACTACAATTTCCCACTACTGCCCTCCAATAGCGTTGACAGCAGTGGTATACGCATATGTTCAATACTGACAATTGACAATGAAGAAACATACTCCCTGTTACATAATTATATTTATAAATCATATTGGTTCCCTTCTGGTTCTTCTTTTTCTTATTCTCACGTTTCAGAAATCTCCTCTATTTGATTCTCTTTGGGGTGCTCAATTTGTTGCAAAGTATGACAACTCTTTAACTGATTAACATGGACCCATTTTTCTTCTGTCATTTTGCCTTTGGGGATGCGGATTATGTAAGCCACAGGTGAAATTGTATTTCAAAAGGACCACGCCAACTGGGCAAAAATGTGCGCTCTTTGGTTTGGGTCCTTTGGAAATTGTAAAAGTAGACCCTGTCTTCTACTTGGTATTCCTTTTTGGGTGTTTTTAGATCATATTGAGTCTTCATATCCTCTGCAGATCGTTCTAGATTCTGCTGAGAGTACTCAAAAGCAAGGTGTTTTCTTAGATTCTCAACATACTCATGAGTTGTGGAGGAATGTATCATTGTCTGCTCCTGTGTTCTATAGAGCAAATGCTGAGGTAACACCATCCTTCGTCCAGTCATCAGCTCAAATGGAGACATCTTAGTTGCAGAAAAAGGTGTAGATCTGATGGCCAGCAGGACAAGCAGTAATCGGATGTCCAAACTTGGCCCAGAATCTGCACAAACTTATTTAGAATGCTCACAATGGTTTTATTGTACCTCTCAACTCCACCACCAGAAGCTACGATATGCAATGTGAACTTTCCTTTTTACCCCAAGTATTTCCCGCATCTTTGTCATCACTTTGCTGATGAAGTGACTACCTCGGGCTGACTCAATCCTTTAGGGTAGGTCAAAATGTGAGAAGATGTGATTGATCATCAGGGCAGCTGCAGTGTCTGCCTTGCAATTTGGGGCCGGGAGACATTCCACCCATTTGCTAAACAAGTATGTTATGGTTAACATGTACTTGTTCCACCTAGAGGAACGAATCACGGGCCCGATGAAATCTACTTGTAAATCTGACCAAGGCAGTGTCATCCCCTTCTTCTGGAGGGAAGCTCGGTGCATGAGTGATGTTGACTGTAATTGTGCACATGCAAGACATCCCTTCAAGTATTGGTCGAGGTCCTGCCCCATGTGTGGCCGGTATGCAACCTCTCACAAGATTTCCAAAGTAGTGTGAAAACCCTGATGACCGACTCTGGCTGTGTCATGGGCGTGGCTTAGCATCAGTCTTCAGAATGAGGTAGAGACCACCAACTGGTCAGAGTCAGATATGGATCTCCTTACCAACACACCGTCTTGGATTCTGAACATTTTTGGCCATTTCATCAACACCCTGAGGTCCTCTTTCCCAATGTAATTGGTATTCATCAGGGTACATTTCTCAGGGTCCTCAATGTGTTGATAACATTTACCAGTAATTGGATCCCCTTTTTATGCCGTGATTAAATCAGCATCTGGGGTCGCCTTACTCCATTGGGCAGTTGAGAGTTCATTGTGAGCATTTGTCTGGGACCTAGTGATAGCAGTGACCTGGATTTCCCCCAAAAGGGACTCGATCTCGAGGAGATCCCCCTATATGGCTCTGGTTTTGGCCAGCTGATTGGCTAGGTTGTTTCCAGTTTTTTCTGGCCCCTCTATATTGGAATGACCCTTGATCTTCTTCCAATAGATGGTCATTCCAGTAGAGGTGAACAGATCATCAATATTTTTGATAAGCTTGCCATGTTTAAGCTGTTTGTTGTTAGCACATAGCATGCCTCTGGTTTTCCAATTAATCAGGTGCTCCACGAACCCGTTCCGGACATAATCTGAATCAGTGATTATGACCAGTCATGGAGTTGATGTTGGACGGCAATGAGGATGGCCTGATGAACTGCCACCAACTCTGCCACCTGACTAATATGGGGACCGATTTTGTACCTAGCGGAGGGTTCCGGGGCATCATTCACCCAGGCATTCCCAACGTCGGCCACCAGTTCCTTTTCCCCGTTGTTGTCAACAAGGTAGGAGCACCTGTCCAAATAAACTGTGGGCAATCCCTTGCACTTGTCTTCTTCATAGACTATGTGCGGGGAATTCAGGTACGCCTCCATGTTGTCCTGGGTTTTAAGACTTTTGTCCTCGAGACAGTTTTCTCTGGCACAATCATTCATGTCAGCCAGACCTTGCACGAGGGGATTCTTCTTGTTTTGGCCATATCTGACCTCCACAAGAAAGCCTTGCATTGACAGAATCCAGGAAATAATTCTTGAATTACTCTCATTTTGGGCCCGGATTCTGTCACTTTGGAGGTATTGCAAAGGCTACTGTTGAGTCTCCATTATGATGTGTTCCCCCTGGATGAACGGGCAATAATTTTTCAATGCCAACACCGTTGCCAGGAGTGCTTTCTCACAATCGGTGAATTGTTCTTCCACAGATAAAGTCTTGCTTGCATAGGAGATGACTTTATTGATCTAGTCATGCTTTTGATAAAATACTGCTGTCAGGCATGTATTTGAAAACCCTGTCTCCAAGAAGAACTCCTTGTTTTTGACGGGGTAAGCTAGACAAGGCACTTGTGAGAGGCTTCTTTTGAGTTGGTTTACTGCCTCAGCTTTTTCTGGTCCCCACTCCCACTTGACCCCCCCTTCAACAGATGGATCAGGGGTCTTGTGATCTCTGTGTAATCCTCAATGTACTTCCTACTGGAGTTAGTCAGTCCAAGGAGGCTTCTTAGCTCCCACAGAGTTGTGGGGTCTTTACGTTTTAGGAGTGCTTCCACTTTCTTAACCTGGGGGCAGAGACCCTCAGGAGTTATCTCATGTCCCAAGAAGTTGACACAGGTTCTACACCACTGTGCCTTTTGGAAGGATAGTTTTGCTCTGGTAACCCTCAACTGTGTCAGAACATAAGGGATTTCCGCTATGTGTTCCTCCACAGTTGAGATTGTGATCAGGACATCATCCACATAGGCCAGATAACCCCTTTCACCCAAGTCGGGCAAGGCTTTATGTAGGAAGATGTTGAATTTGTTGCCGGAGTTGATGTATCCGAAGGGAGTCCGGGTCCATGTGTACTGCTGCCCCCCAAAGGTAAAGGCCAGCTTGTATTGGTCCTCCCTTCTGACAGGCATGGTCCAGTACCCATTGGTCAGGTCAATGGCAGTGAATACCATTGACCCATGGATCTGGACCAGCCCCTAGTCAATGTAGGGGAGAGGCCATCGGGACATGTGGACCCTTTTATTGAGCTCCCTCAGGTCCTCACAGAGTCTCCACTGGCCATTTGGTTTTAAGATCCCCAGCATCGGATTATTAAAGGTGCTATGGAATGGACAAATTATCCCACGGGACTCAAGGTTTTTGATGATTTCCATGAGGGACTCCATGGATGTGAGAGGAAAGCGATATTGCTTCACAATGACTGGAGTCATCCCTGGGTCAGTGGGAATTGTTGTGGTGTGGATTTCTGTGCGATCACAGTCATACAAGTCCACAGCAAAGAGATCTTGAGAATTTAAGAACACCTGTTTCATATTTTGCTTTTGCTCCGGAGTCTCACAGGCATCAGCTAGGTTAACTCGCTCTTCAACCATTTGCCTGAATCCTGGAAAGACTTACGGTTTTGCTATATCAGCAGCCTCCTCCAGCTGGGTGGAGAGGTCCCTGGTTAGAGTATTGACCTGGACAGAGGGTTTCAGGTAGGGGAGGCTGTCATTTTGGACCTGGAAGATCACCTCATTCTGCCTGATGTCACAGGTCACCTCTTCCTCACCGTAAGGGCAGGAAGAGTACACCAGGAAATTCCCCCCTTGCCGGGTGACGATCCTGTCTAGTGGTAAGTCATTGTCACTATCACTGTCAAAGCAGTCATTGGTGATTGGTCCTACCAGTTCATTACCTAGATCCATGGAAAAATGTCAGTCATCAACCGCCATTTCAATAATGGTGCCTGCGCCCAGAGTGATATTCCTAGGGTTGCTGTTATCCATCAATATTGGAATGGTGTTGTGTTCTATATTGACTAATGGTGTTGGGTTTAACCCCAACCCCTGCTGTTGGAGATGGGCATTGAGGTGTACATATGTGTCAGGATTTTGCAGTTTCTGTCCTCTTTTAATTTTTAATTCAAGTGGGAATAGTCGTGTCCATCCTGGGATGGTGACCTCTCCAATTTGAACTTCAGCTACATACGGCAGCAATTGGGCTGACCAAATTGCTTTTTCTGACTCATCAAAGTCCATGGAATCACCCCCTAGTCAGGACCAGGCTTTGCAATTGATCAAGTCCAAATTAATGGCAAACTGATTGAGAATGTCACTGCCTAAATAGAATGCAGCAGGGACATCTCACACGACCCAACAGTTATGTACTATGCTTTTGTTTCCTATAGAAATTTTGAGCACACTCCTGCTAGGCAGGAGATGTTTGGAACTTGGGGTTTCCAGGCCCATTTCCCACTTATCAATCAATTTAAATGTGGGAATGGCTGGATCTTTTGGGAGCTTTCGGAACACTGCTTCACTGATGAAGCTCATACTGTTGTTCACACACACTTGGGCAAGAACAGATTCATTTCCCTCATTTAACTGAATATGGATGAATAACTGTTCTCTAATTTTCTGAATATCAGCTAAATTTTGAGCTGGTTTCTCATCACTTTTGGCTATGGAATTGGACATTTCAGATTGTTAATTGGTATAAAATTTCAGAGTATTTCAATCCAGTGTGGAATGCCACTTGAGACTGGAAGGAAGGTTGATTTTCAGGAGTGGAGAGTTCCCATCACCAGTTTGTTGTTTTACAGCAATTACTGTCATATCAGGTATTTGATTGTTCTGGAAATTAAACTCAATATGATCAGGTCTTTGTTCAACCATGTGGCATGTGCCATTTAAACTAATACGGTTGACACTCTACTTCAATGTTATTTTATCCAGAGGACCTTGTTCACACAGTCAATTAGGGGGGACAACCTACACAGGATGTCATTCCCTACTAGACAGGGTATGCTCTCTGGAGTCACGACTATGACCGTGTGTTTCACTTTTTGTCACCCAATTTTTATTTCCAAATCTGCAGTGCCCCTTGACAGGAATTTCATTCCCATCGAAGTTCTGAAGTTGTCCAGGAAGAGGAGTGAGAGGGTTCTGGTATCTCTCCCCCCTTCCTGAATTTAGCTGATCAAAGGCGCTTTTTGACAGAAGAGTGGCTTGGGATCCAGTGTCCACCAGCGCTGGAAATGTACATTGCCCTTGCACTTGGACCGGGGCATGAAATCTATCCTCTTTCTCCTCCAATGGGCAAAGGTAATGTGCATTTTGGGCCAGCTGGGTGGTCAATTTCCTTATTTTTGTCTCCGACACAGGGGTAGGTTGGGCATAATTCTGTAGGGGAGTTTGGGAATCTGAAAGATAAATGTTACATTGTGAGATTTGGGGAGTTTTGGGCTCCCATTTTTCTGATTCTGTGCTGCCCCCCCTTGTTGGAGGCAGTCATCAGAATTGATTTGTGAGGTTTTGGATCACTCTGTTTCTATTGGGTTTCCTGGATGCTCATTCTGGGGTTCAAGGATTGGTGATTCTGACTCAGTCCCCACATCCATCCAGTCTTCATTTAGATCTCTTGGGACCTATTTTTCTTTGGGAGGAGTTCCCCCATCCCTGAAGGAGAAGATATTTTTCCCAGAATCCTCTAAGGATTCTTCCCCTTCAAATTGGAGCACACTTTTGAGTTCTTTATTTCTCCTACCCACCCTCTGTTCCTTGGGTTGCCGATTTTCAGGGGCAGGACATTGTTGTTCCAGTTCCTGGGTGTCCAGGGGATTTTCACAAGTGAGGAAGGAAGCTTCCTCTAGGGCTTTACACCTCCCTTCCCCCATGCCTCCTCCTCTGAAACCGGTGAGTTGTCAGGGTTCTCTCCCCGTCTTTTTTCTGGGGTACCAGACCCGTGGTTTGTGGGGTTCTGAGCTGCCTGAGTTCTGTTGAGCCCTCAACATGCGATCCAGATCCTGGGTGAGGTTTTGGACCTGGTGCTCCAGTTGGGACACCCGTTCCAGCTGGTACGGGGGTCTCTGGTCAACTCTAGGTGGATTGCGGGAAGGGTAACTATGCCTTCTCCCTTAGTACCCTGGATATGGTGAATTTTGGTAACCCTCCACCCGTGGCCTCCCCTTTCCCGGATTGGGTTGTCTGGGTTCCTGAAATCGGGGAATGAAAGGAGGGTTGTCCTGCAGGTTGGGGTTTTGTGAGTATCGGGGAAAGAAACTTAACGCAGCATTTGGGGGATTACTGCCCTCCTGGGGGAAGTTAGGAGAGAAGTTTCTTGGGGTGGTACTTACCTGATTAGACCCCCCCTGGAGCTTGAGGAGTCCATGCATACCTCAAAATTGGTTGGGTGCCCTTGTATCGGAGACTGATATAATCAGGGGAGTTAGGGGTCCCATTAGTGGGATTACCTCCCTGAATGCCACCTGTTAGTGACTGGCCTGTAGGCCTTCTGGGTCTCTTATTTTGCTGATTGTGTGTAGGTACATTTTTAGGCTCCCCCATTTCTAGGTCTAAAATGGGGGCAACCTTCACCTCTGCCACCTTAGCAGCAGCAGGGGTGTTGGCTGGTTTGGGGTTATTGGCCAAATTTTTGTTTTCTGTATGTTTTTGGACCTCTTAAATGCGGGTCGCCTGCTCTTTGACCCAGTCCAGAGATCTTTTGTCATGGAAATCCCTCACCAGCTGGGTCATGATATACTTGGGGAGTGCATGAAAGAAGGAGATAACAAACTCCCTGCTATTTGTGCGCACCCTCCTAGTGGTTTGTGCAAAGGTGCATATGAGCTCCTGCACAAATTCACGTGGGGCCTGATCTTCCCTGCGCTGCAGATTGTAAGCCGCTTTGCGAGCATCTTGGGTGTTTCTGTGGGCGGAAAAGTGTTTCAAGATGGCCCTCTAGGTGGACCATTTTGAATGGTTATGGTTCTCCAGTCCAGCAAAGAAGCTGGAGTGCTCAGGGAAGAAGGTCCATTTTGCATACTTTATGCGGAACTGGTTGTCTTTCAGATGAAAAGTGTCCATCATCTGCTCATGGAGTTCCCCTTTCCTACTTTAAATGGCTGGTGGCAGTGGTTTAGATCAAACTACCATGACGACCAAGACCTATCTGTAAAAACAGACTCTGGTCATTTCTTTTTGCCATTTATTTTAGGAAAGGTCCTTCTTGTGTTTGTCTCTGCGCACCAAACCAGGTTTGGTCCCTTTGTTCGTTGGCCTTTGGCGGGCTTCAGTGCTTAGTCTCCTAGCAGACCTGAATGCACTCTAGTGTGATTGGCCGGCTGGTTGTCCTGCAAGGACAGCCACCCTGCTGTGTGAGTGACAGCCAGGCTGGAATGAATGGGGGAAAACTGTTTAAAAGCAGGTCTCTGGGACTTGGAAAGCAGAGTCGACCACTGGAAGGAAAGAACCGAAGACGAGCTGAAGGAAGAGGACTGCTGCAACTCCTGGACGACCGTTGAATCCCTGCTGCAGGTCCGAATTGCCTGAAACTCCATCGACAGAGAAGCCCTTCAAGGTTAACTTCTTCCCTTGAGTTTGGTGGGAACAATCAACTCGCAAGCCACCTGGACACCGTACCCATCTGGTCGAATTTTCATCAGAGTGCTGTTGAAAAACAGATAGCCAGGGGAAGGAAACCATCTCGTGGACTTTAAGGCACTCGCACCTTAAACCAAAGTCTTTCTAAAGATTTTGGCCTCATCCTTGGGCAGTGCAGGAACCTCCCAATGTCCTCCTTCTTGTCCCCACGACTGAAGCACAGAACAGCGAGATCTGCTTGAACTGCCAGGAACAACTGCCTCAGCTACTGCTTTCTTCATTAACAAGGACTGTGCAAACGCGGTCCATAAATCTTTTTGGCCATCGATAAAGTGTATGAAACTTTCCTCAACTACGAAGGCTTGTCCTTCCCTTAACATTCATCAAACCTTTTGTCTAGCCAAATTCTTCTAATCTCCATGACAAAGACTTAACCGTTATCTACCAGAACTGTGCTACCCTATACAAAAGACTCTGAAACATTGACTTTGGCCCAGGCCTATTGAGAAGAATTGCTGGTTGTATTTAACTGAAACCCCTTTCCCTGCCTATGAATGTATTTGGGCTGACTATTTGTATAATCTTGTCTTTTTACTCCTTTAAGAAGTATCTAAAGTGCCATTTTGCTCCCACTTCATTGGCGCTAAACTTGTTCATTTACTTGCCGTTTGTATTTTTGTGGTTTATTAGTGTGTGATATTGAGCTGCTTATGCTAGGGTTTTCTAACTGACTGATTAAATAAATGTATATTCTTTTACCAAGAAAACTTGAATAAGTGTATATTTGAATCACTGTATTTGTTGGTCCTTTGTGTAACTTGTTCTACTGCTCACTTAAACTCTTGAGATAAGTCTGGCTGCTCAGCCATCGCTACCGCTTTACTGTGTAGTACAGGCTTGTACCAAAGGTGAAATTGTGCTTACACTTGTAGTCCTAATTGCCAGTAGTGTTCGCAAAGGGTACTGCAGGTGATTCTGCCTAACAGTTTCTGGCTCATGTGAACCAGTAGCCATGAAGTCAGCAGTGCCCAAAGTGTTAAATGGGTTTGAGTCCCTTAATACAGAGGTCCTTATACTATGTTGCCCTGTCCCTCTCTACGTGTTCAGGGTTAAAAACAGTTAGGATTACCCTCTTTCTCTAACCCCGCTAGTTTCTCCTTCGCAGCCCCTACTTCTTAATAATAGGCAAAGGTCTTAGACTTTTGCTCAGCTATCAAGGCTTTACTGGCTTCTATGACCCGCTCTTGTGCTGCCACTTGTTTGTGGAGCTCATCATTCTTTTCACAGAGGGCCTCTCTGCGCTTCCTGTATGGTTTGGGAATAATGAGACAATTTCTGTTGCTGGAGACTCAACTCCTGAATTTTTGCATCTTTGGTCCGGGCGTTCTCTTCCAGAGCACCTTCTACCCGTCTGGCATGCTCCAGTAGATTCCCATACTCTGTTTTGAGTTCATTTAGTTTCTGGAGGGCTAACTCTATTTTTAATTTGCTTACTTCCTGGCCTGGGTGTCTCTCTCCTGATTTAGGGTACCTCTCTGTTCAGCCAGGTCATCCCTTTGTTTCCTGATGGTATTGATTTTCTGGCACTCTTCATCAAATTCTGTTTGAGAGTGGAGGTCTCTCAAAATTAACTTATTATTTTCCTCTTTCAATTTCTTTATATGATCTTGTAGGGTAACTATCTGCTCTGCACAGATACTGTTATGGGTTGATTGTTGAGTCAGCTTCTGTTGACTCTCTTCTAGAGAGTCAACCATTTCCTGACATTCTAGTCTTACTGCATCTAATTGGGCCTCTTGGTCTACATTATTCTGTTGTTGGAGGACCAAGTCCTCTCTTAATTTTTTATGTAATTGCCAGATTCTACCTCCAACTCTTTGCTCTTGTGTAATTTTTGTTCTGCTGATTTTAGTTCAGCCTGGATTTGATTTAATAGTTCAGATTAATTCTGTGGTAGAGTTTCATTTTTCTCCTGCTTTTTCTGCATCACTCCCATGTGGAGAAACATGTGGATAAACATGTAGGCCGCGATCCTGACAATTTTAATTTGCTCCTCTTTAATTTTTGGGGTGATATATAATTCACTCAAAGCTTGGTGTAATAGGCCACCGTCCTTTCATGTATCCAGGTTCATGGCGGTGACCTGTTGTGTTATTTCTTTTAGCCAGACTTTTTCATCCTGTTCTGGCCACTCACCTTCTGACAAATAGATTGTGCAGAAGGTGCTCCCTAGCCATATTGATTTCTACTACAGTCATTTTGGACATGTTCTTTCTTTATTAATTAATTTATTTATGTAAGGGTAATCTGGATTCTATTGCTTTTCTGTCTCTTTAGGGGTTGATTTTAGTTTTACTTTTAGAAACAGGCCTGGGAAGAGCTTGTACAGTGTAACCCAGTATTCCAACACACAAAGTATTACTACCTTGCAGGTTAGTCTGCTGTGTTACGCTGTCATGGGTGGCAAACAAAAAAAACAAATCCCGGCTAACGAGCCCCCAAGTTTAAGGATTTCAATCAGGCGACACACACCTTGGCCTCGGCCTATTATGTAGCGCACAACTGAGATGCTTTAGTCCTTATTTTATGCAGATTCAATTTGTGATGGTACACAACTCATATCACACCCCCTTTTCAAATACCCCCGGTCACAATGGACCATGAACCAGGCTGATTGGAAAAATGCAATATTTATTTATTTATTGTAAAATTCAAAAGAAATCATACGATTTTTAATATGGGGCAACAATCACCAATGGGGTGATAATTACAATGAGAATGTAACAATACACTTGGTTTAACTTTCTAATGCAACCTGTACAAAACAGCAGGGAATAGGAGCACTTTTGGATTTAGGAAAGATAGCACCCAAGTTAAGGTTTCCCCTGCAATGTTCCCTCAACCCACAAATAATCGGATAGAGAAGAATCAGCAGGTAATCAGGAATAAGAGGCAGAAGACAGAATAAAAATCCGACCTTCCCTCACATAATAAGAGGCAGAAACAGACTTTAAACCCCTTGCAATTTTATGAAATGACATTCGAAAATGGACAAATAAATAATGAATGTGCGGTTAAAACTTCAAGGTACATACAATTTCTCACTAAAGAAACAATGCATAGACACTAACAATCACAAGCAATGGATTACCAAGAGCATACATTTGTAAACAAACTGAGTGGAAAGTTTAAAACATGTTGCAGCAAAATGACACGTGTAAAAGTTGCATTTCCTTTCAAGTCTGTGTAAATTCACCGAAATGGTTTTTAATACAAATGGGTGAACTACTCTGATTTGGAGTGTGGTTGAGCTGAGAGGTAGATATATATCAGAGGTACAATCTAGAGTTGAAAATACGTCTCTAGCTACGAAACTGCTGAGTTCTGCAAGATACAAAAAGGTGCGCTTTGAGTAAAATGAAGCAGTGAAATAGGAAAGGAAATCAGTTGTGACAAGAACAGTTTTACTTTAAACTACAGTATTGAGGCTAGACCACCAAAGATGGACACACTAAGATTCAGGGTTGATTTGCAATTTCAACCCTGTCACCCCAGCACCCAACCCTGGCGGAAACCAGTCCGATTACTCAAAATATGACTAATGGCTTAGGATTTACACAATACAAAATTACTAAAGAGATGGTGCTAGCACAAGAAATCAAAGGCAAGGTTGCACGGATAATTCTGACAGTTTTAACAAGTTACCAGGATAAGGATAGGATGGCTTAGAGAGTGGGATAAGGACACATGCAAGACAAGGTAGGCTATGGATTTAGGCCTTGTCTAAAGTTTGTCTAGGCCTTGTCCTAGTTAGGCCTTGTAGTTGCAGTGAAAATCTGGAATCAGCAAGATGAATGGAACAGGTCAGGAACGCCAGCGCAGGAAATCAGGAAGAGTGTCTGTCTATAGTCTTGTCAGGGACTCTTATTTATAATACATAGTGACATCATAGAAGAATATGACTGAGCAGGGTCTGCTAAACACGCCCCTACCAACTGGATTGGGCAATCAATGTTGGCTGCCTCCCCTAGGATGTGACTCAGTTTAGGGTTTGTACTTTTATGAGGTGAAAAGACTACCCACAGACCTTTTTGCCAAAAATCAGTCATAACAGAATTTGCACATTTGTACAGATGTGGCATACTATCCAATGACATGAGCAGGTAACATATTTTATGAAGACCATTCCACTCCAACTCTGAACTCTGTGAGACATTGTTTCACCCCTCTGATACATTTTGGTAATTTTGAGTCTGAAAGATTTTGCCTAAAATTCCATAACTTTATACACATGTGTGGTTTATCATAAGGGATGTAAGTATAGAGATTTGCATTTGGGTCATGGATACTTTCCTTGTAATCCCTGATCTTTTGCCATTTCTAGTCTGAAGGTGTCAATGACTTCCACAATGTGTCAAATTATAAAACACAAAATCACTTTTAAACTGCGAGATTTGTACCTTTTTACAAAGTCTTGCTGCAGAGATAAAAGTCTTTAAAGTTTATTTATAAAATAGTCTTTGGAAGCAAATGGCGGTCCTTTGTCCTGTTTTGAAAAACTAAGAGACTAGAGGGAATATTTATCTGGATCTCTTTAAGACAACCCTCAAAACGTCAAAACCACTAAACATACCACACTAATGCTTAAAGGGTCCCTTGATTCTCCAGTACCTTCTTCTAACTCAGTCCTGCATGCTGTTTAACTCATTAGATTACAACATACGTATTCCAAACCTGGACCATTTATTTTCTCATTCATTTATATGTCCTGCCCTGGACCATTTATTTTCTCTTTCAGCTACCAGCAACTGTCACTTCCCCCAAAGGGAGCAGGGTTTTTCCAGCTTGATTGAAGTGTATTGCTCCTTATACACTTCACACTTTGATGTCCCAGAATTTCTATTGAAAGAGCCCCATGCCTGGACTGAAGTCTGATTAGTATGTGAAGTTTCTTTGTCCTGGTCAGTCACAGTTTCCCAACCTAGCAATTATCACTTTCATGTCCTGGAAGTTTATGGTGGCTCCCTTCCTTGCTTGGGGAAGCCTTAGCTCTGCCAACTAGAATTCCTTGTTTTTGGAAGGTTGAAAAATCTAGACAAGTCAGTTCAAAACCTTTATTTTATTTTGTTGGTCCTGAATAAAAAAAAAACAAGCCTTCGGAATAAAAATAGCCCATATGTGTTTCCCAGCAATGAACCCCTTCTCATTGCTAGGCACAGACAAGCTTTCATTCAATATATTACTTTTTTGTATAAAACAGGCATTTATTTTTCTTTGGTTTGCAAAGCCCATTTTACACATGTGGTGAAAACTGCTAGCATTTCCTTTCAAATTCCATTTTGCCATCTGACTTGCCAATATTGTCGTGCAGTCATAGTTAGTTTCTGGTACACAACAGTCTATACAAGGCAAAGGTCTCCTGGAATTGACATGTGCACAGAGCTATGATTTATTTTGCAGAGTTCATTCCTTTGACACTTTGTAGAACAAAATAAAGTGTTTCTCGCGCACAGCAACATGTGAAGTTTCTTGGGCCTTTTTTTCAGATTTGGCTTCACAGGGCCTGTCATTCAGAAATCATGCCGGGTTTTGCTGAGGCACAATGAGATATACTGGACATGGCAGGGCCTTATTGATCCCAGTGGTTTAAGAAATAACAGATGGAATTAGCATCAAAGCAGCAATTGTTAAAGGTGAAAAAGTTTCCTTTTCAATGGGGATTTTGGGGTTTCAGCAAAGCAGTGCTGCCTTTTCACTTTATTCCATTTGTAGGTGCCCGAACACACTGGCACTCTCCTTCAGTGTATCCCCTGGTTCCATCCTGCCTGATGTGTGCTTGGCAGGACAGTGCAACCATCTTTTTGTTGCTGCAAAATGCAGTTCAGTTTTGAGGCCATGGAGCTTACAAGAGCCAGCACAGCCATTTTGCTGTATCTGCGCAAATGCAGCTTGGTGATGTGTAGAAATACTTTTGAGTGGGTCAATATGTTCCACAATGCTTGAGAAATGATGGAAAGCATTTAGGAATGCATTTACCAGGTTGTTATAACATCTGAAGTCAGAAACAGGGATGGAAAAGAGATTTCTTAGTTTCTGGAAGGAGAGAATGGAGGAGCCATTGATAATTTGCTGAATGAATCTGATGCCTCTTTTTAACCAGGATTTGCAATACGATGCCCTGCTGTTAATAGTAATATTTTTATTGTGCCAAAGCAACAGGGAGAGGTTCTTAGAAGGGGTCTTGGTATGTGGAAAGAGAAATAGTTTTAGGGCAGAGATAGAGGCCTTAATGGAGTTAGCCAGTCCCATAGAAGAGTGGCTGAATACATAAATATGATCAGCTACATCATAGGGATGTGCCAGGGGTTTTTCTAAAACACAACAGGATGGAATGTCTGAGGAATCAGGGGAAGCAAACCAGCAGCAGGATTGTTTAAGAAGAAATGCTGAATGGTATAGTTTGAAGTCCGGGAACTTAACCCCTCCCATATCATATGGGGCGTTTAACTTGGCAATTGCAATTCTCTTACATTTACCATGGCCCCATAAGAAATTGAGAAGGATAGTGCAGATAGGCTTGAAAAATGAAAGGGACAATGTGACTGGAAGGAGTTGCAGGTAATATAAAACAATGGGGGACAGCATCAACTTAATGGTGTCAAGCCGACCCCACCAGCAGAGATATAGGGGTGACCACATTGAGGTTAATTTGCTGAGTCTATCTAACAATATTTGCATGTTAAGTTTGACAGTATATTGAGGAAGCAAAACGAATACGAAGATATTTAATTGATTCATTACACCATTTGAAACCAAAGACATCTAAGTTGTGCTTAATACAAAAGGAATTGAGGGGTAAAATATCAGATTTTTCTTTGTTGAATTTGTAGCCAGACACTAGGGAACATTTATGTAGTCTACTGAGCAGGTGAGGCAGGTGAAGTTTGGGATTTTTAATAAGGATAAGAAGCTTCAATTTTAATAGTCGAATTTCCACAGGGGATTCCAAGAATGTATCTCTCAGATCTGATGAGTTCTAGCAAGGGTTCAAGAGAGAGAATGTAAAGAATGGGGGAAAGGGGACAGCCTTGTCTAGTACCTATATATAAGGGGAAGAAGGATGAGGATTTACCATTTATAATAATAGATGATTTAGCACAAGAGTAGAAAAGCTTAAAAAGGGATATAAACTGCTCGCCACAACCGTGCCATTGGAGAGATTGAAACATGAAGTCCCAGTTGACCCAGTCGAAAGCTTTTTCCACGTCAAGCGCAACTGCAGCATAGCCCTGTCTATCTTTCTTGTCCTTAGAGATTACATGAAAGGCGTCAAATAATAATCTAGCATTTGCAGAGATGTTCCGCCCTTTCACATAACCAACTTGGTTGGATTTAATCAAAGCAGGAAGAGACAATTAAATTCTACTGGTGAGGATTTTAGCAAAGATCTGGCTTTCAACATAAATGAGGGAGATTGGTCTGTAGTTGCTCGGAAGTGTGGCATCTTAATCACCTTTGGGGAATAAGATGAGTATAGCCTCAGAGAAAGAACCTGAAGAGGATTTCTGGGAGATTAATTGGGAAAATAGCAGTTTAAGTTTAGGAGTAAGGGAATGGGAACAGGCTGTCAGAAGATTCAGTAAAAACACCATCGGGCCCAGGGGCCTTTCCTTTGCCCAGCCCCTTGATGGCAAGAGTGATTTTGTGAAGTAAAATATCACCTTCTAAATGGGACAGTTCAATTTGGGATAATAATGTCGATTGATCTTGCAGAAAAAGGAATTAATATTCTCAGGGGGGACAGAGGTTTCAGGAGTATATAAATCTGAATAAAATTGTTTGAACCAGTTTAATATATCATTAGGGTGATTAAAGGAGGTGCCCGATTTATCTTTAATGTGTGATATATATGCTCTTCTTTCCTAGTTTTGAGGTAAGATGCTAGTGACTTCCCTGCCTTGTTGGAAGTATGGTAAATCTTGGTTTTATATTTTAATAGAGTCCCAGCTGCTAATTCGGTGAGCTCATTATTAATTTGGAAAAGTAAGGCCATGACCAGACTGCGGTTTGTTGCACTGGAGTCTTGATAGTAATGTTTTTCAACATTGGACAGTTGGATATAAAGCTCATCAGGGTGTTTTCTTCACAGCTTCTTTTTTTTACCAGAGTAAGCCATGATATGACATCTTAGCGTGACCTTGAACGCATCCCAATTATTGACAGATGAGGTGTCACAGTTGAGGTTTTCAGCAAAGAATTGCTATAGGAATAATTGTACTGATTGAATAAACTGCTGGTCTTGCTACACATAGTTATTAAATTTCCATCTGGGCGACGGCTTTTTGATATTTTCAAAATTGAATGAAGTGCAAACAGGGGCATGGTCAGAAATAATAATATTAGAGATTGAAGAGGCAATGCTAGTGCCCGTAAGAGATTTGGAAGAGAACATGTAATCTAGGTGGGAGAGTGTGTCATGTGTGGGTGAGTGAAATGTGTAATCTAACTGCGTGGGATGGGAGAGCTTCCATGAAACAACTAGGCAAGTCTCAGCAAGAACATTTAAAAAGGATTTGTCGGTTTTAGAAGATTTGAACACACATTTTGATTTTTGATCTAGGAACAGGTCAAGGAACAGGTCAAGGACTTGATTAACATAGCCACACACAACGAGATTGGTTAAGTCATTTTTGAGAATCATTTATTTCAAGGAACCCCAAAAGCTAGGAACAGGTAAAGTAGGACCATAGATGTTCAGAATAGAAACATGAACTGGCCCAATCAAAAGCTTGATCCACACCCATTGGTGTCAGCATCTTGGTCCAGAATCTTAAGTGGTAATTTCTTGCTGAGGAGTATGGTGACTCCTTTTTCCTGCCCACCGCAGGACTTGCAATAACATCCTTGATCCAAATGGATTTGAGTTTTATTGCTTCGGCACATGATAGGTGGGTTTCTTGCATGCATGCCTGTGATGGCTTGAGTTTATTGAGGTGGGATATAATCTTGCACCTCTTTATTGGGTTATTGCAATGCTTAACGTTCCAGGTTACACATTTAAATACCATTGAAGCAATTAGGTAATTGCAGGGTTAGGATATAGACCTGTAATTAAAACAAAATGCTAGCAAACCAGAATTAAATGAGCCATGTCAGAACAATATGAATCAGTAAAGCATTGATATAATTGGGAGCTCCTATAATGGGTATGAGACATAAACGGAAAACACACAAGGATAAGGGGATGGAGAGGGGAAGTCTGATCAATGTCTGCCTATTTGGTGTCAAAAAGTGAGGAAAAAACATCAGATTCAGGAAGAAAAAAAAGAATAACTGCATATATGACTTGGGAACAAAAGGAAGATCAGACTGGGAAGTGGGAAAAGAAAGGATGAAATAGGTAAAAAGGGGGTAGGTGACACCTACCGAGCCATCAAAAGGAAAAAAAAAGATGACTCACAACAGGAGAGGAATGCCACGACAGCGTCCGACTCACCAATGTTATAGTATAAAGTTAGTAATGACATTGAGTGAAGCCTGAGGTGGGCAAAATTATGAATAAAAGCTTTCAGGTCGCAGGATCATCAAACATGGCAGTGCGTCCCTCGTGAGCGACTTTGAAGGAGCATGGGTGGTATAAACCATATCTAATATTGAGCTCCTTTAATGCAGGGCGGTAGGATGAGAATTATTTTCTGCGTAGAGCTGTACTTCTTGCCACATCCTGTGAAATATGACAATTTACTTCCATGCCAAGTGAGAGAGTTCTTCTCCTTGATTGTTGAGATAATTAGCTGGAGCTGAGTATACTCTAGCAAGTAGAATATAAGAGTTCGGGGAGGAGGGCGAGGGAATGCAAAGTTTCTTAAAGGACCAATACGATGAGCTTGTTGCATGGTCAATGAATTTTCCATAGGTATATGAAGTGTGGTAGGTAATAATTTCTGTATAAATGCAATGGGGTCCGATTCTTCACAACCTTCAGGCAGGCATGAGATACGTAGATTGTTGTGTCTGTTTCGATTTTCCAAATCCTCATTATGTCTCTGGAGGTCTTTAATAGTTTTTTCAAGCTGCGCCACCCTAGGGGAAACATCCTCCACAAGACCTACCTGTCGGGGGGGAAGTTCTGCCGGGGTCGGCCGGACCGTCCGCAGACCTCCAGGCAGGGAGGCCCCAACTCCTCCCGTGTGTATCCCAGATGAGATGAGATAGAGTATGAGACGCACACAAGGAGCAAGGTGACTCTGCTGTTTATTAGACAAACGGCAGGGATGGGTCAAGGAGCGTACGCGTTCGTCCTGACACACACACAATCGTGGGGCTCGCAGGCCCTTTTTACTGTATTATGACGCGCTACTTGCGTCACTTCAAAAAGTTAACAAAAAACCTATCGCCACTCTTAATTGGGCGTTCGAGTGGTAGGGTTAGTATAGTACACATATAGAGAAAGATATTAGTGGACAAGGTGTAGTCAGGTGGTATATCTGGGTTGTCCCTACAATTAGATACATGAGAATTGTTACATGAAGACTCCTGAGGATTGGCTAAATGTGCTGGCGTCAGTGATAAGAGCCCCATGTTCTGATTGGTGCGCCCGTGAGCTTCCCAGCCTGGGACCACCGTCGTTCCCAGCTCTCGGTGTACCTGTAAGTTGCAACAATGTTTCACTATGGGTACATGCAGACAATGTGAGGACTTATTCATAGCTAGACGGGGTACCGTTCCCACTGTTGCAGATGTCCATTGAGCCTTTCAAGTGTATCTGCCAGTGTCTCGTAGCGAGGGATCCAGACACCTCTGTTCTCCCGGGTTTGGCATCTCGTCAGGTTCGGCTTGGTCACGTGGGGAGGGACCGTGAAAGAGGCATAATTCTGCACAATTAATATTGTTTTTCTACTGCGCGTCTGGTTTTAATTTGTCGGTGTGACTTTAACGTTGGTGCGCGGAGTGCGAGGTTGCAACATCGTGCCTTTGATGATTTGCTCTTGGAACGTGGGTTTGCAACATTGCGACCTTGGCTGGTTGCTTCGCCGAGCTCATTCTGCAGGATCAGCAACTGACTCTTGCCTTGTTGATGTCCACGGGAGCTCTTGTTTGAGGCCTACTTGGGCCTGGTGCATAAGTTGTCCGTTTGATGCACAGGTGCTTTAGGTTATAGGAGCATATAATTCCATAACCAGTATTGTCTTCATTATATTTCTCATGGTGGTAACTGGTTTCAAAGAGAAGCGTGAGCAAGCTAGTAAAAAGTTCATGACGCGTCTTGCGTTTCTGCATTCTGAAAGCCTATATGAAAATAATAAAGATGCACATCCGTGAATATGCCTGTCGCCTACGTCATAGCACTGAGTATATTCTTCGTGTAGGTTGGTGTGGGAATGTCCAGTGTGTATATTTGTACCGATGTGCTTCCCGTTGTCTAGGTCGTCATGGCATCTCTAACGACGTGTAGATTTTAGTCTAGTTGATCCGTGCCGCAGGTGTCGGCATGGCCAGTGCGGGCTGCTGGACAAGCAGATGGACACATCCGTATGTTCCTGTACCAGGGTATCTGGTCGTCTGGTAAATGGACAAACTCTTCTCGTGGCGGGTGTTTGGGTCGTGACCCTCTAGGCCAAGCGCGAGAGGCGAAGGACGGGAGCCTGGTTTTCCATTCTCCCACTTCAGTCCCCCCTCTGGTCGACTTGTCGACCACAAACATATCCTTCTCGTTATCTCCTCTTACTCGCCATATCTTAGTTATTCCTCCGAGATGTCCATAGTGGTTTACATGATCTTCAAAGGACCAATACATATATTCACAGGTACCCCCAGGAGTACAGTATACCCATTTTCCTATGTAGCTCCTGGGGTTTCTTGGGTTCTCGGTCTTTACTGATGGTGGGTCTAGATGGTTGGTAATTATTTGGGTGCGCAACTTCTCCCTTTCCTGTATTATTACACCTGTATGCTGGCCGTCATCTGCTGGCATCAAGGGGTGCATTCCCACCATTTCCAGCAACTCGTCAGTAGTGCGTGCCTTTCGTGCCTTCCAAAATCTAATTATGATCAGGGTAGCTCCAGCCAATATAGTACAGCCCACTATTATTTTCAGTCCATCTGACAGCCAGGATGGCATCCACGACCATAATAGTGAAAACCAGCTCTTATCCTTGTTCACACCGTTGCTTTCATCCGTCATTTTGGAGTGCATCTGAGCTAATTGCGAAACTGCTTCTGTCAGTGTACCATTGTCAGCATCATTGGCAGGTATGAACGTGCAGCATGATTGTCCTATCTTTGCACAAACTCCTCCTTCCATAGCTGTGAGAAGGTCCAATACATATCTGTTCTGTAGTGCTACCATCCTTACAGCTCGCAGCTCCTCTTTTATTGCATTGAACCCATTTACTGTAGAATTGATGGTCATCATTAGTTCCCATCTAGTTATTTGGAGCCATTTTGCGTTTGCGTAAGCCTGTAATCCCGGGTGTATTATTGAGGAGAAGAACATTGCTGCTCTGCTGAATAGTCTGTGTTCTGGCGGTATTGATGTTAGCGTTGTTTCCGACCTTCCCCACAGGTAATTTCCTGTCAGCGGCTCTCCTTGTCTTTTTCTTCTATTTAGGACAGTGTCATTGCTGTTGGTCCTGTTCCCTTGCTCCTCCTGAAGTGGTGCAGATCTCTTTCTTCTCTTATCCCCTTCATTCATTCTAGGAAATTTCGCCACATCGACGTGCTTCTTAGGTACCACTAGTGATGGTACATTGACGTGTACCATTGTGCACACACCATTCCACAGGGGAGGCAGTGTATGGTATGCCTTTTCTCCACAGGCCCAATAATGGTCCATTATTACTGCTGTTCCCGCTCCCCCCTCAGGTAACTCCGTCACACTTGCGCAATTGGTGTTATATCCTACGTCCACCTCTCCTTTATGCTGGTAACATACCTTGGGCGCAGTCAACGGTAGTATCGTTATTGGGTCTTCATCTTCTTCTACCCACGTGAGCATTGGTACATACTTGATCCACGTCGTCCAACATCGGTGATTGTGTGTCTCGATGGTTGAGATAGTTTCTTTTGTTACCATGTTGCTGCCAATCACTCCTATCTCCCAGCTGTTATCCAGATACACCTTTCCTGTTATCGTCAGTAGCGGCCTCTCCCAGCATCCTTGTTTACCCGGAACTTCAGTGGCATACCAATCACATGGTAGATACTGCAGTGTTACTTTCTGTGTTTCTCCTTTTGCAGGGCCACTTGTTATATATTTGAATGCTTCAGCATGTAAACTGGTCTTGTGATAACTCAAGTAGGTCTTGAGGAAGTTGTTTTCATATGGGTATGAGTCTCGTGTTTTCCATGTCATGTGCACTACAGTTCCTTGGAATCTTCCTTTCGTCTGGAACAGTGCCAAGTATATTATGCACTGCGCTATCTTCTCATTTATTTCTGTGGCAACAAATGTTCGTGAAGCACTCATGGCGTATGGTATTAATGAGCAGACGTAGCAGCTATCCTCAGTTGTCTGCTTACCAATGCGGGTCATGTGTTGGTACCATATGTTGTTTGTGACGTGTGCTGAATCTTGTACATAATTATCAATACCTTTATTGTCTGAGTATGTGCTGCTTTTAACTCTATTTTTCTTGGGTGCAATGTTACTACTACCACCTGACGTAACACCTGTTGCAGCAAGGAACGGGGGTATATTAGGTTTGGGTGCAGCAACAAAATTGATAGCACAGCTATACTGCCATACAGAAGCAGCCAAAAATCCGGTGATCATCAAAATCCCTATTATTTTTATTACAATTGCTAATCTCACCGGCATTTTGCTCTTACCTTGCTGCAGTCCTGGCAGCTTATTCTTGCGACGTTAAAGTTGCCCGCCTAAAAATTCTCAGAAATGCTCGTTTTTAAATGTTAGTTTTGTTTTGTTTAAGCTCTCCCTATCAAATAGTCATTCAGTGCCCAGGCGAAGAGCTGCTCCCACGCTACTCTAAGTGATTGGTCTCTTAGGACCGGCATGTATGGGCGGAGGTGTGGCATGTAATATTCTATGGCCAGGAGGAAGGCTGTGTAGTAAACACGTACCCTTCTTCTTTTTAGGTATGTTGGCCTTTTTATTTCGTATACAAATTGGTGTGACAATTCTTCTGGGTAGTTATCGTCTGGGAGTACCATCTACGCCTGGACAGTGGACTTTGTTAGTTAGCTTTCTACTTAACAATACAATAATACGCAGTTCCTGTATGTGCGAGAGAAAAAAGAGAACATTCACGTGTTTACATGTGTATTTGTGCGAGAGAACATTCAGTTTAAGTTGCCTTTATATAGTAATACGCAGTTCCTGTATGTGTGAGAGAAAAAGAGAACATTCACGTGTTTACATGTGTATTTGTGCGGCCAGTGTCTTTCAGTTTAAGTTACAACTGTCCTTTGCAGTCAATGGGCGCTCAGATGGCGTAATTATTTTTACTCTTTGAACGTGTGACCATGGGGTGGGCAGTGTAGTGATCACCCCTTTCTTCGTCAGTTGTTGTCTCTGGGGTGGCTGGGTAGTGAGAAGGTAAGGCAACAATTGGGTCGTTGTCTGTGGTAGAACTTCCTTCCGCTGTCGGGGATGTTGTTGCTGTTGTTCCAATGGACCTGTCGTTGGCGCTGGGGCGGGTCTGCAGTTTGTATATCTTTACATCATGTAGATGGTTCCAGGCACGCTTGTCCTTTAGTTTTACTGCTCTTGTTGATACGTCTTCTACCAGATGTGGGCCGGTGAACCTTTTGTCGTTCCACCTTCTATTGAAATTGCGAAGTAGCACGTGGTCACCTTTGGCTAGTTTGCACAAGTTCTCTTTTTCTAATTCTGTACTTGCGCCTTCTTCTTTATCTCTGGTGGACCCGCCCCGCGTGCGCTCGAGCTGTTGAGACACAAACACAACACTAGTAATCAAAGACGACACATATTGATACATTTCATCACCTAGTACACTCGCTGAACTTTCGTGGTCAGTGAATGCCCTTGACGTTGGCGTTAGGGGAAGGCGCATTTGACGTCCAGTAACCACCTCGTGTGGGGTGAGGTGGTGGTCGGACCCTGGCCTGTTCCTCAGTTCGAACAATGCTAACGGAAGGCAATACAACCAACTTTTCTTTGTTGTTTGTTGTATCTTTGCAATTGCCTCCTTCAATAAGCCATTTAGGCGTTCACATACACCGTTAGCCTGTGGGTGATATGCACATGCAAATTTGTGCTTTATGCTCAGCAGGGCTGTGATATGTTGGAACATTTCGTTTGCGAAATGCGGGCCGTTGTCTGATCTTAATACCTCGCACACTCCCCACCTGGGAAAGACCTCCCTTACTATGAATTTGGCTGCTCTAAATGCATCTGGATGTGAACAGGGCCCTGCTTCAATCCACCTAGAAAATGGGCATACTACTACAATCATGTATCTATTACCTTGACATATGTTGATCATATCAACATAGTCAATGTGGAGGTGCCGAAAAGGTCCTTCTGGCCGGGGTATGGTACCTCTTATCACTTTTAGGGTATGACCGGCCGTAAACTGTTGGCATGTGAGACAATTGCTGATAAAATTTGACACATGAGAATTTAACTCGGGACAGAACCAATCATCTCTAATTCGTGCTGCAATTATTTCCTTGCCTGTATGGGCTGGGTGATGTAATTGGCTCAGGGCGGTATTTAAAAGTGCCAACGGTATTACAACTTTCCCAGTACCACTCTGGCGCCATAGTGCGTCGGTTGGTGACATTGTACATCCTCTTTTTACCCATATTTCCTTTTCGGCCATTGGTGCTGCTGCTTGTAATTCCATAATCTGTGTGGCTGGGAGTTGGGTATACCCTTCTCTTATTAACATCTCCCTAGCCATTCCCCTCCCTCTCCCTCTCTGTGAGTCTGTGGGGTTCCATATCTCACCAAAGTATGCAGCATATTTCGCATGTGCGTCTGCTGCTGCATTCCCTTTTGAGACGTGGTCTTCACCATTGGTGTGTGCGGTGCATTTTACTAGGGCTAGCTCTTGGGGGTCGTTTATTACTTCAATTAATTCAGCCAACAAGAGGGCATGTTGCACTGGAGTGCCATCAGCTCTCCTAAACCCTCTTCTCCTCCATTTTGATAGCCCTGAGTGGACAGTGGATGTAACATATGCACTGTCGGAATATATTGTTACACGTTTGTTAAAACTTTCTTTCAATGCCAATATTAGTGCAACTAGTTCAGCGGCTTGAGCAGAGTAATGCTGTGGTAACTGTACACATTTCATAGCCACACACACCGGAGCCTCCATCATTTTTACCACTGCTGCCCCAGTTCTCCGTATCCCATCTCCTTGATCAATAGTTGATGACCCATCAATAAACAAAAGCTCACCTCCCTCTAGTGCATTCTCTTCAACTTTTCTAGTACATGAATATATTTCATTTAGTTGGGTGCAGTCGTGGGCGTAATCTCCCTCCTCAATTATTTCTGCTAGAAATCTTGCAGGGTTAACAGTGCTACATCTAACAATCGCTAGTTCAGCCCTAGACAAAATGATCTCATAACCTGATGCCCTTTGTGTCGTTAGTGTGGACTTGGGTTTATTCAATATTGCAAATAGTGCATGTTCCACAAACAGTGTAGTTGGACACCCCATGGTTATTGCTGATGCCTTTTCTACTGCAAAAGCAGCTGCAGCGAGGCCTTGTTCGCAAGGGAAGTGGCCTAACATCACGGGGTCTAAGTGACCGCTATAAAATGCTACTGGTATATAGCCCATGCTTGTTTTTTGGGCCAATACTGCTTTCATTACTGCTGAGTCGCAATGTGAAAATATAAAAAAGCGTCGCTCATAGTCTGGGGATGCCAGTACTGGAGCTGTTGATATCGCGTCCTTCAATTCGTCAAATGCCTCCCTCATTTCCATAGTCCACCCCAACTTTTTCTCCCCTTTATTTGCTTCCTTCAAACCCTCAAGCAGGGGTCCTATGTATGAGCTGTAATCAAATACCCATGCTCTACAGTAGTTGCATAACCCCAGAAATTGCTGCAGTTCTCTCACAGTCTGTGGCATGGGAGTGCTTGAGATGGCCTGTGCTCTTTGTGGTGCAATCTTTCTTCCATGTTGGGATATCAGTTGGCCAATGTATAGTACCTGTTCCTGACAGTATTGTATTTTTTCCATGTCTACCTTATACCCCTTTTCTGCCAATATAGTCAACATTTTTAACGAGTCCTCTCTGCATTTACTTTCGTTTATACTGCAAATTATTATGTCATCCACATATTGTAACACTGTGCTTTCCACCTCAACGTTACCCAAATCCATCTTTATTACTCTATTGAAAATTGAGGGTGATTCACAATACCCCTGTGGTAACCTGGTATGTTTCCATTTTGTATTTCGGTAAGTGAAACTTGTTAAATCTTGTGAGTCGGGGTGTAATGGTATTGAGAAAAATGCATTTTTAAGGTCTATTACTGTAAATCGTGATGCTTCTGCTGGAATGCCACACAATATTGTGGCCGGGTTTGCTGTTACTGGATATTCTGCTTCCACTATGTTGTTCAAGGGCCTTAGGTCCTGTATGAAGCGCCAAGACCCCCCTTTAGCCTTGCGCACTGTGTACACAGCCGTGTTGCATGGTGATTCTGAGGGGACCAATATGCCATTGTTTATAAGGGCCGTTATAGTTTCATATATGCCCTCATCTGCCTCTTTTGACAATGGGTACTGTTTTACTCTTGGTAGTATTGCACCTTTTTTCAATTTTATCCGTACACCCCCTATGCTTTTAATGCATCCTACGTCATAAGGGCTAATGGTCCATAATGATTTGGGCACCTTTGACATATCCTCCTTAAAGAAAGGGACTGGGGTGCATGCAGGTGCCTCAAGTGCCATAGCAATTTTCTGCGCTATTTGTTTGTGAGCCACTCGTAACCATATTTGTACACTCATCATGAACACCATTTCCCCCTCCTCCTTTTCTTCTGAAAACAGTTCCTCATCTGACACCTGGGTCAACCTACATCCTTCTGCTAGTGCTATCACTGCCCTCCATGCTCTTCCTTCTTTGTCTTGGGCGTGCACAGCAATATACTCAGCTGTTGTAATAATGCTTTCAATGTCTATTGCAAACACCTTTCCTTCTTGTTCATTAACAGGTGTTTCTGGTCGGAACAGATAAGCTGCTGGCCTCCTCCATATTTTCCCTTCTATCCCTGGCATCCATGCAAATGCCATGTCTGTTCCATACTGGAATAGCTCGCCATCTACTGGTTCCGCCCTAATTGCTGTCTGCCCACAGTATGCTTGCATAATCTGTCGTGCTGCTAGCATGTTAATCCCTGGAGTAGAGCAAATTATACCATCCTCTGTAAAGGAGATTGTCATATTTAGCCTATTCATTATGTCCCTCCCCAGTATATTTACTGGTGAGGCACTATAATACAAAAGTGGAACTGACAGATCGTAATCTCCGATAGATAAGGGAACGTTATCAGTAAAAGGAACCAATCCTTTAGCCCCAGAAAATCCTTGGGTGTTCATGGCTTCGCCTGACATCTTAAATTTACCTTCCCTTATGCAAGACCGGGTTGCCCCGGTGTCAACAAGGAAAGATAACTTTTTGTCACCTATGGTTACCTCTATGCGTGGCTCCTCCGCACTATTAGGTGTTACTGACAGGATGGGACACACCAAGGCCGTCTGTGGGCTGTCCTATTGGGGGTACAATGATTGGCCATTTCCTGTGTAAGGGTTGTGTCCCAATACCGTCACCCTACCCAATTGCGTTTGTTCACTTTGGGGTTGTTGTGTTATCACTACTTGTTGTTGTGGCAGTGGCTGTCGTTGTGTTAATTGCTGTTGTTGCAGTGGCTGTTGTTGTGTTAATTGCTGTTGTTGTATGCCCTGCTGTTCTTGTGGTGGCCTAGGTTGTGCCTGCTCATTCCATGCTGGTGTTCCTGGCCTAACCCTACACGTGCGTGACATGTGTCCTAGTAGTCCACAACTCCAACACACGGGTGGTTCTCTGTTTTGCCATGGGAAGCTCCCTGTGTTGTCCTGGTATACCGGTTGCCCTGTGGGGTAGGAACTTCCAACTCCCCCCACCTGCTGTTGGGTATTATATCCGTATCCTCTCCCTCTCATAAATCCTCCTCTCCCCCTGTTATAACCATAATACCCAGCTCCTTGCATTGAGTACCCTCCTCCCACGTTTGGTGCGTGTAATTGTAGTGGCGGCACTTGCTGTATTATACTTTGTGGAGGTGCTATTGGAGCTGGATCTTGTGCAGCCACTACTTGTGTGGGGCTTTGGGCCATTGGTGTGGGCGCAGTTATTAGTGCCCCTTCCATTGTGTATTTAGTTAGTTTTTTCTGTACTAATTTGGCCTCTTCTGTTTTCCTGTCCTCTTCCTTTTGTTTCATTTTTCCTTGCCATATCCTGCAGTGATGTACTATTGTCAGCTGTATTTCAGGCCATGGTTTTGCTTCCATTACCACTACTTTCTTTAGTTGTTTCTGAACTCCTTCTGGGAGCCCTTCTACTAGTATATGATAAAATATGGCTGGTGTTTTATCCCATTGTTCTCTAGTTTCCATGCGCCACTTCTCTTGAATATCCTGGATATAATCAACAGGATCCTCATTCTCACGCATCTTACGGGAAGTAATTGCTCCTATGTCTGATGTGTCTGGGTACTGTACTCTCAGTGCCTGCCATAGCGCATGTCTGCAGTTTGCAAATGGCGCCCCATCATGCGATGTGTTCGTTATTGTTATCCCATGGAATCCCGCTCTCCTCCAGATGTCGTCCGCTCTATCCCCTAATATTGATATTAACAGGCCTTTCACATCTCCTACTGCTAGTTTCTGCCCTGCGGTGTGTTTTTCCATTTCATATATCCACTTACCCGCACCTCCACTTAGTGATGGTAGCCTACATTTTATATTTTCTTTATCCGTATGCTTCCATGGTACATACTGCGGTCTAACCCCTCCTCTTTCCAATAGTGGCATTAAGTTGTGTCTTGTGTCACCCTTTATGTTCCATAATATTGAGTCCTCACACCCCTCCTCTTCCCCCGTTTCCTTTACCACTTCAAATTCTTCCTTACTACCCCTCCTCCTACCTACCTCTCCGTCCCTTCCCCTTGTTTTGTCATCTCCTGTGTTTAATATGGGTATGTTTATTTGTCTGTCTTGCCTGCGGCTAGGGAGGTCTCTAAGCCGGCATGCATAGGGAGTCACTTCGTCCATGAAGGGCGCAAGCTTTATTGTGCGCAGCGTGCGTGTAGTGGTTGAGCATGTAGGGTGCGACGGGGGAGGGCGTGATGGAGATGGCGATGGTGTGGCTTCATGGGTTTGTTTTTCCACTAGTTGTTGCACCCTCTCCTCACTTTGTTCCAGCTCCTCCCTTCTCTTACGGATCCATGGCGAGTCTATGTTTGTTCTAGTGAGGTACAGCTTATCTAAGCTTTCCCTTTCACTCTTTCTTCCTACCCTCTCTACTCCTTCTTCCTCCTCACTGCAAAAATCAGTCATAAATGGTGTCCCCCACTCTGTTTTTTCCCTTTTACTGTTACTGTTTCTAAGTCTATTAGCTCCATTTCTCCTCTTCCTTTGTTACCAACTGTTCCCCCTGGTGTTGATGTTGTTGCTACTTCTCTACTTCTATATACATCCCCCCATTTTTCACTCTCCTTATTTCTCCCTCCTCTTTCCCCTTCACTCCTCTCCTCCATTTCCCTACTATTTTCCTCCCTTTTCCTTTTTAATTCCTCCATCACTTCGTTGCTCATCTGTTCCAATATTCTTTCATCTTCTTTCTTTCTTTCCCATTTCACCCTTTCTCTTTCTATTGCTTTCCCTTCTTCATATTTCTTAGCTGCCTCTGACACTACCCTCCTCCTCCATATTTCCAATTCTCTTTCCTTGTCTTCTTCTTCCTTCTTTTTTTCTCTCAACACTACTCTTGACACCCTTTCTGCTGCTGCTCTTACCCTTCCATCTTCTATCCTTTGCTCCTCATTTCGTTCCCTTAATTTGTCCAATTCGTCTTTACCCTCTTTCCTTTTCCTCACTCTCTCTTTTTCCCCCTTCTCAAGCTGTGTTAGTAATTCATTCTGCTCATCCCTTAGCTTTGCCAATTTTTCCTCCAAAATCTCTTCTCTTTGTCGTAGTAGCTCCTCCCCCTTCATCTCACTCTCCCTTGTACTATCCTCGCCTGTTCTCTTTACTGCCTCCCTTTCTTCTCCCGTTAGTGAACCCCGTAATTTTAATAATATCTGTGCAGCTACCCACTCATCATGTCCTATCTCTACAATCTGCTCTTCTCCAATCCTCCCCTCCTCCACTATCTTCCTGTGAGCCACATATGGTGGAGGGCTGTATGCCGGGTTCGAGTATCCTTCAGCCGCCCTTAACTGTCCTTCTATTTCTCCTAGTTCTCTTAAAGGGTACAACCCTTCTCCCTCTGTTTTCACTCCCGGTGTTATGGGTATCTCGTTGCTCGGTTCCTTTTTTATGTTTTCTAATTTATCAATCTTTTCTCCTCCCTCTCCTTCATTCTCCCCATTCTTTTTCCTTTCACACCCTTTTTCCCCATCCGTTCCCTCTTTCTTAATCTCCTTTACTTCCGGTGTTTCTCCCATAGAGAACATTCCATTTGGTCCTGGTCGGGATCCCTGGAACATCCTCCATAAGTTAAACACCTCCACATGGCTCGCCAACTTCTTCCCCTTGTATGTATTGTGCAGATGGTTTAGCAATGAATGTTGGGCATATGGATCGAAACTACCATTAGGCGGCCATGGTGTTAACATTTTGTTATCCGTCCCCTGGGTCCACTCTATGCTGTACTTAATTAATTTCTCTCTATGGGGTGGCAATGTGGTGCATATGTGTTGTAGTGGGGTAGTGAGGGTGTTCCCCCACCCTCCCAACCCTGTCCCATATGACATAGTGGTGCCCCACTTGTTACTCCTCCCTTCACTATCAGTTTGCAATTTACAACCTTATATTGTTTACCTGGCCCCGTAAGTGTGGGGACTTACGACAATCCTTAACAAATTATGCAATAATAATAATTAATAAAAAAAAAACAAAAACAAACAAAAAAGAGAAGTAATAAAACACAAATATATATATATATATATATATATATATATATATATGTATAATTTTGTATTGTACATTCCTTCCTCTACGGCCCCCTGCGGCCGAGGCGCACGCAGCCCCCTGTGGCTGCGTACCCTTTACGACGATCTTATACAGTCGTCCTTATTCCTCGTTCTCCTCCCCCTTTTACACTTGCCGTGGCCGGCGTTCTCCGTGCTCAGCCACGCCCCTCTCCCCTTCTCCTCTTCCGATCCACTCGTTTATCGTTTATCTTCGTATCCGCTCCCTCATCATTTTTCTCTTCCCCACCACTTTCAAAACTCAATGTTCCTTGTGCTCGTGATATCCTATAAAATCCCTACTGGTGACGTCACCGATGTCTTTACGCTACTAGTACATTCTCATTATTAATTTCAAAATACACTTGCAATTTACCCCCGGTAACCCTACAGCTGTCTTCCTGTCTCTCCTGGAACAAGGTAATCTCATCAATAATATAATCGGACTGCACACGCTGCGTCGCCTCGCGTGTGATACGCCCCTCAACAGGAGGGCTTAACCAGCCAATTATCTTCCGTATTAGGCAACTATGCAACTAGCTACCCCCTACAGGGAAACGTCATCTACCTATCGAGTTTCTTGCTCGACCAATAGGGAACCTCATCTACCTATCGAGTTTCTTGCTCGAACAATAGGGAACCTCATCTACCTATCGAGTTTCTTGCTCGAACAATAGGGAACCTCATCTACTCATTGATCAATAAATACCAAATCGTAGGAAACCACACACGCCCACCCCTATACGTTAGTCGCGATTTAGGCCAATCAGTGTCTACGAGCGGCCACACGTGATGTTTTCGTGCTCCGCCCCCCCTCTTTCGCATGACGTAACCGACTGCTCTCGCACTCCTTTCACTCCCTTTCATTCCATAGCCAACACTATATTGTCAAACCTTTGCCGCGCACCTGTGCAACACCTCCCTCCTCCCTTATTTAATTCCTCCCCCCTCCCTCACAATTTCGCATTGCTCGTTGTGTGTGTCATGCTCACCAAGTTCTCTCGATGCAGGGCCGCTCGACTGCGTGCACCCCTCCAAGCGGCTCGCCACCTCCCCTCGTCTGGACCACGTCTGGACACTCGCCAACCGCGGGCGGGATACTTCTCAACCGGCTCCCGAGGGCCAATATCCGGATTGCGCTGTCCGGTCTTCTCGCAGCTCCGCGATGGTCCTGTAGTCCTCAGAAGGGGGCAACGGCAGAGGGGGCCGCGCCGCCGGGCCTCCTCGCAACGGGAGTGCCTGGAAAAAGTAAAAATAAAAGTCGATCTTAAACAGATCTCAGCAGTGCCTCCAACTTGTCGGGGGGGAAGTTCTGCCGGGGTCGGCCGGACCGTCCGCAGACCTCCAGGCAGGGAGGCCCCAACTCCTCCCGTGTGTATCCCAGATGAGATGAGATAGAGTATGAGACGCACACAAGGAGCAAGGTGACTCTGCTGTTTATTAGACAAACGGCAGGGATGGGTCAAGGAGCGTACGCGTTCGTCCTGACACACACACAATCGTGGGGCTCGCAGGCCCTTTTTACTGTATTATGACGCGCTACTTGCGTCACTTCAAAAAGTTAACAAAAAACCTATCGCCACTCTTAATTGGGCGTTCGAGTGGTAGGGTTAGTATAGTACACATATAGAGAAAGATATTAGTGGACAAGGTGTAGTCAGGTGGTATATCTGGGTTGTCCCTACAATTAGATACATGAGAATTGTTACATGAAGACTCCTGAGGATTGGCTAAATGTGCTGGCGTCAGTGATAAGAGCCCCATGTTCTGATTGGTGCGCCCGTGAGCTTCCCAGCCTGGGACCACCGTCGTTCCCAGCTCTCGGTGTACCTGTAAGTTGCAACAATGTTTCACTATGGGTACATGCAGACAATGTGAGGACTTATTCATAGCTAGACGGGGTACCGTTCCCACTGTTGCAGATGTCCATTGAGCCTTTCAAGTGTATCTGCCAGTGTCTCGTAGCGAGGGATCCAGACGCCTCTGTTCTCCCAGGTTTGGCATCTCGTCAGGTTCGGCTTGGTCACGTGGGGAGGGACCGTGAAAGAGGCATAATTCTGCACAATTAATATTGTTTTTCTACTGCGCGTCTGGTTTTAATTTGTCGGTGTGACTTTAACGTTGGTGCGCGGAGTGCGAGATTGCAACATCGTGCCTTTGATGATTTGCTCTTGGAACGTGGGTTTGCTTCGCCGAGCTCATTCTGCAGGATCAGCAACTGACTCTTGCCTTGTTGATGTCCACGGGAGCTCTTGTTTGAGGCCTACTTGGGCCTGGTGCATAAGTTGTCCGTTTGATGCACAGGTGCTTTAGGTTATAGGAGCATATAATTCCATAACCAGTATTGTCTTCATTATATTTCTCATGGTGGTAACTGGTTTCAAAGAGAAGCGTGAGCAAGCTAGTAAAAAGTTCATGACGCGTCTTGCGTTTCTGCATTCTGAAAGCCTATATGAAAATAATAAAGATGCACGTCCGTGAATATACCTGTCGCCTACGTCATAGCACTGAGTATATTCTTCGTGTAGGTTGGTGTGGGAATGTCCAGTGTGTATATTTGTACCGATGTGCTTCCCGTTGTCTAGGTCGTCATGGCATCTCTAACGACGTGTAGATTTTAGTCTAGTTGATCCGTGCCGCAGGTGTCGGCATGGCCAGTGCGGGCTGCTGGACAAGCAGATGGACACATCCGTATGTTCCTGTACCAGGGTATCTGGTCGTCTGGTAAATGGACAAACTCTTCTCGTGGCGGGTGTTTGGGTCGTGACCCTCTAGGCCAAGCGCGAGAGGCGAAGGACGGGAGCCTGGTTTTCCATTCTCCCACTTCATACCCTTCTCTCCACTTCCTCCATTCTGTCTTCAAAGCACTTCCCTCTATCATCCAATTGTTGAAGTTTTTGATTAGATGATTCCAGTCCCATCCTGCATAACTGTGGATCTTCAATGGTGGCTGTCCGCTAGCAACCTTTCAGTGAGGATCTCCTTCCAGGAGCCCTGCCCACAAGCAACGTTTACTGTGGACTCCTTCATTCTGGGGTGGGGAGCGACGCTGCGTCAGCTCGAGGTGTACGATTTGGGGACGCCTCAGGACAGGCAGTTCCATATCAATTAGCTAGAGCTCCTGGCAGTGTTTCTGGCGCTCAAGGCTTTTTAACCCACTATCACCAACAGTGTGGTTCAAATTTGCATGGACAATTCCATGGCAATGTTCTACATCTAGACTGGATTATGAATTTTAGCATGTACCACACTTAGTTGGAATTCTTGATTTTAGTCTGCTTCGCATCTAGACAGGATTATGAATTTTAGCATGTACCACTCTTAGATGGAATTCTCAATTTTAGCTTGCGTCACATCTAGACAGGTTTATGAATTTTAGCATGTCGCACACTTAGATCGAATTCTTGAATTTAGTCTGCGCCGCATCTAGAGAGGATTATGAATGCTAGCATGTGCCACACTTAGATGAAACTGTGAATGATGGCAAGTGCAACGCCCAAATGGAATCATGATCACTAGCCTTCCTCACATCAGAAGGAATAGTGAATGATATCAAGCATCACACCTAGACACAATTGCAAGGACAGAAAGGCCAACTAACCAATCCACTAACCATCTAATCTCTCTGCATATACCACTCAAACTCTAACCAAACACAACCAAAACCCTAAAACGCAGCTATCCGCACAAACTTCACTACACTGCAACAACAAAACAAACCGCACATAGACTTGCTCAACAGCACACAACGACTACGGACCCGTAAAACACCCTAAGCCCAGCCAACAGACCCACTGGGCTGAGGCTGCCAACAGCAAATCACTGCTCTCTTGCACTTTTCCAGCTTGTTCCCACTAACTCACCCCCCACCCCTCCCTCTTTCAGAGCCGCCAGAGCGCCAAGGGATCACTCCGGTGGTGATAGTGCACGGTACAAATATCCTTTAACATTAACATTAACATTAGTGGTCTCGATTAAGGGCTTTCGTGCTCTAATTCCTTGTAGAATGGACTTGATAACTGGGTCCGCAGGGCTAAGCAGTGGTGGTGAGTCACTTTTTGGCATTTTCAGGTTATTTGAAGAAAGGTTAGTGTCTTTAATGACAGGTGTTGGTTTTTGACTGTTTTTGCCAGTTGTCATTTTGGCCAAAGGCACCAGATAGGAGATGCCAAGAATATAAACACCTAATAGGGGTGCAGCAGATGCAAATCGAGCCGTAGATCCAGAAAAGAGCTGTGTAATTAATGATGCTGAGGGTTGGGGCAAGGGCTGAGCAAAAACCATTATTTAGCCTCAGAGAGTTGTAAAAAGGGTTGGGATATACAAGTTCTGAGGTAATTCAGAAAGAGGGTTCAGACAAAATATTGAACATGGACCCAGATGACCATAAGTTGCTCGAATATCTTATATTTGTGCTGACTTTTCCTTAATTAAAATGTATCTTTCACTTTGTTTACCGTCAATCTTCTTTCCTTCTAGTCCTTTTCTTCTTCCTCTATCCCTCTTATTTATATAATTCCCCTTCAGTGCAACTATGTATTAGAAGAAATATAATTTTTATTCAAATATCAACACACCACTTTCCCCTCTGTTCGTACTATAATGCTGCCCAATTCACTTCTGTGCAGTGCAACAGAGTTTGAACTTTCCACAAAGATTTGTAAAGAAAACAATGCAAAGTTAAGAATAATCATGTAGTGAGAAAAACGTATCATGAAGGCAATGAAATGTAGCAGCCCTGAAGTATACGTATTCAACAGGTGGTGGCACTGTTGTTGAGAGGGAGCCGACAAGGCCCAAGCCGGCACACTTTAGTCTACAGAACGCCGGGTGTCTCCTCACGAAGGGTGGCCGCTGCCTGGAGCAGCAGGCACTTGAATAATGAAGTTTTGCACACTAGCCCACATGTAAATGGAGTTAGATCGGAAATTCAGATTAAATATGTGCAAGCGCAGCCACAACTCCAGAGCAGGAACATGACAACAAAAGAAATCGGGGAGTTAGAGAGACACCGTAATTATGACGAGATGAGTTGGAGCAGTGATTTTAGGCGGCCATCTTCCACTGGGCCAAATGGTGCAGTTAGCAAAGTTAGTACTTTTTTCAGAGGTGTACAGGAGTAGTGTGGGGCTCTTAGGAGGAGGCTGTAACTGCAGTTGAGTTGGCACAGGAACAGATGAGGATGAATTTAAATGTGTGATTGAGGCACGTTTTGTGAATTTTCATCCGATTGTTCATGGGAGAATAAACAGTGGAAGTGGTAAACTGTTCAGGCTGCTGTAATAGATGTGAGGAATTGCCATCTGTCAAGGGTCTGGAAGCCCTGGTTCAAACAAGCTCCATGCCAAGTACACTGATCTTCAGCACCTGCTCTACCAGTTGCACAGAGCAGGTTGATTTTCAGAACCTGCTCTACCAGTGGCACAGAGCAGATTCGGAGTCCACGGGTGCCAATTTGATAGTTGCAGTGAAAGCCAAGTCTCTGCGGCACAGGGGCTGCAAATAAGATATGAATTCCATAGCAAAGCTGTGATGATCAAAAATAGCCAATGCTGGTGGCAAGCTAAACTCTAATATAAGCAATTCTCAAGGCTGTTATGTTGCATGGCCCTACATGTACTCATTGCAGCCACATCCAACATGATATCATACATGTGCCAGCTTAGCTGTGGAAGGTGATGTGTATTCTGGACAGACAGACCTATCCTGACAATGTGACAAGACAGGATCCTGAATGGCCATGACTCCTCTTTGATCTGTTTGTGAGGGTTAGCAATGCCCGGCTCCAGATACAGTCACACAACAAGAGGATGTCCTGGGCCAGGCATCAAAGAAGCATATCCATCCAAAGGGATTGGCCTCAAACCAGTGTCCTGCATTTCTGAAGGCTCTTGATCCTAGTGAGAAGGGAAGACAATATGATTATTGTAGACAGGAGGGTTTTGTACATTTGGGGAACACTTCCACTATCTTATTTCTGTCTGCCCCTCTCTATCTCCTTCCTGCCCCCTTCACTTCTTCTAGAGCTAAGTACTTGGGGTGTGATGTCAAAAAGGCCAAAGTCAACTACTTTCAAGAACAGGGATTAGACCACTAAGGAAGGCTAGCTTTAGTCCAACCACCTGTCAACTTTTGCCATTAAAAAAGGGGTCTCACACCTCTTCTTTGAAAATTCTTTTGATCTTCAGCCCTTGAAGAAGATATTGGTGGACTGTGCTGGGACTGTGCTGGGAGAGCAGTTTGATTGAAAGTCAGCTAGTTGCGAGGTGAAGGCAAGTGTTTCAAGGCAGAGGAAAACACTTTCCCCATCCATCCTCAGTGACCATTGGGGGTGAACTCTGCTGCTGGATCAAGACCTGCATCTCTGCCCTCCACACTGTTGTCCAGCACCTCACAGTGCTGCAGGATCCTAGGTGTGTGCTGCCATGTTTGAGAGCCTGAGAAAAAAAAAACTAATCTCAGCCTTTGAGAAACTGGAGTGGGACTCACAGCTTTTGAAAACCAGAACATCCAAGATCCCTGTGTTTTCTACATTGACCTTCTGTGAGCCATGATTCAAGCATGTTCGGCAGCAGGACCCTTTGACACTGCCTTTTGTATGATATGCTATGATATCAAATTTATATTGCGCTCATACATAAGTGTTTCAGAGCGCAAAACAATTAACAATGGTGTTCATTGTTCTTCAAACAGCCTGTTCAACTCCATTCACTGCTGCTCCATGCCAGCTCAAGCATGTTGTTGCCTAGACTCAAAACAAAGAAGTATCGCTGTCAAACCTCGACCATCAAAGAAAATCTTTATGACTGTCCAATCCACACGGCTCGCGTAGACGCACTTTTAAGTTGCAGTGACATCTCATATGACCTTGATTCGATACCAGCTTGTGGCTGGATCACTGTGACTGCTTAATGCTTGAACTGAAATAAACACCCAAATGATGCAGAGAATCCTGGTTCAATGGTGGAAAACCATCAAGACATTTGCAACAGTATAACTGACAGATATCTGCCCCTGTGGTCCATCTTTGTGCCCTAGAGACTGGATAGGACCTTGTAATCCCTTTTGCAACCTCAAGAAAAATCCTTTTTGAACATTGTAGTCTTTTACTTGCCATTCCACTCCCTGTCTCATTACCCAGAGTACTGCATATATTCTATTTTTGCAAAGTCTGTGTTCCTTCTGCAGGGGCGGGATTTAGAATGTTTTCTAGTTAGTTATTATTGAACAGGGTGTGTTTGTTTAAAATATATATTTGTATAGAAGCTTGAATGGACATTCCTTTACTTCGGACTGTTATACTTCGCTGTTTGAGATGTTTCTGAACCACACCCCACTTCAGCCAATATCCTCTGCTCATATTATCACGAAAGGCGAAGGAAGTATATCTCTTAACTGTGCCTGTTTTACCTTCAGATCAGAAGTTGATTGATCAAAATAGGGGACCCTATTATGTGATCCATGGGGTATGAGGTGAGGTGATCATCTGGAAAAGATTAAAAGGGGTGGGTGATAGATGCCAGGAAACTGATTATTTTGTGTCTTGTGAAGAACATTTGAGTATCAATGGCAAATAGAAAACTGAGAAGATACGAGTGAGGAGGTGTGATGAGAGAAGACGAGAGAGCCGACTACTAATGCGTGTGGCTGATTCCATGAGAGGTTTCCTGAAGTAGTATGAGAGTTACACAAGATTGAGAACATATGGTCAATCACATCAGTAAGAAGTAGGGTCATGCACTTACTGTGGCAATATATTTCAGAACTGTTTAGGATGATTAATAAGTTACAACATAAACAATGTTCCATTCTTTAGTAGGTCTGCCTAGCATGCAATGCATTTACATTTGAGAGATCTCATTGCTTCTGGTTAAGACTATGTGAAAATGTCATGCTCTGATGAGTATCACTTGTAAAATCATGATAAGGTCCATATCGCTTCATTATCAAAAAGAAAGAAATGCTGAGGAAATTGAGTTCTTCTCCAAATGTCGGATGCTTGCATAATTAAGTGAAGCCTTCCAACAAATTTAATTAACACGCACAACTTCAGTTCTGGGAGATATTTTCAATCTTTTGACTCTTGTGGAATTATGTACTTTTCTATTTTTTCCATTTCAAAGAGATCACTATATAGATGACAATGAAAATGATATACTCATTTTAGGTATGAAGTAGTTGGCTATTCGTGATTTGTTTTTTTGCAGTTTTGAATGGTGCAATTGTCTGAAAGGGAATAAGAAAAAAAAAGAAAAACAATTCATAACCAACCACTAACATTTCTAATCTTTATGGCATCTCCTTATAAACTTTTTAAAATGTGTTGATATTTAGCGATAAGCAGGATACAAAGACATCCAAAAAATAAAAGTATAAAAAAGTGAGCACATTGCCACTTAAAGAAATATATTTTCATTAACATGTTATCATTATTGATAGATGCCTTGATCAAATACTGAAATGCAAACTAATAACCTATGCTAACGTTTGGGCATACACTAGTTAAAATCTATCCATAATCTGGCTTACTAAAAAAACATGAATGATGTTTGCATTAACAAAGAGTACATTTAAACGATACCTCTGTTTCAAAGTGCATTTATGTCAGTCTACAATCTTGCCAGGCAATCAACTAGCATATTTATAACAGACAGATTTTTTACAAAGAATACTAATAGCCTAAGGACCATTGGACATGAATTATTCTTTGGTATAGTTGGTCCAATTTCTGCCTAGCCGAACTTGCAAATTGAACCAAATCCCATTACAAGAATTCAGCTGACTTGAAAGATAACATCTGACTCCCCAACAGCCCAAAATATCACTCAAGCTTGCGTGCAAAGTTGAGCAGGCAGGTCGGACTGTCAATTAAAACTATTAAATCTCTCTGAGAGATTCAGGAGGCCAATGGTAGCCCAATAATTCTGTGATGATTTGGCAGACCTATTGCAATCTGATCACACTTTAAAATTCCAATAGGGAGTTTTCATTTGCTGTAAAAGTAGAACTTAATAGAGCAGACACATGATGTTTGGTTTAGAGGAGGCCCTTTTACATCCTTGCCCTCTCTTGAGAGACATCAATATGCAAGACATCAGAAATCAAGAAGAGAACTTGAATGTAAGAACGGTGTGCTCTCTGAGGCAAAAACATTATGCATCAGCGGAATGATCCTACTGGTCGTATTGTGCAGCAGTTTGACATATAGACCTGCTGTGATAACTAAAGTAAAAGAAAAAAAAAAACAGTGCCTCATTCTCTGCTATCCTGTGATTCTGGTGCTCCCCAGATCTCACAGGGACATTCTGAGGTCTAAAATAGGGTGGAGGTGTGGGAGGTCAAGTCATGCATTGGGAAATATCGGCTTGATAAACCCACTTTGTGATTCGTTATCTATGAACACAAACAGAGACTTTGTGCTGCAGACGACGGACAATTACGAGAAAGGGGGTAGTGGTTGCGGTGTGGGGGAACCAAACTGTGAATTTAAACATCTCTCTCCCACCCGATTATGATAACTTGAGTACAGTTCAATATGTAAAATACCAACTATCCAGGAAGCAATAGCTTCTAGTTTGTGTTAGATGTGGGCACATCATTAGAATATGATGTTAGGATTGAAGCCATGAAGGTTCATACATATATATTCAAGGAAAAAACTTTAGTTAAGGTGAGAACTTAATGCAACAAAACCCTAGAAATTAAAAGCCACCTTAACTTTGTGCCCCCTGTTGTGCCCACTGTTGCGCAGACTATGACAACAATAATAAATGTAAACTTCTTTTTTGTGGGTCTGGTGATTATTCACACCTATAGACTTCGGCACCCGCTGATTGGATGGTTTCATATAGACAGATTTAATGATTTGGCTGCGACAATAGATCCGAACATGCGACTGCACTGTCCATAGACACAGCTAGACAACTCAACAACAAATTAAGCCGCCTCTCTGAACCTCTCTACCATTTGTAATAGCTCTTCAAAGAGAGTGCTCCAGTGCTACCAGTGTTTGAATACTATGGCGGTTGCTAACAGCACCTTTAATGGATGGAGGTTTATTCTGCACAACCACTGCTTACAGCTACAATAAAGATATCAGACCACATGTAAGCAAAAAAAGACTGCAGCCCAATATGGTCCAGTCCATCTCATGCACTTTCCAATACATATCATCCACATCAATCCAGGAGATTTGCAACAATTACAACAGCCATGTCTTAGTGTTTTCTTGCACATGTTGGACATATTCAAATGTCCAACTGGTGATGGAAATATAAAAAAACAAAAATGACAACTCTAAAAAAGACAATGGGCCTCTTTACAGGTCCAGCGGTAACCCTGTTGGTGCTACTGGCGGGTTGCCACCAGACCCGTAATAATTTACCAGCGCCTGACTTCCATTTGCCACCGGCTCATTACAAGTCCGGCAGCCCGGGAAGTCAGGTACCGGTGAATTGTAAGTCCATATTCCCATTGAGTCCTATTGGACTCTATGGGAGTGGGGACGTGTACGCACCGGCACCATTGACAACGGTGCCAGTGCTTCTGTGAAGGGTTTGCCTACCATGACCACTTTGCCCGGCAGGGTCAGACCTGTCGGGCACAGCGGTCAAAGCAGGAAATCACGTGGTCTGCTGGTCCGGAAACAAGGGTGCTGGTGAGCATACCGGAACCCTTGTTTCTGGACCAGCAACATTGTAATAAGGCCCAATGTAGCCTCCTCTTTGAACCTCTCTAGCATTTCTTATGACTCTTCACATGGAGGGTTCCAGTGTTGTCAGTATTTGAAGTTTCTGGCTGTTTCTAGCAGCACCTTCAATGGGTGCAGGTTGATAATGCACAACCACCAGTCACAGCTACAGGAAGATATAAGACTATGGGCCTCATCACGAGTTGGGTGGTAATGCCGGCGCTATTAGCGCCGGTGCTAATAGCCCTACCGCCAAACCCCCGGCGCTATTAGCGCCAGATCACGGGTTTGGCGGAAGGGTTATTGCCCATTCCCCATTGGGCCCATTCAGGATTTCCTCATTCCCCATTGGGCCCAATGGGAAATATGTGCAGTATTACCACCGGCAGATTTCCCGCCGGCAGTAATCGCGCCGAAAATCAGCAATTTTGCCGCAGATTTCCTCCCAGTTTAGAGCTGGGGGAAATCCGCCAAAGCCATGATCTGGCGACCCCTTAAATGCGGCGTAATAGTGCTACCGCCGCATTTAAGGGTTACCACCAGACTTGTGATGAGGCCCTATGTATAAGCCGACAAATGCTGCAGCCTAGTATGGGCCAGACCATTTCATGCAATTTCCAATACACATCATCCCAAGAGAATCACAACAAATGCTATATCATAATTAATGTTCCCAAGCTAGATCCCATATCTTTTTTCAGTTCTGAAATGCTGGTGTGCCATTAACTGAATAAATACACTATTTATAACCTGGGATGACGTGAATGAAATTCTCCAACAGATGCATTGCATCAGAAAGAAAAGATCCTGCGAAGGCCTCTTGCTCATCCAAATGATACTTCTGAAGACAGGAGCAACACATCTGTAGACCCTTCATAAAAAGCCTCCTTTCTAAAGGTCTCAACCATTTCTAATAACTCTTAACATAGAGTGTTCCAGTGCTACCTGTGTTTGAAGACTCTGGGGGTCATTACGAGTTTGGAGGCAGCCATGGTGCTACTAGCACCATGGCTGCCTCCAAAGTCGAGTCTGGGTCCGGGTTCCTTGAATGAGAAATTACCGGGCCATTCCAACCTTGGAGGACCCGGTAATTCCTCATTCAAAATTCAAAATACCTATCCCCATAGGGCTCAATGGGAATGGGGAGGAAGATAATAACAGGCCCGTTAATTACGGGCCCGTTATTAGCTCCCTGGTCTTTTAGCGGCTCCCGCTAAGGGACCTTGTAATGCAGTGGTAAGGGGTTAACGGCACCGGCATCCTTACCGGCGCCATTAAACCCTCACTGCTGCACTCGTAATGAGGCCCCCTGTCTGTTCCTAGCACCAACTTTAATGAGTGGAGGTTTATTATGCACAACTACCGTTCATAGCTGCATCGCTCATAGCTACAATGAAGATATAAAACCACATATAAACCCCAAAAAAACTACAGCCCAGTATGATCCCAGAAAAGACCCTGGGAAGGCCTCTCGCTCATTCAATTGCTACTACTGGAGATAGGAGGACCATATGTATACACTTCATGAAAAGCCTCCTCTCTGAACCTCTCCAGCATTTCTAATAACTCCTCAAAAAGAGTGTTCCGGTGCTGCAGGTGTTTAAACTCTAGCTGTTGCTGGCAGCACCTTTAATGGATGGAGGGTGATTCTTCACAACCACCACTCATAGATGCAATAAAGATATAACACTAGATATTAGCGAAAACAGGCTGCAGCCCACTATGGCCAAGACCATCTCTTCCAATTTCCAATACACATCATCCACATCATCCCAGGAGACTTGCACCAGATCATTTATCATAAATCATGTTTGCAATTTTTGTGACGGAATATTAAAAAAGCCACATCTTCCTGTTTTCTTACTCAATATGATTTTCACTGTCCATAATTTCTCTTACATTTTCAATATCCTTTTTAATTGATTGTACTTCTTTTTCAATATTAATAGTCATTTTAATTGTTTTAATTATTTCAGGATTAGTTTTGTGAGTAGTTGTCGTAGTGCTTCTTCTTTGATTCTTTGTCATACTACAATAACTTCTTCATCTGTTTTAAAATATTTCAAGATATAGTACACTTAAAAAATAATCATGTTGGTTGTATAAACAATTTATAGTAGACAGACGATCTATATGTGTTTGGTAACTAATATTTCTTCCTCAAAATATTATTGTTAGTCTCACTTACAAAATGCTGCATGTGTTGTATTGTCTGTTTTTTGTTCAACAACTTCTTTTGTATTTATTTATTTATTCTGTAGGATAATTGTCCTCCATCATTGCATGTTGTTTTCTGCTTTACTGTACTAGATAGAAATACAGCTTGTCACTTCAAATATTGGAATAAGAAATAGAAATAGAAAAATAGTACATGAGAGCAGACAATCGAATATTCAAATTAACTTTCTAATTCATTGTTCATTGTCTATGTCATGTGCAGCTACCAATAGCATGTCAAGTATAACAGAAGCTGTTACATTTTTTAACCTTTCAGAGAATGTATTTTTTGGATGATGTTTATATATGCCAATAAAACTGCACATTATATTATATCATTCTATTAAGACATTTTCTACATAGTGCATATTTATTACATGAGATTGACGAGAAATTTTAGGAGATTGTGCTATATTTAGGGTACATTTATTCTTGGATTAAATATTTCAAGCATATAACCCATTTTTAAAAGACGATTTTTATTGTTCAGAACTCTTAGGGCCTGATTCATGGAACAAATGTGCACCGAAAATCGTGGCTCAAGCTGGCGCAAGCGTGAAAAAGCAAGTGCACGCGTGTGCGATTCATGGAAGGGCCTGTGCATGTTTTCCTGGGGATGTGCGCCAAATCCGTGCGTGGTGCACACGGGTGCACACGTCATTGCAACATCCAGAACGCCATGCGGTAGGCACACAGCAAAAGCACACAATGTTAGCGTACACACCAAAAAGGGGGCGGAACACGGGGCAGAACGCGCAGAATGGGGAACAACACGTGAAAATAAGGGCCTAACTGGGGATGTACTGCTGGGAAGTACATGGAACGCCCACACGCATGAAAACCACATGTATTCATGGAATCGAATAAGGGAAACCCGCGCACGGCCAACAAAGACACACACAGGCCTAAACACGTCTGCCACACGAAGGCAGGCGGTAGCGTCCCTTCGCATTACAAAAGTGTGCGCAAACAACAAACACGTATATACAGCTATGATGAATGTCCCATTCTGTGGCCCCCTAGGAGAAATAACATGTCACGCAATGCTCAGACATCCCAAAAAGAGCAAGAAAAAGAGATAAGCAACCCCTGCAGCCCACGTGCATGTAAAAAAACACATGCAGTACGATATGGCAGCCAGGAACACAAAAAACACCCACGTGATCAACACGCATGCTAGTATGCCCGGAAAAAAAGGGGTACGCGACTTACAGGGACACCCGCATTATTAAAGATAGCATGTGCGACTCACCGTCTGCCTTGCGTGTAGAAGAAGAAGGCATAGCCAACACCCACACCAAAAGAAGAAGTACGCACTGTAGCCACTGTGAAGTAATCACTTGTGAACCCAAATGCGTGGAAAACATACGCACTGCTATCCACGAAAAGCACGTATAGAGCAATGTAAACCCACGTGGGACCTTCAACCCATGCTGGGGAAACACCTGTGCACACGTTATGTCACATACGCGCTTATGCGCTAAGAGCCTTTCCTCGATTTACACACTGATGTGCAGTTTTTTCACGTGCCAAAACACTCCGTATCAAGCTGGCCACGCTACAACACACAGAAGACCATGCTCCTGCCCAGAAGGCCATTTTCCTGACCCCCAGAGCCCCATACCCACTCCCACCTGCCATCTGATGCTGCCTGCCTGCCTGCTGGCCACGTGCCCTGCTATTTGGTGCCTGCACATCAGCCATTTGCAGGGGTCCAGTTGCTGTGACCACCCCTGCTGGAACAGTAGACTCCCGACTGAAGTTCCATCTCTCCACAGCTCAGCACCAGGACCCAGTTGCCCACCCACACCTGCCTCGGGGGTTGCCATGTCGGGGGAAACACCATCAGAGACCACAGGCAACCCCCAGCCAGAGAGGCAGAGGGCTACCAGCTTCAGTGCCACAGAAGTTGGTATCCTGGTGGAGCAAGTCCTGGTACATTATGATGCCCTCTTCGGAAGACCACACGCCGACAATGAAGGACGGAAGAGGATCTGGAAGGACATCATGGCTGCCATCAATGTGGAGGGGGTGGCAGCCCACGACATACAACACATCCGGAAGCGCTGGGAGGACTTCAGGTCCAGGACCCTCAGCAAGGCCCGGCACCTCTTGGAGGCAGCACATGCAGAGGGGTGCCCGGTCTGCCTTACCAACAACCAGATGAGGGTCCTGGAACGTAAAGGCCCAGCGCTCCACCTCCAGGTCCTTCAGAGGCAGACCCTTCTGGAGTCAAGCGGTAAGTGTCCATGCGTACTGATTGGACGCAGTGCATGTTGAGGTGTGCCAGGAGTGTGCAGCTTGGACATATGTCTTGAAAGACCCATATATGGATGTGTATGTACAGGGACATGAGCCTGCCGCATGTGAGTCCAGTCATGTGTGAGGCACATCAAGGGTGTATGTGTTCAAATGGATGATGCCCAAATGCATGTGGGGATGCACACATGTTTAAATTTCTGTGTATGTACTATAGCATGGATGCTGGTTCCACCCTCATGTGCGTGCACGGTGTACATGTGCGTGTCTGTGTATTTGACATGTGTTGGACTGTGATACACCATAGATGCATGTGACACCAACATGTAGGAGGCTGATTGTCAGATGTGACATAGTTGCCGATGATTTCACTGTGACAGTTGGTGGAGATGTACAAATGCATGTATGTCTGGTGGCGTGTGTGCATGTGTTCGGCACTCCCTGTGTTGCATGTGACGTGAGGCTAACCTTCAAATGCTCATGCTGTAGTATGTGTATGGATGGTGCTGCCGGCTGCAACATTCCTGTTAATTTGCGCATGTGTGTGGGTTCAAATTATATGTGTGTTGGGGAGTGTGATGCCATCTGTGAAGTTTGACACTGCCACTCATGTGCAACTGTCATGGGTATATCAGACCATTGTGCAGTGCCCTGATGCCTGTGTTATGTCTCTCCCTGTCTGCAGGGTCAACTGATGAAGAGGGTGGAGATGGTGCTGTGGAACACAGCGGCCGGGATCCCACCGCCAGCCGGAGACGCAAGGCCCAGCTCCCCTCCCAGGTTGTCATCTCTTCGGGGAGTGAGGAGTCTGGTGCCGCGACCGCGACTGCAGCTGCCGAGGGTAGGTCCAAGAGGCAGAGGTCAGAGGTGGACTCCTTGGCAGCAGAAGGGGCAGCTGAGACCCCACAGGGGCCTATAGAGGAAGATGGCACAGAGTCATCCAGGTTGGTGGGAGTTTCGGTTGAGGAGGAGGCCGTGAAAGACCCACACACGGGGCTTGGAGGGGGGATTCCACTGGTGCTAGTGGTGCAGTTGAGGGGCAGGGACAGGAGGCAGCACAGGCCCATGTAGGGGATTTGTGCAATGTTTTTGGCACACAGGGCGGGATTGGGGGCGTTACTGGTGCTGCTGCAGGGTCGCTGCGCCACTCTGCGCCACGGCTGGTCATGGAAGTTGAAATCCATGAATACGCTGTGTGTTGAAATGGGTTTTGGCGCACGCGCACTCTGTGCGCCAGCCGCGTGTGCCACTTGTGCACCGAATTCTATGAATTAGCCCCTTCGACATTGCCAGACAGAAAAACTGGAACATCTGAAGTAGACAATATTGTCAAAGTCAATGGATCATTAACTATTGGTGCCATCGCACTGGTGGATTCACCTACTCGAAATGCAGCCGATTTCCAGACACATAACACATGAGCCCCAAGCATTTTTTATGTTGTGGTTCTCATGCATTTTTCAATACACATCATCTACATCATCTCAGCAAACTTCACCACATAATTGTCCATAATTAATGTTCCCAAGCTTTAAAACAGAACATTAGAAGGGCCACTCTTCACATATGTGAAATACCTATGAAGCTCATTTAAGAAACATTTATTCCAACACATACTTATGCCTGTTGTTACCAGCAGTGCATGCTGGGGATGGAAATCATCATTCAATTGTCTATGGCATAAGGCTTCTCCATGACCCCAGCCCAACCAAACAAATCTTATTATTCACTGCAACTACCCTGCATCCTAGTTCAGTGTCCACTATGTCATAATAATGTAGCCAATGGCCACTGCTCATGGCTGACAGTCATGGCATGCCTCCAAATCCATGGAACATAGGCACCAGCCATGCCACATTCCCCAATAATGCAGAGTACACAGTTGCATTTGCCGAGTTCCATTCCCACTACCCAAATGTATATCACTAGTTTTTTTACTTATATTCTTACACTTTGGAAAATTAAACCACAACATATATTAAACCACAACATATATTTCCCCAAAAATGCCTGCAGTTCCTTGCGAATGCTCATCGCACAAGTGTGTTGTTATCTAGTCCACCAATTCGGGCTGTAACCACAAGCAAAATATATTTTGCCATTCAAACCTACCGCTTCGGCCATGCCGCATGCCCTAATAACCAAATTACAGAACAAATTTCTCCTTGCTGACAGCCAGGCCCATTGTCCAGTCACCAAAGTTATATCACTGTGCTGTGTGCTTACTATTTATACTTTATATTAAAAAATTAAAAAAAGAACACAGGACATATTTGCAAAACCATGCTTTCCAGTTCCTGCTGACCCTCTTCGTGTATATTTGCTGCAATCCCATCAAGCCCTTCAACCTGTACCCACAAGCCCATTTTCCCTTTCAAACCTATCCCAGTTTCAGAAAAACGTACCACATAGCCGCTCCCTGGTGCACATGGCTACTTTAACCCCATTGCTCGCCCCTCGTGGTCATGGCCATTAGCCTGATTGTCTGGCTCATGACCTTGTGCCATGACATGGACAATCTGGCCACTGCCCATGGCCACATCCTATACCTCAGTCACGAAAGGCATATCACTATTTTTTGTACCTACATTATAACACTTGTCAAAAACAAAACACGGTCACAATGGCAAAACCAGGCTTTCAGGTGCCAATGCTCCTTACACGACTTTGCCGTAAATCCACCCATTCTTTATTTTTTCAAAAGTGTAAAAATGTACGTATATATAATAATCATATAACTTAGCTCCCACTTGATAAAATCCATTCAGACTTTGCACAAACATTCAAGGTTGGGTCTATAATCTTTCTGAAAACTGTTGGCCAGATGTGTCAAACAGCAACAAAGTTATAGATCATCTAAACATGTTGAGACCCCTTCTAATGTTTCCCCCTGTTGACAAAGTCCCAACAAACTTTGCAACAGCAAGGATATCTAAATCTAATATCGTTTTGCAAACCTTTATGCAGATTCATCAAATGGCACCACATTTATAAATCTTTACCATATTTTGGGACCCCCCTCTAATTCTGTTCCCTCTTGACAAAACAGCAGCACACTTTGCAAAACCATTTAGTCTAGAATGACATTCCAGAAATTCATGCAGTTTCATTGAGTGGTGCCAAAGTTGTAAGACATCCAAAAATGTATTTTCACCAACCCTGTAATACACAAATAAGCATAGATGTCACTGAACATCTAAGATGTTTGTGGCTATCACAGGACTATCCGGAACTGTGTGCCCAGTAAACTGCCATTGACAGCTGCTGGTATTTCTGTAGCAAATAACAGCACAGTAAATAGAGCATTAAAACAAAATCAGTGTTTCCTATTTTAACTGTTGCACATGTAAACTTCAAATAAACCATCCCAACATTTTACAACCTCTAATTTGTGTACAAAAATATCATTCCTAAACACATACTGCATTTGCATGTATTGGGGCAATTTGCACTGCAAACCACATTCCATTCCTTTTTTTTTTTTTACATAATATGCGTTTGCATAACAATAAACCCAAAGCCAAGGGGACGTTTTTGTGTCAGATACTGCCCCAAAATCTTTATTAAAGTCCTCACAGTAGTCAAAAGCTATAACTATGGGCACACTAAATATCACACCACTCCAGCAAAAAAACACTTCTTTTTAAAACAAACACATATTTATATCACCCCAAACACACAACATAACTGATTAAAACAGCCTTATAGATAACATCACATTTCTACTGCTCTGTTATAAATCTTTTATTTTGAAAACAACAAGCATAATTCATGATATATCATTCACCTCACTAAAATTCAACTTATTTCCTAATAAACAACTTTCAATTATAGTTTCATCCCATTTTCTACATATACAGCAGCACCACTTCATTGTTAACAAATACAGAAAAAAAAACACTGTGTCCCATTATCAACATATTATCAAATCAAACTTTCAACAAAGCAATGACCAACAACTGATTAATGGCAATCATATTTTATCACAGGTACCATGAACTGCACAGTGTGAGTTCTGCAGTCAAAATGAGAAAAGTAGACAAAATGGGGAGTTCCATACTTTCCAAAAACAAAACCACAAAAAGAGGACTATATTGTAAGAAAACAAATAAAAAGGCCATTGTATTCACTGCAACCTATCAAAATGAAGTACGCATTAACAACTTTAACACTACCCAATTAGAAACACCAAAACACATACAAACTTTGCCCAGCATCAAAGGTATCTGTGGATATTCAACGTGGCTACAAAGCTTACTTGTACCCTTGGGTACACGTACATTTTTCAGCAAGCCCCAAATCAGACTAAATTGGCCTTGAAAACTTCAAATCAAATAAGTGAATAAGCACGTACATAAAATAACACACACAAATCAAATCTGCACTGTTTCATCCGCATAAAACTATCATTATTGAACTGAAGATATATATTTAGACAAGACTTTAAATATACCCACGGTTCCAGCTGCAAGAAATGAAACGCAGAATAATATTGACGTGCCTACGCACATGCCTTTTATAGACACAGCTATACGAGAGCCATCTTAGATGTTTGTTGATAAGTACGACTATTCACAAAACGTACAAATTTAAGATTGAATTTCCACTCCACCAAACTCCAAAAACGTTCACCAACATGCCTACCAGCCCCCCTCCATTCCTCATAATCCTACTCCACTCCCCTAGTCTCTTACAATCCCCCACTCAATTCATATATGATGCCACCCCACCAAAAACCTTGGAGAGCTGTGGCTACCACACCTCCGCAAATACACTGCCCGAATTTAGCCATGGCTGCAGAAGGGGTGAGGGGTATCTACCCATGAATAGCAATGCTGCACTCTGGATGGCTACTATTTAGCCACGAATAATATCAAGAGCACCATGAACCAATTATACAAACTACTATAAATTCAAACTAGGTATCATTCTCCTGGAAGCAGAGAAAGACTGCATATATCATGGCTGGTTTGAAAACTGTGTGTCTGATTGGAGACAAGTGGCCGTTTTGGTTGCTGTCTTTTTTTGAGAAACTTGCAGGGTAATTCATAGAATTCGGCACACAAGTGGCGCACGCGGCTGGCGCACACTGTGCGAGTGCGGCAGTCTGCGCCAGCCGCGTGCGCCAAAACCCATGTCAGCGCACAGCGTATTCATGGATTCTAACATCCAAAACCAGCCGTGGTGCAGAGTGCCGCAGTGACCCTGCAGCAGCACCAGTTACGCCCCCAACCCCGCCCCATATACCATGAACAGCGCACAAATCCAGTACATGGCGCAAAGGCCAGTGGACCAGCATACAGCACCCCAACCATGAAAATGCGTGTAAAACACCCTGCGCAACCCCTCAGAATACAAGTCCCCCTCTCGCACTAGCGAAATAGCGTGTAAAACTCTCCATGCACCCCTCAGAATACACATACCCCCCTCGCGCTAACGAAATCGCGTGTAAAACTCCACCCTGTGGTGTGGGCAGCCAGTGGGACATGCATTGGGGTGATGGGATGCCTGTGGAGAATGTTAAGGGAGGATGGGGTACGTGTATTCTGAGGGGTGTGCGGGGAGTTCCACACGCAATTTCGCTGTCTGAGCGGGGTACGTGTATTCTGAGGGGTGCGCGGGGAGTATCACAGACGATTTCGCTTGGAGATCGGGGTACGTGTATTCTGAGGGTTACACAGGGATTTTCACATGCAATTTAGCTTGGAGAGCGGGGTACGTGTATTCTGAGGGTTGCGCAGTGAGTATCACACGCAATTTCGCTTGGAGATCGGGGTACGTGTATTTTGAGGGGTGCGCAGGGATTTTCACATGCGATTTCGCTTGGAGGGCGGGGTATGTGTATTCTGAGGGTTACGAGGGGAGTTTCACACGCAATTTCCTTTGGAGATCGGGCTACGTGTATTTTGAGGGGTGCGCAGGGATTTCCACAAGCAATTTCGCTTGGAGAGCGGGGTACGTGTAATCTGAGGGGTGCGCAGGGAGTTTCACACGCAAATTCACTGGCTGAGCGGGGTACGCGTATTCTGAGGGGTGCATGGGGAGTTTCACATGCGATTTCGCTTGGAGAGCGGGGTACGTGTATTCTGAGGGGTGCACGGAGAGTACCTCACGCAAATTGGCAGTGTGGGTCCTCCCAGGTGTGCCCTCTACCCCCTCCCCAGGCCCTGCAGGCAGGCCACACCACAGGGGACTACCCTGCACCCCTGGCCATGTCCCACAGGCAGCCCATTCACCCTGGCCATGACCCACAGGAAGCCCATCCAGCCTGGGCATGCCCCCCAGTCAGCCCACATGTCACCATGCACTAGTGAGCACTGACACATGTCCCCCTGCACCCCCACCCACCCAGCATTGACAGGCAGGCCATGACTCATGTCCCCCTGCACCGCCACCCACCCAGCATTGATGGGCAGGCCCCGACTCATGTCCCCCTGCACCCCTACCCACCCAGCATTGACGAGCAGGCCCCGACTCATGTCCCCCTGCACCCACCCAGCATTGACGGGCACCTTCCATCAGTCCCCGACTCATGTCCCCCTGCATCCCCATCCACCCAGCATTGACAGGCAATTGCCAGCAGGCCCCGACTCATGTCCCCGCAACACATCATCAAGATCCACAATCATGGGCCTCATGTCCACCAAAATCCCACTGCACGCCACCCCACTCTGAAGACCCAATCAAGTATTCCATCCACCCCACATAGAAATGCCAATTACATGACACAACCCAAATGTCAAGTATGCACATCAACACATGTCCGTCACACACACACAATGGGTTCCAGTGATTGCGAAAACCCACATTGTGACATGCATGAAACCAATGAGAGAATACCACACATCGAAGTAATAAACCAAAATGTATTATACATAAAATGAAGGTAATGAAATGAAAACATAACAAATTTTAAACAAGAAATCAAATGCAGCATGTCCCAAACCGAAAAAAATAAATGAAGTCTCAATCCAAAATAATCCAAATGAAATTTTGTCCAAAGTCTCCGGCCACCAAAGCAAATCCAAAGGAAACAAAATAGTAAAATGCATTGCTCCATGGTGAGAAAAAAATAAAAAATAAGATAAATCCACTGTTCAACTATGTACAACTAAGAAATCCAGGGTCCATGAGCCCAACAAATGAAATGAAACCTATAAAAAAAGAATACCTAATAAATAACTATATTCAAAAAGGTGGTGCATAGTCCAAGCGCCCCAAATCAATGCAAAACAAAAATGAAACCTAAAACTACAAACTATATACAATGGTGGCCGGCAAGTCCTACGGCTCACTTTTCGATTTCCCAGGCCAGGGCATCATCGAACTCCTGGTCTATGTCCTGGAGGCGGGCCTATTCCATGGCCCAGAGGTTTCGCAGGGACGATGCCATGTTCACTCCCAACTCCCTGCGAATTGCCTCGAGGCACTCGGCCCGCTTCAGGTTTTCGAGACATTCGAAATGACATGCACTGTCCTCACGAGAACCCTGCACGTCATCCCAAATGTCACGAACACGCAACGCCACCTCACCCAGGACATGCTCAAGCCGGTCCCGGATTGTCACGTCAGCAGGGAGAGGAAGGACAGTTGTTTTGTGGCTATCGCCTCCCTGAAAACGGGTCTGGACGAAGGCATCCCTGCTGGTGCGGGATGATGCAGTCACAGGATCGAGGACAGGATTACACACAGGCACCTCCGCGGCAGCCTGTGCTGCCTCTTGTCCCTGGCCCTGGACTGCGCCACTGGCACCAGTGGAATCCCCTCCTCCAAGCCCCGTGTGTGTGACTTCCACAGCCACCTCCTCAACCAAATCCCCCACCAACCTGGATGACTCTGTGCCATCTTTCTCCATAGGCCCCTGTGGGGTCTCAGCTGCCACTTCTGCTGCCGAGGAGTCCACCTCTGACCTCCGCCTCTTGGACCTACCCCTGGTAGCTGCGGCCGCGGAGGCGGGACCAGACTACTCACTCCCTGACGAGATGACAACCTGGGAGGGGAGCTGGGCCTTGCCTCTCCGGCTGGCGGTGGGATCACTGCCTCAGTGCTCCACAGCACCGTCTCCGCCCTCTTCATCAGTTGACGCAGCAGACAGGGAGAGACAGAACACAGGCATCAGGGCTCTGTACAATGGTATGATACACACATGACAGTTACACATGAGTGGCAGTTCCAAAATGCACACGTGCAATCCCACTCCCCAACCCACATATCATTTGAACACACACACCTGCGTAATTTAACAGGAATCGTGCATCAGGCAGCAGCATCCATACACGTACAGCAGCATGTACATTCGCAGGTCAGCCTCACGTCACATGCAACATGGGGACTGCCAAACAAATGCACACACGTCACCAGACATAAATGCGTCTGTACAACTCCACCACCAGTCACAGTAAAATCATCGCCATCCATGTCACATCTGCAAATTACTCCCCTACATGTGGGTGTCACATGCATCCATGGTGTATCACAGTTGCACATTGCATGTGCATGGTGCAGATACATGCAGGTGGAACCAGCATCTTTGTGTGACAACACAACCGTGGCACAGTACATATACCGAAATTCAAACATGTGTGCACACACCCATGCATTTGGCCAGCATGCATTTCAACACATACACCATTGATGTGTCTCACACATGACATGACTCACATGTGGCAGGCTCATTTTCCTGTACATACACATTCACACATGGCCCTACAAACACATTTGTCCAATATGCACACTCCTGGCACACCTGTCCAATCGGTACGCATGTACACTTACCGCTCGACTCCAGACGGGACTGCCTCTCAAGGACCTGGATGTAGAGCACTGGGCGTATACGTTCCAGGACCCTCATCTGGATGTCGGTTAGGCAGACCCGGCACCCCTCAGCATCCGCTGCCTTCAAGAGGCGCCGGGCCTTGCTGAGGGTCCTGGACCTGAAGTCCTCCCAGCGCTTCCAGACGTGTTGAATGTCACGGGCTGCCACCTCCTCCACGTTGATGGCAGCCACAATGTCCATCTGGATCCTCTTCCATCCTTCATTGTCGGCATGTGAACTAGAGGGCATCATACTGCCCCAGGACTTGCTCCACCAGGATACCAACCTCTTTGGCACTGAAGCTGGTAGCCCTCTGCCTCTCTGGCTGAGGGTTGCCAGTGGTGTCCGATGGTGTTTGCCCCGACATGGCAACCCCAGAGGCAGGTGTGGGTGGGCAACTGGGTCCTGGGGCTGGGCTGTGGAGCGATGGTACTCCAATTGGAAATCTTCAGTTCCAGCAGGGGTGGTCACAGCAACTGGACCCCTGCAGATGGCTGATGTGCAGGCACCAAATAGCAGGGCACATGGCCAGTAGGCAGGCAGGCAGCAGCAGATGGCAGGTGGGAGCATGCTCGGGGCTGTGGGGGGCAGGAAAATGGCGTGGTCTTCCGTGTGTTGTTGCGTAGCCAGCTTGATATGGAGTGATTTGGCACGTGAAAAAAGTGCACGTCAGGGTGTAATTCGAGGAAAGGTCCTTAGCGCGTAAGCACATCTGTGATGTGACGCGCGCGGGTGTTTCCCTCGTGACGGGTGCACACTGATTCAGCATGTGAAAAAACAGCACATCCACGTGTTAATGCGTGTAATCCGAGGAAAGGGCCTAGGCGCGTAAGTGACGTGATGCGCACAGGCGTTTCCCTCAGCACGGGTTAAAGGTGAGTGGGCCCAGCAGTTCGCTGTACGTGCCTTTTGTGGAGACCGATGTGTGTGTTGCTACTTCGTGTTGTTTTGCGCACCATCACAACTTCACAGCGGATCAAGGACATATCTCTTCTTTTGGCGGGGTATTGGCTACGCGTGTTTTTCATTATAACGCTAGTCTGACGGTGAGTCGCGCACGCTATTTTTCCCACTGCGGGTGCCCCTGTGTATCACGTACCTGTTTTTGCCGAGGACAATTGTCGTGTACACCTCCCATTGGCACTTCTCCATCTGTGCCGGCACTACTCCATATGTGCCATGGTTGGGAGGCCACCAAAGGTGAGGGGCTCCTTAGCTGGGCGTACTCCTCATGGTGGGCATGGTCAGGGACGTGCCCAGGGTGACCAGGGAGTAGGGGGACTCCAGGGTGTCCAGGGTGGCCGCAGAGGGGGAAAAGGCAGGCGTGTGCCACTTCGGCACGATGTTGTGCCATGTGTTGGTGCAGTCATGCCACCACCCCCTCTGGTTCCGGGAGATGCAGCTTCTGCATCTGGCACTGGCACCCATGTGACCCAGCAGTCCGTTTCATCGACTGCCACGGGCCCAAGGGTAGTGGTAGCTGCAGGTGCAGCTGTGGACACCACCATCCAGGCTCAGGGTCTGCCAGCGCAGGCTGGGTTGGCCCTTGAAGAGTCCATGGAAGATTTCAAGCAGGTCAGGAGGAACACTGTAGGTGCACGCAGGGCTGCCCTGACCGAGACATGTGTCCCTGGGGCAGTAATGTCATCTGCTGCCCTGACCAGCCGGGTGTTGGCAAGTGCAGGGGCAGATGCAGCCAACAACACCCCGGTTGTGAGTCTACAACCAGGACAGTCGCGGTCAATGACCCTGCCACAGCTGATATTGCTGCGCAGGGTCCATTCCAGGGCACCCTGCAGCCACTGACACAAGTCAGGCCTTTGGTCGTCCTTTCACCTGCCACTCCCTTGGTTCAAGCCACCAGTGCCACTGGCCATACTGATCAAGGCAGCATTTGCCAGCCAGGGTCCGCACCACTATGCAAGAGGAGGAAGGTTGCACCTGCAGCACAGGCTGGGACCCCACACACAGCCACAACCTCCTGCACGTCAAGGAAGAAGCCTTTCTGTGCGCAGGAACTGGACTTCCTCGTGGACTCCGTGCGGGACACAACCGTGACATGCTAGTGGGGCCTAATTGTCAAACTACGCTGCCCATCGTGATACCCACTGGAAGCAAGTTGCGGAACATGTGAGTGCATTCGGGCATGAGGTGCGCACAGCGCAAGAGTGCAAAAAGCGTTTGAATGACCTCAAACGCAGTGCTAAGGCAAAGCGTGCCTCAAATTACAACGTGACTCTGGTGACTAGCAGTGGGCCGGCACCTGAGGAGGAAGACCTCACTCCGCACGAGTCACTCATTGCGGAGTTCATATCACCTGACTTGGTCAAAGGAGTGGGAGAGATGCAGGACTTTGATGCCCAGTCCAGTGAGTGTTGATGCGTGTTTGTCGAGGCCATATGTGTTTTACTTGTGTGATGTGCTGTGCATGACTGCCACTACATGTCATGTGTACATGATTCAGATGCGCAAGTAATGCAATGCTTCACTGATGCATGGCTGCTCTGCAGGATGGTGGACATGTGGAGCAGACGGAGACTGTCCTCATCACCACACTTGCACCCTACTCACATGCTGGTCACCTCAATGCCCCTCCGGTCCATGTACCAACTCACTGGCCCTTCTGCATGTAGCCTGGGGTGTCCTTCCTCTCTGCACTGGGACTATGTCATGGCATGACTGAGGTGCATGTGTCATCTGCCTGCATGCGGGTACTCCACGTAGGCATGCTCCCTTGCCCCTCCACCCCCCCTGCACCCCAATTTCACCATTGCACTGGTGTGCATAATTTTGCCGTAATGCAATGGCCTGTTCATGCCTCCTGTGTACATGCTAACTTCCACCAGCCAACCTGCCAGACACATGCAGTGGGGTACATCCTTTGCCCTTGATGGAGGGTGTCTCACTTGGACTGTGCAGATGGCAGATGCTCCGCAGGGACATGATTGCCCATTCATGCTACATGTGCATTCCATGCATGCCCCTATATGTCTTTGAGTGGATGATCATTGTAGTACGTGTCCAGGGTGACCTACATTTCATGGCATTTCATCAGCCTTCCCATGCCCACTGTGGCTGAGACCTGCGTCCCACACATGTTTAGGGTATGGCAGTCTGTGTGGCTAACAAGCCTCACCCTGTTTCTGGCCCTTTGACTCTGTCCAACTGGTGTAGTGTCTTCTGTATACATGGGTGTACTACTGAGGGTTCATCATGTGTCCTGCTTACTGTCCCATCATCATCTGCTGTGTTGTCAGTTGACTCAGATGAAGCAATTGATGCTAGTCAACACTGTCTGCCAATACACAGGTCTCTGGTCATCCTTTTGATACCATGCAAGGCATCCCTGCATTTCCACTTAGGGGGAGGGGTGGTTTGCTTGTAGCCATGCAGCCCATTGCATGCACATTGCACGCAATGCCTGAACTTAACCTTGCACTGCCTTCATGTTTTCTGATACACATCATGAAGTACTTGTACATGTAGATAGTGAGTAACGTACACATGTTCTGCACTGCATCGACCCACTTCTGAACCGTATAACACCCTTCTACATGTCTAATCACTGAAGCAATGTCAAGTTGACCCGACATGCTTGGCAGATTCTCTTTTGTGTGCAACATGTCTGCTTCATGTGTTGGCTGTCTGTGTGATGTCTATGTGTGTGTGTGTTGTGTGCTTCTAACATGTGCAGTAATCTTTTTTCTCTCTACTTTTCAGATGATGACGCAATGGAGCCAGAGGATGGTGTTGTCATTCCAGACACAGGTTTGTTATCACTACAGCAGCCCGGCACAAGTGGGGGTCGTGGGGTGGTAGACCACGAGAACACACATGTGCTACAGACCATCTTATCTTTGGCTGGCAATGAGTCCAGCCCAGATGACCACTCTGATGTCCATGTCGAGTTGGATGTGCATCAGGTCCATAGGTCAGGGGTGAGTGATTCTGATGTGGACACTCCTCTGTCCGCGACACCTGCACTGAGGGGTCAGACAGTGGTGGGACATCCTCCACACCAGTCGCTGATGGGCCTGGGCCATCACGTCGACGGGGACATGTAGTCGTGCAGCCGCAGTCGGTGCCAACCCAACGAGGACGGCCAGTCCTTGGGTCCCGCATGTGTCAAGCCCATTAACGCGGTAGTTGCGCGCCACCAAGGTATAGTGAGTGGGAGCAAGACATGACTGCCAATTCAGAATGCCAGGGGGCAGCAATGGAAAACATTGCTGTCAGCATGGAGCGTGTGGCCCAATCCGTGCTCCCCCCGCTAGGCAGGTTCTTCTCCAGCAGTGGGTGGCACAGTATACGGCCCGCTCACTCAGGCTGGGCATGGCGGCTTCAGCCAGGTAACACCAGGCTGAAATGTTGGCTTTGCATCAAGCAATTGCTGCTCATGCAGAGGCACACATGGAGGCCCTGAGGGGGGAGTATGAGTCCCTCAGATCCACTCTGGTTGTCCTCTTGATGTCCCAGAGAGCGCGGTCAGAGGAGAGGTTTGAACAGCTTGAGCGTACCATCTCGGCTGAGCTACGTGTTTGCCGGGAGGTGCATCAGTTGTCCAGCCAGGCCTTGTAGGAAGAACTCTGTGTTACACGTGTTACCTTGCAAGAGGAAGCACGCGTATCACGGGAGGTTCTGCATGCAGACCTACGTGTCATCGGCGCACAGAACCAGGCTCACCCGTCTGGCAGACTTGCTGCTGACGAGGGGCAAGCTGCGGCTAGGCGTGGTCAGGCTCCTATGCCACGTCCTCCTTTTCAGGAT